>NW_027590240.1:0-335000 GCF_964213995.1 Mustelus asterias
CTCCATGATGATTCAACCTTCATTTCTCATTCTTTCACTCATGCAGAGGGTTCAACTTCAATTTGAAGTGTGTTAACTTTAAAGCGAACATAGTTTCCACTTTATTTTGCAGAGCTGGGAGGTTTAAGCATTTTTTTCTTTCAGCAGGGAATTAAAATCCCATTTTTAATAATGCCTACCGGTCAGTTGAAACCAGGCTGACCCTCGAGCTGCGTTCAGTTTCAGGATGAAGTGATCTGCTACTTATTGGGGGAAGTTAATGCATGATCTCCCATTATGTACAGCTCTCTGAAACATAGAAACATAGAAAATAGGAGCAGGAGGAGGCCATTTGGCCCTTCGAGCCTGCTCCACCATTCATTACGATCATGGCTGATCATCCAACTCAATAGCCTAATCCTGCTTTCTCCGCATAACCTTTGATCCCTTTCGCCCCAAGTGCTATATGCAGCCGCCTCTTGAATACATTTAATAGAACCATAGAACCATAGAAAAATACAGCTCAGAAACAGGCCTTTTGGCCCTACTTGTCTGTGCCGAACCATTTTATGCCTAGTCCCACTGACCTGCACTTGGACCATATCCCTCCACACCCCTCTCATCCATGAACCCGTCCAAGTTTTTCTTAAATGTTAAAATTTACAATTTACCACTTTATCCGGCAGCTCATTCCACACTCCCACCACTCTCTGCGTGAAGAAGCCCCCCCCCCCCTAATATTCCCTTTAAACTTTTCTCCTTTCACCCTTAACCATGCCCTCTGGTTTTTTTTCTCCCCTAGCCTCAGCGGAAAAAGCCTGCTTGCATTCACTCTATCTATACCCATCAAAATCTTATACACCTCTATCAAATCTCCCCTCAATCTTCTACGCTCCAGGAAATAAAGTCCCAACCTATTCAATCTCTCTCTGTAACTCAGCTTCTCAAGTCCCGGCAACATCCTTGTGAACCTTCTCTGCACTCTTTCAATCTTATTTACATCCTTCCTGTAACTAGGTGACCAAAACTGTACACAATACTCCAAATTCAGCCTCACCAATGCCTTATATAACCTTACCATAACACTCCAACTTTTATACTCGATACTCCGATTTATAAAGGCGATAGATGTACCCAAGGCACTCTTTACGACCCTATCCACCTGTGACGTTACTTTTAGGGAACTCTGTACCTGTATTCCCAGATCCCTCTGTTCAACTGCACTCTTCAGAGTCCTACCATTTACCCTGTACGTTCTTCTTTGGTTTGTCCTTCCAAAGTGCAATATCACACACTTGTCTGCGTTAAATTCCATTTGCCATTTTTCAGCCCATTTTTCTAGTTGGTCCAAATCCCTCTGCAAGCTTTGAAAACCTTCTTCACTGTCCACTACACCTCCAATCTTGTATCATCAGCAAACTTGCTGATCCAATTTACCACATTATCATCCAGATCATTGATATAGATGAGATTGAGTGAGCTCTCAGCACTGATGTCAGGGATGTGGACAACAGATAGCCCTTGTGGAAGGAGAACATCTCATTATATAGCATCAATTGAATCAGGTTTTTGTGGAATGGGAAATTTATTTGTCATTGAAATTTACAGAATCAGCAATAACTTTTTAATTAGCAATTTTAAATGGTAGAATAGTAATTATAGAACATAGAACATAGAACATAGAACATTACAGCGCAGAACAGGCCCTTCGGCCCACGATGTTGCACCGACCAGTTCCAACCTAAACCAATTTCTTTTCGTCCATGAATCTATCTACGGCTCTCTTAAACGCCCCCAAACTAGGCGCATTTACAACTGATGCTGGCAGGGCATTCCAATCCCTCACCACTCTCTGGGTAAAGAACCTACCCCTGACATCGGTCCTATAACTACCCCCCCTCAATTTAAAGCCATGCCCCCTCGTGCTGGATTTCTCCATCAGAGGAAAAAGGCTATCACTATCCACCCTATCTAAACCTCTAATCATCTTATATGTTTCAATAAGATCCCCTCTTAGCCGCCGCCTTTCCAGCGAAAACAATCCCAAATCCCTCAGCCTCTCCTCATAGGATCTCCCCTCCATACCAGGCAACATCCTGGTAAACCTCCTCTGCACCCTCTCCAAAGCCTCCACATCCTTCCTGTAATGTGGGGACCAGAACTGCACACAGTACTCCAAGTGCGGCCGCACCAGAGTTGTGTACAGTTGCAACATAACGCTACGACTCCTAAATTCAATCCCCCTACCAATAAACGCCAAGACACCATATGCCTTCTTAACAACCTTATCTACTTGATTCCCAACTTTCAGGGATCTATGTACACATACACCTAGATCCCTCTGCTCCTCCACACTATTCAAAGTCCTCCCGTTAGCCCTATACTCAACACATCTGTTATTCCTACCAAAGTGAATTACCTCACACTTCTCCGCATTAAACTCCATCCGCCACCTCTCGGCCCAACATTGCAACCTGTCTAAGTCTTCCTGCAAACTACGACACCCTTCCTCACTGTCTACCACACCACCGACTTTGGTGTCATCAGCAAATTTGCTAATCCACCCAACTATACCCTCATCCAGGTCATTAATAAATATTACAAACAGCAGTGGCCCCAAAACAGATCCCTGAGGTACACCACTTGTAACCGCACTCCATGATGAATATTTACTATCAACCACCACCCTCTGTTTCCTATCCGCTAGCCAATTCCTGATCCAATTTCCTAGATCACCCCCAATCCCATACATCTGCATTTTCTGCAGAAGCCTACCATGGTGTACCTTATCAAACGCCTTACTAAAATCCATATATACCACGTCCACTGCCTTGCCCCCATCCACCTCCTTGGTCACTTTCTCAAAAAACTCAATAAGGTTAGTAAGGCACGACCTACCTGCCACAAAACCATGCTGACTATCACCTATCAATTCATTACTCTCCAAATAACTATAAATCCTATCCCTTATAATTTTTTCCAACATCTTGCCGACAACAGAAGTGAGACTCACCGGTCTATAATTCCCGGGGAAGTCTCTGTTCCCCTTCTTAAACAATGGGACAACATTCGCTAACCTCCAATCTTCTGGTACTATACCAGAGGCCAACGACGACCTGAAGATCAGAGCCAGAGGCTCTGCAATCACTTCTCTTGCCTCCCAGAGAATCCTTGGATAAATCCCATCCGGACCAGGGGATTTATCTATTTTCAGACCCTCCAGAATATCCTGCACATCCTCCTTATCAACTGTAATACTGTCAATTCTACTCCCCTGCAACCCAGTGTCCTCCTCAGCTATATTCATGTCCCCATGCGTGAACACCGAAGAGAAATATTGGTTCAATGCTTCACCAATCTCCTCCGGTTCCACACATAACTTCCCTCTGCCATCTATAACTGGCCCTAAACTTGCCCTAACCAACCTTCTGTTCTTGACATACCTATAGAACGCCTTAGGATTCTCTTTAACCCTATCCGCCAAAGTCTTCTCATGTCCCCTTTTAGCCCTTCTAAGCTCGCTCTTCAACTCCCTCCTAGCCAATCTAAAGCTTTCTAGTGCACTACCCGAGTGCTCACGTCTCATCCGAACATAAGCCTCCTTTTTCTTTTTAACCAACAAAGAAACTTTTTTGGTGCACCACGGTTCCCTAGCCCTACCAATTCCTCCTTGCCTGACAGGGACATACCTATCACAGACTCGCAGTAGCTGCTCCTTGAAAAAACTCCACATGTCGGACGTTCCCAGTCCCTGTAATCTCCTAGTCCAACCTATGTTTCCTAATTTTCTCCTAATAGCCTCATAATTACCCTTCCCCCAGCTAAAACCACTGGCCCGAGGTTCATGCCTATCCCTTTCCATCACTAAGGTGAACGTAACCGAATTGTGGTCACTATCACCAAAATGCACACCAACTTCCAAGTCTAGCACCTGGTCTGGCTCATTTCCCAGCACCAGATCCAATATAGCCTCACCTCTAGTTGGCCTGTCTACATACTGAGTCAAAAAACCTTCCTGCACGCTTTGAACAAAAACTGACCCCTCAAACGAGCTAGAGCTATAACAATTCCAGTCAATATTCGTAAAGTTAAAATCCCCCATAACAATTGCCCTATTACTTTCACTCCTAAGCAGGATTGACTCCGCAATCCTTTCCTCAACCTCTCTAGAACTTTTAGGAGGTCTATAAAAGACTCCCAACAGGGTGACCTCTCCTCTCCTATTTCTAATCTCCGCCCATACTACCTCAACAGATAAGTCCTCATCAAACCTCCTCTCTGACACTGTGATACAATCTCTGACCAATAATGCTACCCCTCCCCCTCTTCTACCTCCTTCCCTACTTCGACTAAAACATTTGAACCCCGGGACCTGCAGCATCCATTCCTGCCCCTGCTCTATCCATGTCTCTGAAATAGCCACAACATCGAAGTCCCAGGTACTGATCCACGCTGCAAGTTCACCCACTTTATTGCGAATACTCCTGGCATTGAAGTATACACATTTCAAACCCTGCTCCACCTCACCTCTGCAATGCCGTGCATTGCAGTCCCCATCCATGCATCCCTCACTTTCAGCCCCACTACTCAGGATCCCTCCCCCCCCCCCCGAACATGTTTAACATGAGTGAAATGCTTGACAATGTTACAAATAAAGTGAATTACAATGAAGTATGAGTCAAATGTTGACAGCACTCTGCTCTATCGCACCACCAATTTATGTTCTTCTGTACTGTGTCTGAGCTCTCGCACTCTAACGTCCAATGTTGGTTCAACATGCAGTATACAAAATTTGTAGATGACAAAAAAAAAAGTGGGACAGTAAGTTGCGATGAGGAAAGAAGAACTTACAAATGGATATCGATAGGTTAGGAGAGTGGGCCAAGATGCGGTAGATGAAGCTTAACGTGGATAAGTGTGAAGTCATGCATTTTGGGTGGAAAAATGGGATGGCAATAAATTATTTAAATGAGGAGAAACTTTGCGGTGCTCCAATGCAGAGGGATCTAGGTGTCCTAATTCATGAGTCACAGAAAACTAGCATGCAGACACAATGGGCCGAATGTCCTAATTCTGCTCCTATATGTAATGGACTTCTGAACTTATGAATTCATAACTGCTAACTATGTCTGTTAATTCCATTTCAAGAAATATTCCTCACAGACTCACTCACTAAAACAGCTTGAAAACAGCAGGTTTCTGCGATTTGTGCTTAGCACCAGCCCTACAGCTTTTGAAAACCCCGAGAGTGAGGCATAAAGAGATATTTGCCTTTGGACTCTCAGACAGCAGCCTCCAGAGAGGGAGAGAGAGAGAGAGAGAGAGCTCTTCTTTCTTGCTGACACAAGCAGAATTTGCCTGCATGTCCACGTCAGCTTCGCTCGTTGCATTATCACATGACTCGTTCTCTTGTCAATCAGCCCAATTAAACCCTTCTCTGAAATCCCAGGGAAGACCCTAAAATAGACAGAAATGTATTAGCTCAGGTTTAAATCTATATCCCATGTCCTAGGTTATTCTGCTACACTCTTGGCATGTGGGCCGCCTGGAGCAGGCAAATTGGCATCGATGAAAACAGAGCTGTCTCTGAAACATTCCCTGCACAAGAACCATGAAAATATAGAGATTTGAAATGCACAATAGTTCCACAATATGAATGAGAATTCGAAATTGAGGAGATGTCTGAGTCAATAAAGTGTAGGAAGTACAGAGGGCATGGGTGAACAAAAGTTGTTATCAGTTTAGGTCAGGACAAAAAATGCAATGTTCAAATGCAAGATCATCTGGTGTGAAAGATGTTAGGCCGACCTGGAAACCATGAGAACAGTGAACTCTGAGGATGACTAAGTCATGGATGAGAGTTTCTGATCAGCTGACAGGGTTACATTCGAGTGATATTCTGGAGGTGATAGGGGCTATTTCAGTGCTGCCTGGGATAAACGGAGGGAAATTCTCCTCCAGGTCAAACTCAAACCAGAATTACACACCATCTTGATCCGAATGGTTCCGCTGACAGAGAAAGAAGCGGTAGTCAGGTAATAGAGTTTATGACAGAGAACAAAGTCAATTGATAGAACTTTCCCATATTCGGCCCATTGAGTCTGCTCTGCTTGTCAAGCATAGCTGATATGCTCCTCACCCCCATTTCCCTGTCTTCTCCACATAATCCTTTAACGCATTGACAATTAAAAATTTACCAAACTCCTCCATAATTTTACACACTGCCCCAGCATCCACCGCATTTTGGGGGAGCGAAGTCCACAGATTCACAAGCCTTTGGGAAATGTAACTTCTCCTCAACCCTGCTTTAAATATGCAACCCCTGATACTAAGTGTATGATCTCTTATATTCGAATGCCCCACAAGGGGAAGCATCCGCTCCACGTCTACTTTATCAACACCTTTTATTATAATTTATACCTCAATTTTGCCTCCCCTCATTCTTCTCAATTCCAGAGAGTGTCGGCCAAAACTGTTCAATCTAACTTCATACGCTAAAGCCCCCATCTCTGGAATCAATCTAGTGAACCTCCTCTGAACAGCTTCTAATGCCACTACATATTTACGCAAAAAAGGGGACTAAAACTGTGCACAATACTCCAGGTTGCGGTCTCACTAATGCCTTGCATAGTTGCAACAATCTTCCTTACCTTTTATATTCTATTCCTTTAGCTATAAATGCCAGCATTCCATTCGCTTTCCTTATTATCTGCTGAACCTGCACGCTCGTTTTCTGTGACTCATGAACGAGGACACGCAGATCCCTCTGCCCCGGAGCACCCGAAGTCTCTCTCCATTTAAATAATTCGTCGCATTCCCATTTTTCCACCCAAAATGCATGACCTCACACTTGTCGACGTTAAGCTCCATTTACCACATTTTGCCCCAATCTCCTAACCTATCGATATTTATTTATAAAGTTCTTCTTTCCTCATCGCAACTTATTGTCCCATTTATTTTTGATTCATCTGCAAATTTTGTATATTGTCATGTTTAATTGTCTCGTTATTGAAAGGTAAGCTCGTTCATTCGCTGTATGTAAACTGTATCGTTTAAATATAGTTTTCTTTATAAAAGCTTGCTAGCCTGCTAACAAAATCACTCCTATCGTGAATCGTCTTATTTTAATACTCATGCCGAAATAAAAATAAAAAGTTGGCGTCTAGTTGTGCTTAATTAAATACTTTCGGTTTTCCGACCTGCTCCCAAATAATAGGTTCAAAATGCTCCCTCGCCGTCCTTGTCGATGCAACATCCTCCAGTTTAAGAAGTTGTTGAGATCTCTGTGGTATTCCAATTCTAAGATATTGTGCTCCTCAGAGTTTAATCATTCCACCGTTGGCAGCCGTGTCCTCAGCTGGGCCCTATTTATTTGCACAAATTACTCCTGAATCTCTCGATCTCACTCCCCATTTAAAGATTACCTGAAAATATGCCTCTTTGATCAGAACCAGCTTTCGGTTACTGGTCCTGAATTCACTTTCTGAGGATAAATATCAATGGCATCATCAGTAATGTGCATTAAGAAGTCTCACAACACCAGGTTGAAGTCCAACAGGTTTATTTGGCAGCACACGCTTTCAGAGTATCACTCCTTCTTCAGGTGAGTGAGGAGTTGCGTTCACAAACAGGGCATATACAGACACAAACTCAATTTACAAGATCAATGGAATGCGAGTCTTTCCAGGTAATCAAGTCTTAAAAGTACAGATAATGTGACTGAAGAGAGGGTAAAGCACAAGTTAAAGAGATGTGCATTGTCTCCTGCCAGGACAGTTTGTGAGATTTCGCAAGCCCAGGCAAGTCGTGGGGGTTACAGATAGTGTGACATGAACCCAAGATCCTGGTTTAGGCCGTTCTCATGTGTGCTGAACTTGGCTATCAGTTTCTGCTCAGTGATTCTGCGTTGTCGTGTGTCGTGAAGGCAGCCTTGGAACGCTTGCCTGAAGATCAGAGGCTGAATGTTCGTGACTACTGAAGTGTTTCCCGACAGGAAAAGAACACTCCTGCCTGGTGATTGGCGTACGATGTTCATTCATCCCTTCTCGTAGCATCTGCATGGTCTCCCCAATGTACCATGCCTCGGGACATCCTTTCCTGCAGCATATTAGGTGGAGAACATTGGCCGAGTCGCAAGAGTAGGTACCATGTACCTGGTGGATGGTGGTCTCACGTGAGATGATGGCATTCGTGTCGATCATCCGGCACATCCTGCAAAGGTTGCTGTGGCAAGGTTGGGTGGTGTTACTGTTCTCTGAAGGCTGGGTAGTTTGCTGCAGACAATGGTCTGAGATTGTGCGGTTGTTTGAAGGCAAGAAGTGGAGGTATGGGGAAGACCTTGGCGAGATGTTCCTTTTCATCGATGACATGTTGAAGGCTCCGGAGAAGATGCCATGGCTTCTGCACTCCGGGGAAGTACTGGACGATGAAGGGTACTCTGTCCGCCGTGTCCCGTGTTTGTCTTCTGAGGAGATCAGTGCGGTTTTTCACTGTGGCACGTCGGAACTGTCGATCGATGAGTCGAGCAACATATCCTTTGGACTCATGGCGAACAATCATCGAAACAACTACATGGTGACATCAACAAGTTCCATCCCACCTTCAGTCTCACCATGGACTATTCTCCGGAATTGGTTGCATTCTTGGACACATCAAGAACCGTCACCTCAGCCCTTCACTGTACGGCAAGCCAACGGATAACCTCACAATGATCCACTTCTCCATCTTCCACCTTAAACACGCTAAAAAGGCCACCCCCTATGGACAAGACTTCTGCATACACAGGATCTGCTCAGATGAGGAGGATCGCAACAGATACCTCGAGAAGCTGACAGACGCCCTCATAAGAACAGGAAATGGCGCTCGACTCATGATCGACAGTTCCAACGCGCCACAGCAAAAAAACGCACCGACCTCCTCAGAAGACAAACACAGCACACGGCGGACAGAGTACCCTTCGTCGTACAGTACTTCCCCGGAGAGGAGAAGCTATGACATCTTCTGCAGAGTCTTCAGTATGTCATCGATGACAACGAACATCTCGCCAAGGCAATCCCCACACCCCCACTTCGAGCCTTCAAACAACCACACAACCTCAAACAGACCATTGTCCGCAGCAAACTACCCAGCCTTCAGGAAAACAGTCACCACACCACGTGACACCACACAACCCTGCCTTAGCAGCCTCTGAAGACGTGCCCGATCATCGACATTGATGCCATCATCTCTCATGAGAACACCATTCAGCAGGTATACCGGACATACTCTTGTGACTCGGCCAATGTTTTCTAACTGATACGCTGCAGGAAAGGATGTCCCAAGACATTGGGGAGACCATGGAGTGGCTAGGACAACGGAAGAATGAACACCACTCAACAGTCACCAGGCAGGAGTGTTCCCTTCGACTCACGGGCATTCAGCCTCTGATCTTCAGATAAGCGTTCTCCAAGACAGCTTTCACGACACACGACACTGCAGAGTCACTGAGCAGAGACTGATAGCCAAGTTCCGCACACATGAGGACGGCCTCAACCGGGATCTTGGGTTCATGGCACACTATCTGTGACCCCCACGTCTTGCCTGGGCTTGCAATATCTCACTAACTATCCTGGCTGGAGACAATACTCACCTCTTTAACATGTGCTTGGCCCTCTCTCCACTCACATTGCCTGTACCTTTAAGACTTGATTACCTGTAAAGACACGCCTTCCAACCATTATTTTGTAAATTGAGTTTGTGTCTTTATATGCCCTGTTTGTGAACACAAATCCTCATTCACCTGAAGAGACTCTCTCTCTTTCCTTTTTTTTCTACTCGTACTCGGCACTCTCCTCCCCTCGTTCTGAGAAAGCTATTCTCTATCTCCTATTTGCTTTGATCTTAAATACTAGCTGTCACATTTACCTTTCATCTTGCAACAACTTCATTTGTAATTTAATTTTCGTGAATTCCAATGCTTCGAAAAGTGTCTCTGTCAATTGAAAATGCTGAATTATCACTGAAATTAACCCTGTCTTCCTTGCGCCTTCAAGCGTCATCAACGGCAGATTGCTCCCCAGCTCCAAAAGATTTGGTTTACCTATCTCTTGTAAACTACCAGTGACCTCTTGCACACTGTGGAAATCTTTAGCAACTGAAAGTGAGATCTTTCCACAAGGCACTCCTTCCATATTCTAACTGAAAGGGTGACCTGAAAGAAAGCACCAGTTCCTTAACATCCACACTTTAAGATCAGTGCTCCCAACACAAACAATGAATTATTGATTTTAGTCATGGTAAGAAACACAAATGTTTCTGAGCATTGTGAACCTGACCCTTAAAGTATATTCAGAACCTAAGTGAGACCCCAACGTCTTATTTGCAATTTTGGCATTAATGTGAGCAAACGATGTTTCGCCTCAGCTGTAGCTAAAATGACAAATTAGGGATCTTTTAATAAACAAAACCTTGAATCACAACTTAGTACAAAGAAAGTACTGTCACTTGACAGTAACATTTGAAATACTTGAAATAAAATGAAGCAGTTTTAATTCCAAAGATAAATATTTCACCAAGAATTAATAGTATCCCTCTGGACATCTCACATTCTAAATACAATTAGGAATCACAGATATCCTTGCTCTGACTTGAATCAAAACCTTGGAGCTTTCAGAGACAATTTTTTTAGAGACAGAGAAACTCCCTCCAGTCACCAATTCTCATTTTGAAACTGAAAATGAAAAAAGAAAAGGTTCCTGATAGACGCCTATCTCGTCCAATTAACCAAATATCGCATGATTCTGTGAACTTAGTCTAAAGTCCGAGGAGAACTTAAGTAAACAAAAGTGCATTACCGCTACTATATAACACATTCCAAATTAAAATGAGTAATTATCCTACTATATTAGCATTTGATGCCTTCCCGGCAGACAAAACGATTGCTTGTGGAAAAAAAGGAATATTAAGGAAGCCCCAATCAAACATATTATATCAAAATATGTCAATAGCACGTTACAGTTACAATGGCAATCACAAAACCAAGTGCATTGGTGAAGGTGAAACGGAGAAAATGAGTATTTTATTGCAATCAATTGTAAGTATTGTATAAATGAAACTAATGTTGTTAAAACTATTTAACACTTACATTTTGACGCCCCTCCACGTACAATGAACAAGAAGTTAAATCTCATGTCATTTTAGCCAGGTTTCCATTCAGGGATCGTCCAAACAAATTAAAATACAAATATGATCGGAACAACAATGGGGGCTCTTGCACGATTTCAAAACTTGGAGAAAGTATTATTGGATGCCGATTCGTAAGCATTCATTGGAAATTTTGAAAACGTTGAAAGCATTCGACTGGATGTTGAATAGTAAAATTCGATTCAACATTTATTGCAAAATGATGGAATATGTGTATCATTGATGACTAAATTCTGTACTGTGCCACCGGACAAAATAATTGGAGTTAGTGCGAGACATGTGCACAGGTTATGATCCAAAATTACACTGGAAATCGGTAAGAAGTTGCAAAACATATAAGAGATAACTCTGATTGGATTGCAGTGTATAAATGCAGAGACGACTAACTCAATGGGCAGATCGTTTTGAAGAGATGTCCTTACAGGTGTACGGAAACTGAGATAATTAACACTCCAGTGAAACTTTTAAAATGGCAAGAAGTGTCTGATGGACCCAATTGTTTGAAAACTGAGGACATTGACTTCCAATCTAATTAATGTAGGAATAGAAATTAAGGTGTTAAACATGCCGGAAAACGGGAAAAAAGGAGAATGAAAAAGAAATTTAAAAAACCTTGAATTGCACAAGCAGGAAAAACAAAACAAAAGGGAAGAGAGATAAAGGGAAGAACGATAAAAAGAGAGAGCTTTTTGAATAGATTTAGAAATGTAGCAGTAAGCAATGGAATAAAAAGAGAATATTATAAAGAGAGAATATTTCAACACAAAATGCAATGACTTACCGAAGGTCACCAGAGCAGGTTGAAGAAGGAAGAAGTACTAGAAAAGACCTAGTTGCCAAATGTTTAAATATATGCGCGCTCTTCCAAAGTTTGAGAGAACTCCTGTCAAACCATTATTTCTCTATTTTTAAAAAATCTGCCTAATCAGATGAATCGCTCAAAACATTCAAAACGTCACTTTTAGAGAGTCGATTGGTAGATTGAGCTAGTGAGGTATCTGTATAATTGTCGGACGATGTGTGGGAAGATTATGATATGGTGAAGAGAGCCACCATTTGTTTAAATGAGTTACTTCCGGAGGTAGAGAAGCACCAATTTAAAAACGCAAGAAACAGCAGGCACAAACGTATAGCAGAACTATTCTTGGATACGGGAATTAGATATACAGAAAACATAAGAAGCACTCAGAGAAGTTAATATTTGAAAAAAATATGTAACTGTTCAATTACTTTGTTGATGGGATGCTTGTTGGGAAGTAAAAAGGTAACACTGCTAGTGATGCAGCAGATCCTGATGATTATTCTGAATTGTTACAGAGAACCAAGGATTTTTTCCCCCTAATTACCTTAAGCAATCAATATGGTGAGGAGATAAGTAAACAAATATGGAGGTGATGGTACAGAAGGGAAGATTCAAGTAATTTCACCTCAGATCAGAACGGAAAGTGCTGAGGGTGGCAGCAACTTGTGTAGGTCTGAGTGTTTCCAATGTAACAAAGTGGGACATATGAAGGCATACTGTTGATAATGACATGGATGCACAGATGCGGTGGTAGGGAAGAAAGCATCAGAAAAAAGAATGGCTGCTGAAACTTCCACTGTGGTGCAGGTAAAACATACTCTTTCAGGATCAAAGAGATAATCGGCTCGAGTTTGAGATATTTCAAATAATTATTTGAGCACAGGTGAAGTATGTGAGGATATTGGAGGGCCCAGATGTTTGCATGAAAAATGTAAAAGCAGAACTGGCGAAATTCAAACTTTTTTTTTGCGAGAATGCCGAAGAGATTGATGAACATGAACGCAGAATGAAGGACATAAGGAGAACATCGATGCATTGGAATTTCTCAATTCTAAGTATGTGCCAATTAATAAATACTCATGGTTGAATAGTGAACCAGTTGATTGAAAAACGGATCCAAGTGAAATTATTGAGGTATTGAATGCACAAAATGAAAATATGCACCTGAAAAATTGGAAGTTTTGGATTTTCAAACTGTATTGCTGACACTGGAATATGATGCTTTTAAGTCCGTGACAAGAGATAATGAATTTAAAATGCTCATCAGTGATACAATAGGAGATAAAACAATTGGAACATAGGCAAGTGAACAGTTCGCGAAAGACTATTAAAGCTCAACGGAGAACTGCACTGAGGTAGTTCACAAATTTGCAAAATGTTAAGGATTGGAGCCAATTATGAAGTATGAAAGAGATGAAGGATTGACATGGCTCAAAAAGCATTGAAAGTAACTAATTCATATGAAACTGGGGGAAGCAACAGATTTACAAAGCGCAAAGCACAAGCAAATGAAGAGAACAATAGTATTTAGAGCGATCAGAAGAATCATCTGAAAAACACCATTAAAGTAACTCAAACTTATTTTGATAACGGACGAAATGAAATGTTGAAGCACAAAATTAATGTTTTACTGTGTTGAATCGGAAGGGTACATTTACAACATGGGAATTTAGAAAATGTGCTTCAGAATTGAAGTATGCCGGTAAGCGACTGAAAATACAATTGCACTGTCGATAAAAAAGGGAAACATTATGATTGGAGTTGAAAGCTGGAAATCAGCAGAAAAATAATCACACAATTTGAGAATGATAATTTTACCATGCATAGACGATGATGGCAATGTTGATATCATTGTCCTGGTTTTGGAATAATTATTGAAATGATATATTACGACTTGGTGATTGCAAATTAAGGGAGAGAGAGAGAGAGGAGACAGAGAAAAGAAAAAAGAAAGATGTAGCAGGTGAAAACGAGAGACCCTTTGCGTGAGGGAGAGAGGCATTGACATAATGATACCGCGACGTGGCACAGTGTTGAACACTGCTGCTTCTCAGCAACAGGTAGCCGCGTTTGATTCCAATCTTAGTAACCACCTGGGTGGAGTATGCGTGGGTTTGCTCCAGGTGTTTCTGTTTCCTCTCACACCAGAAAGCTGTGCACATTAGGTGATTTGACCAAGCTAAATTTACCCGTAGTGTCCAAACCTAAAGGACTAAAGAAGGAAATTAGGAGAGCCAGAAGGGGTCACGTGAAGGCCTTGGCAGGTAGGATTAAGGAGAACCGTAAGGGGTTCTATAAATATGTGGAAAGTAAAAGGATGAGACGTGAAGGAATAGGGCCTATAAAAGGTGAAGGCGGGAAAGTCTGTACAGAACCAGTAGAAATGGCAGAGGTGCTTAATGAGTATTTTGCCTCGGTTTTCACGAGGATGAAGACCTGGGTGGATGTACTGCGGGCTTGCGGTGGACTGAAAAGATTGAGTATATGGACTTTAAGAAAGAGGTTGTGCTGGAATCTTTGAATGGCATCAAGATAGATAGGTCGCCGGGTCCGGATGGGATGCACCCCAGGTTACGTGGGAGGCGAGGGAAGAGATTGCAGAGCTTCTGGCGATGATCTTTGCATCGTCAATGGAGACAGGAGAGGTGCCGGAGTATTGGAGGGTTGCGGATGTGGTTCCTATTTTCAAGAAGGGGAATAGGGATAGCCCAGGTAACTACCGACCGGTGAGTCTAACCACAGTGGTTGGTAAGCTGATGGAGAAGATCCTGAGGGACAAGATTTATGAGCATTTAGAGAGGTTTGGTATTGTCAAGAATACTCAGCATGGCTTTGTCAAAGGCCGATCGTGCCTTACGAGCCTGGTGGAGTTCTTCGAAAATGTGACTAAACACATTGACGAAAGGAAAGCAGTAGATGTGGTTTATATGGATTTTAGCAAGGCGGTCAATAAGGTCCCCCATGCAAGGCTTCTAGAAAAAGTGAGAGGGCATGGGCTCCAAGGTGCTGCTGCCCTGTGGATCCAGAACTGGCTTGCCCAAAGGAGGCAGAGCGTGTGTATGGATGGGTCGTTTTCAAATTGGAGGTCGGTCACCAGTGGTGTGCCCCAGGGATTTGTTCTGGGACCCTTGCTGTTTGTCATTTTAATAAATGACCTGGATGAGGAAGTGGAGAGATGGATTGGTAAGTTTGCCAAAGACACGAAAGTTGGTGGGGTTGTGGATAGTCTGGAGGGATGTCAGAAGTTACAGAGGGACGTAGATGGGATGCAAGACTCGGCAGAGAAGTGGCAGATGGACTTTGACCCAGATAAATACGTAGTGGTCCATTTTGGCAGGTCAAATGGGATGAAGGGGTACAATATAAAGGGAAAGACTCTTAGTACTGCAGAGGATCAGAAGGAATTTGGGGTCCGGGTTTATAGGATTCTAAAATCGGCCCCACAAGTGGAGGAGGTGGTTAAGAAGGCGTATGGTGTGCTGGCCTTTATCAGTCGAGGGATTGAGTTCAGGAGTCCGGGGATAATGATGCAGCTATACAAGACCCTCGTCAGACCCCACTTGGAGTACTGTGCTCAGTTCTGGTCACCTCATTACATGAAGGATGTGGAAAAGATTGAAAGGGTGCAAAGGGGATTTACAAAGATGTTGCCTGGATTGAGTGGCATGCCTTATGAGGATAGGCTGAGGGAGCTCGGTCTTTTCTCCTTGGAAAGACGTAGGATGAGAGGAGACCTAATAGGGGTATATAAGATGTTGAGAGGCATAGGTCGGGTGGACTCTCAGAGGCTTTTTTCCAGGTGGAAATGGCTGCTACGAGAGGACACAGGTTTAAGGTGCTGGGGGGGGGGGGGGGGGGGTAGGTACAAGGAAAATGTTAGGGGGGAGTTTTTCACACAGAGGGTGGTGGGCAAGTGGAATCGGCTGCCGTCAGTGGTGGTGGAGGCAAACTCAATCGGGTCTTTTAAGAGACTCCTGGATGAGTACATGGGGCTTAATAGGATGGAGGATTATAGTTAGGCCTAAAAGGTAGGGATATGTTCGGCACAACTTGTGGGGCCGAAGGGTCTGTTTTGTGCTGTAGTTTTCTATGTTTCTAAGATCCCCCCCTCATCCTTCTGAACTCCAACGAGTACGGACCCAAGCTCTTCATTCCAGGGATCATTCTTGTGAACCTCCTCTGGACCCTTTCCAAGGCCCAGCACATCCTCCCTTACATACGGGGCCCAAAGCTGCTCACAATACTCGGAATGGGTTCTGACCAGAGCCTGATACAGCCTCAGATGTACATCCCTGCTCTTGTATTCTAGCCCTCTCGACATGAACGCTAACATTGCATTACAATACATGTCACAATAATAAATCAAATCACATCGAAAAGTGGGGCCTATTCCACCGTCTTTGATTTGATTTGATTCATTATTGTCACATGTACTGGGATACAGTGAAAAGTATTGTTTATTCTGCAGTTTACAGACAAAGCATACAGTTCATAGAGAAGGAAAGGAGAGGGTGCAGAATGTAGTGTTACAGTCACAGCCAGGGTGCAGAGAAAGATCAACTTAATACGAGGTAGGTCCATTCAAAAGTCTGATGGCAGCAGGGAAGGAGCTGTCCTTGAGTCGGTCGGTACGTGACCTCAGATATTTGTGTCTTTTTACCGACGGAAGAAGGTGGAAGAGAGAATGTCCGGGGTGTGTGTGGGGGGTCCTTGATTATGTTGGCTGCTTTTCCCCGAGGCAGCGGGAAGTGTAGACAGAGTCGATGGATGGGAGGCTGGGTTTGTGTGATGGATTGGGCTACATTCACAACCCATGGTAGTTTCTTGCGGTCTTGGACAGAGCAGGAGCCATACCAAGCTGTGAGACAACCAGAAAGAATGCTTTCTATGGTGCATCTGTAAAAGTTGGTGAGCGTCATAGTGGACATGCCAAATTTCCTTAGTCTTCTGAGACAGTAGAGGCGTTGGTGAGGCTTTCTTGACTATAGTGTCGGCGTGGTGGGACCAGGACAGGCTGTTGATGATCTGTTCACCTAAAAATTTGAAGCTCTCGACACTTTCTACTTTGTCCCCGTTGATGTAGACAGGGGCATGTTCTCCACTACGCTTCCTGAAGTCGATGACTATCTCCTCCTTTAGCCTGGCTTAAGTACGACTACTATCATCACTGGCCTGGTTAAATTTGGCCTGTACTACTGTCACAAGCCTGGCTATCCTCCTCCAGCTCCTACTACCCTCCCACCCCTACACCCCTCCCTATCACTGTAAGCTCTTCCAGCCCAGACACCCCTTCCCTATCTCTGTAACCTCCTCCAGCCCCTACACCCCTCCCTATCTCTGTAACCTCCTCCAGCCCCTACACCCCTCCCTATCTCTGTAACCTCGTCCAGCCCTTAGCCCCCTCCCTATCTCTGTAATGTCCTCTAACCTGTACCCCCTCCCTATCTCTGGACGCTCCTCCAGCCCCTCCACCCCTCCCTATCTCTGTAACATCTTCCAGCCCCTATGCCCTTCCCTACCTCTGTAACCTCCTCCAGCCCCCTGCACCCCCTCCCTATCTCTGTAACCTCCTCCAGCCCCCTGCACCCCCTCCCTATCATTGTAACCTCCTCCGGCCCCTCACGCCCACCTATCTCTGTAACGTCCTCTAACCTGTTCTCCCCCTCCCTATCTCTGTAACCTCCTCCAACCACTTACACCCTCCCTATCTCTGTAACCTCCTCCAACCTCTACACCCCTCCCTATCTCTGTAACCTCCCCCAACCTCTACACCCCTCCCTATCTCTGTAACCTCCTCCAGCCCCTACACACCTCCCTATCTCTGTAACCTCCTCCAGCCCCTACAACCCCTCCCTATCTCTGTATCCTCCTCCAGCCCCCTACACCTTAAACAACCCCCTACTCCCTCCCCCCGCAAAAAATATCATTTATCTCCATCCTGTGTTTAGTTTGTAAATTAAATGTCCGGGGTGCAAGGGGGGGGGGGGGGGGGGCTCAATTTCGCTGGCTGCTTTCCCCCGAGGCAGTGAGAAATGTAGACGGAGTCAATGGTTGGGAGGCTGGTTTGCGTGATGGACTGGGCTACGTTCACGACCCATTGAATTTTCTTGTGGTCTTGGGCAGAGCAGGAGCCCATACCAAACTGTGATACATCCGGAAAGAATGCTTTCTATGGGGCATCTCACTTGGTAAGAGTCGTAACTGACATGCAAAATTTCCTAGTCGAATGTTAGGCTGTATTTGTCACTGTGTGCTGCCTCCCCAAGTTGAATGTCAGGCTGTGTTTCTCTCTGTGTGACGCCTCCCCAAGTTCAATGTCAGAGTGTGTTTCTCACTGTGTGCTGCCTCCCCTAGTTGAATGTCAGGCTGTGTTTCTCTCTGTGTGCCGCCTCCCCTAGTTGAATGTCAGAGTGTGTTTCTCACTGTGTGCTGCCTCTGCTGGCATTTATTCCCCCTCCCTGAAAGACCCCTTGAACCAACTGCAGCTCCAGCGTGTCAGTGTAGTGACATCTGTTTCTCAGGGATCAGTGCTAGGACCTTTGCTGTTTGTAATATATGTAAATGATTTGGAGGAAAATGTAACTGGATTGATTAGTAAGTTTGAGGACGACACAAAGGTTGGTGGAATTGCGGATAGCAGTGAGGACCATCAGAGGATACAGCAGGATATAGATCAGTTGGAGGCTTGGGCGAAGAGGTGGCAGATGGAGTTTAATCCAGACAAATGTGAGGTAATGCGTTTTGGAAGGTCTAATACAGATAGGAAATATAAAGTAAATGGCAGAACCCTTAAGAGTATTGACAGGCAGAGGGGTCTGGGTGTACAGGTACACAGGTCACTGAAAGTGGCAACGCAGGTGGAGAAGGTACTCAAGAAGGCTTACGGCATGCTTGCCTTCATCGGCCGGGGCATTGAGTTTCAAAATTGGCAAGTCATGTTGCAGCTTTACAGTACCTTAGTTAGGCCGCACTTGGAAAATAGTGTTCAATTCTGGTCGTCACACTACCAGAAGGATGTGGAGGCTTTGGAAATGGTACAGAAGAGATTTACCAGGATGTTGCCTGGTATGGAGGGCATTAGCTATGAGAAGAGGTTGGAGAAACTTGGTTTGTTCTCACTGGAGCGACGGAGGTTGAGGGGAGACCTGATAGAAGTCTGCAAGATTATGATGGGCATGGAAAGAATGGATAGTCAGAAGCTTTTCCCGAGGGTGGAAGAGTCAATTACTCGGTGGCACAGGTTTAAGGTGTGAGGGGCAAGGTTCAAAAGAGATGTATGAGGCAAGTTTTTTTACATAGAGTGGTGGGTGCCGGGAACTCGCTGCCGGGGGAGGTAGTGGAAGTGGATACGATAGTGACTTTTAAGGGGCGTCTGGACAAATACGTGAATAGGATGGGAATAGAGGGATACGGTCCCCGGAAGGGTAGGGGGTTTTAGTTCAGTCGGGCAGCATGGCCGGTGCAGGCTTGGAGGGCCGAAGGGCCTGTTCCCATGCTGTAATTGTCTTTGTTCTTTGCTCTTTATACATCCATGGCGCTGTTAGGGAGGGAGCTCCAGGATTGTTATTGGACATTAGTCAGTCCCGTCTGAGGTGCCGGTACACCCAAGGCGCTGTTAGGGAGGGAGTTCCAGGATTGTTATTGGACATCAGTCAGTCCCGTGTGTGGTGTAGGTACACCCATGGTGCTGTTAGGGAGGGAGTGCCAGGATTGTTATTGGACATCAGTCAGTCCCGTGTGTGGTGTAGGTCCACCCACAGCGCTGTTAGGGAGGGAGTGCCATGATTGTGATTGGACATCAGTCAGTCCCATGTGAGGTGTAGGTACACCCACAGTGCTGTTAGGGAGGGAGTTCCGGGATTGTTATTGGACGTCAGTCAGTCCCCGTGTGTGGTGTAGGTACACCCACGGTGCTGTTAGGGAGGGAGTTCCGGGATTTCGACCCCAGCCAATGGCCGATATGTTTCCAAGTCGGGATGGTGTGAGAGGCTCAGAGGGGGGAACTTGCAGGCGGTGGGTGTTCCCCATGTGTCTGCTGCCCCCCGCCCCCTTGTCCTTCGAGATGGTAGAGGTGGTGGGTTTGGAAGGTGCTGTGGAAGGAGCCTTGGTGAGTCGCTGCGGTACATCTTGTAGATGGTACACATGGCTGCCGCTGTGCGTTGGTGGTGGAGGGAGTGAATGTTTGTGGTTAGCGTGTCGATCGAACGGGGGGTGGGGGGGTGGGGGCTGCTTTGTCCTAGATGGTGTTGAGCTTTCTCGAGTGTTGTCGGCAGCCGCACTCATCCAAGCAAGTGGAGTGTGTCCCATCACACTCCTGACTTGTGTCCTTGTAGATGGTGGGACAGGCGGTGGGGAGATGGGAGTCAGGAGGTGAGGATTGATTAGGGACAGTCAGCATGGCTTTGTGAGTGGAAAATCATGTCTCACAAATTTGATTGAGTTTTTCGAAGGGGTAACCAAGAAGGTCGATGAGATCAGTGCAGTTGATGTTGTCTACATGGACTTTAGGAAGGCCTTTGACAAGTTACCGCATGGTAGGTTGTTGCATGAGGTTAAATCTCACAGGATCCAGGATGAGGTATCTAAATGGATACAAAATTGGCTTCTTGACAGAAGTCAGAGCTGGTTGTAGAGAGTTGTTTTTCAAACTGGAGACCTCAGGGATCAGTGCTGGGTCCACTGTTATTTGTCATTTATATTCATGATTTGGATGAGAATATAGGAGGCATGATTAGTGAGTTTGCAAATGACACCAAAATTGGTGGCATAGCGGACAGTGAAGAAAGTTATGTCCAATTGCAACGGGATCTTGATCAATTGGGCCAGTGAGCTGACGAATGGCAGATGGAGTTTAATTTAGACAAATGTGAGGTGATGCATTTTGGTAGATTGAACGAGGACAGGACTTACTCAGATAATGGTAAGGCGTTGGGGAGAGTGACAGAACAAATATCTCGGGGTACATGTTCATAGTCTCAGGTGGACAGAGTGGTGAAGAAGGCATTCGGCATGCTTGGTTTCATCGGTCAGAACATTGAATACAAGAGTTGGGACGTCTTGTTGAAGTTGTACAAGACATTGGTAAGACACTTGGAATACTGTGCACAGTTCTGGTCACCCTATTATAGAAAGGATATTATTAAACTAGAAAGAGTGCAGAAAAGATTTACTAGGATGCTACCGGGACTTGATGGTTTGAATTATAAGGAGAGGCTGGATAGACTGGGAATTTTTTCTCTGGAGCGTAGGGGGCTGAGGGGTGATCTTATAGAGCTGTATAAAATAATGAGGGGCAGAGATCAGCGAGATAGTTAATATCTTTTCCCAAAGGTAGGGGAGTGTAAAACTAGAGGGCATAGGTTTAAGGTGAGAGGGGAGAGATACAAAAGGGTCCAGAGGGCATTTTTTTCACACAGAGGGTGGTGAATGTCTGGAACGAGCTGGCAAAGGTAGTAGTAGAGGCGGGGACAATTTTGTCTTTTAAAAAGCATTTAGACAGTTACATGGGTACGATGGGTATAGAGGGATATGGGCCAAATGGTGGCAATTGGGATTAGCTTAGGGGTTTAAAAAAAAAAGGGCGGCATGGACAAGTTGGTCCAAAGGGCCATTTTCCATGTTGACTCTATGAATCTATGACTCGACTCTCAGCTGGATTCCCAGCCTCTGACCTGCTCTGGTGGCCACAGTATTTATATAGCTGGGTCCCAGTTCAGTTTCTGCTCAATGGTAACCCCCAGGACGTCGATAGTGGGGGAGGAGATTCCGTGATGGTAACGCCATGGAATGTCTGGACCACACTCGGAGCACCGTGCACAGTTCCGGTCTCCCTACCCCCTCAGTTAGACCATCCTCGGAGCACCGTGCACAGCACCAGTGTCCCTATCCCTCGGTTAGACCCACACTCGGAGCACCGTGCACAGTTCCGGTCTCCCTATCCCCTCGGTTAGACCCACACTCGGAGCACCGTGCACAGTTCCGGTGTCCCTATCCCCTCGGTTAGACCATCCTCGGAGCACCGTGCACAGTTCCAGTGTCCCTATCCCTCGGTTAGACCCACACTAGGAGCACCGTGCACAGTTCCCATCTGCACATGAGGAAACAGGGAAGAAAGTTGAGAAAAATAGCCTTTATTATATAAATAGATCAGTCAATTCACATGTCAAAACATTTAAAATATTTTACAATATAAATTTAAATCTCAAATATATGAAATAATCCAACACAGATTCTCTAGAAATCAACCGGATTGCCCTTAGGACAAGATGAAAGGTCAGAGTTCACGTAGGCCTCAGGCCTCGCAGGATTGGTCACACAAGAATCGCAGAGCCACCCTTGCAAGGGTGGAAGGTAACAGTTCAATTAGGCCGCAGGCCTCTACATTGGCAAAATTCACTGTCCGTGCCAATGAGGTGGCCATTTTGGTTTGCCAAGGGGAAGCAGCCATTTTGTTTTGCTAAGTCATGCCCCCACCCCACTGCAGCCCCGATTGGCCAAGGTTCACTCGATGACAATGGAGTTGACAGCCTGGTACTGGATGAGCCAAAAGGGGTAGCACTGGGCGCTGTTGAAGAGGACGTAGATGGTGGGGCGGTCCAGGGAGTTGACGCAGGAGTCGAAGCGGCCTCCGGCCGGCTGGGCGGGGGCCAGGGATGGGGGCCCGGGGGTGTTACGGCAGCCCAGGGTGCTGCGGCCCGTCAGCACCTTGGCCAGGAACATGTGGAGGAGGGGGGCCCGGCGGGGGGACAGGTGGCGAGGGCAAGCGGGCAGGGCGAAGTTGAGTGAGTAGCCCGCCCTGGTGGCAAAGTAGCTCCCGCGACCGTCGAGGCAGCCATTGCGGCCGCTTAGCCCCGGGTCAAAGTTGTGGCGGCAGATGGAGCTCGCCGACTCCGCTGACGTCCCGTGGAAGAGGTGGCAATCCCAGCATCCCGAGGGGCACTCTTCCCACAGCCTCTGGTAGAGTTGGGCACGGCATCTTGAGGGGGAGGGGGGAGAGAGAGAGGGGGAGAGAAAAATCAGTGACCATTCGACTGCATGCCAACCCCATTCCCCCGTCACGTCCATTACAACCTTTGAACCCCAGCAGGCCACAGCAGAGGGGCAGCTAGGCCCCAAATGAAGCCTGGGCCTTGTCTGGCGATGCAAAGGGGTTTCTATATTCCTCCCACATTCTAAAGACAGCTCCCCATTCCCCCTCCACCATCCCCCATCTGACTGGAGGCCTGAGACCTTAAATTTCATTAACATTAAATTGCCCCTTAGTGTCCAAAGTTGTGCAGGTTAGGTGGAATGGCCATGCTAAATTGCCCCTTCATGTCAGGGGGACTCGCTCGGGTAAATGCATGGGGTTATGGGGATAGGACCTGGCTGTGATTGTGGTCGGTGCAGACTCGATGGGCCGAATGGCTTCCTTCTGCACTTTAGCAATCTATGTTCAATGTTCTGTGTTAATTGTCAATTATATCAACAATTTGGATGAGAATTTTGGAAGCATGGTTAGTAAGTTTGCAGATGACACCAAGATTGGTGGCATAGTGGACGGTGAAGAAGGTTATCTAGGGTTGCAATGGGATCTTGATCAATTGGGCCAGTGGGCTGATGAATGGCAGATGGAGTTTAATTTAGATAAATGCGAGGTGATGCATTTTGGTCGATTGAATCAGGGGCAGGACTTACTCAGTTAATGGTAGGCGCCTGTTCAGGTTACACGGAGGGAGAACTTAGCATGGCCAATGCACATTAACCAGCAGGTTTGTCAGACTGTGGGAGGAAACCGGAGCACCCGGAGGAAACCCACGGAGACACGGGGGGTGCAGACTCCGCACAGACATGGGCAAGTTGGACTAAAGGGCCTGTTCCCATCCTGTAAATCCCCGACTAGGCCGCAATCGAGGCCTGCGCTGACTCCCAGCCCCAGCTAGGTCGCAATCGAGGCCTGCACCGACTCCCAGCCCCAGCTAGGCCGCAATCGAGGCCTGCGCCGACTCCCAGCCCCAGCAAGGCCGCAATCGAGGCCTGCGCCGATTCCTAGCCCCAGCCAGGCCACAATCAAGGCCTGCGCAACAAGAGGTTAAGGGTTGCAGAGCCTAGGGGTGCAGCGGGGATGGGAATGGGAGCCAGGGGTTTCGACCGCCCTCTCTACCCCCTCTGAAGGAGGGGCCACCGGCCTCTCCCCCTCCCCCCACTCGGAACAGCCCACTCACTTGGCATATTCTTCCCAGAGTGCCTTGTTCTGGATTCGGTAGATGTGGGCGATTATAAACTTGGACTCGCTGATGGTCTGGTGAAACATCCAGTACACCATCTGGTACTCCGAGTCTGCCAGCGCGAGCGGGACCCACGCCACCCCCTGGCACTGGGGGGTAGGCCACCCAGGAGGCGGGCAATTCGACCCCTGGGGCTGCAGCATCCCCCCCGGGGCTGGCCGTGTGGTGGAGTGGTTCCCGAGGCAGGTCAGCAGATGGGAGAGTCCTGGCGAGAGAGAGAGAGAGAGAGAGAGATTCACCATTAGATACATCGATGAGACCACACTCGGAGCACCGGGCACAGTTCCGGCCTCCCTATCCCCTCGGTTAGACCACACTCGGAGCACCGCACACAGTTACGTTCTCCTGAACCCCTCGGTTAGACCACACTCGGCGCACCGTGCACAGTTCCGGTCTCCCTATCCCCTTGGTTAGACCACACTCGCAGCACCATGCAGACTTCTGGTCTCCCTATCCCCATGGTTAGACCACACTCGGAGCACTGTGCACAGTTTCGCTCTCCGTACGCCCTCGGTTAGACCACATTCAAAGCACCGTGCACAGTTCCGGTCTCCCTATCCCCTCTTTTAGACCACACTTGGAGCACCGTGCACAGTTCCGGTCTCTCTATCCCATCAATTAGACCACACTCGGAGCACCGTGCACAGTTCCCGTCTCCCTATCCCATCGGTTAGACCACACTCGAAGCACCGTGCACAGATCCGGTCTCCCTATCCCCTTGGTTAGACCACACTCGAAGCACCGTGCACAGTTCCGGTCTCCCTATCCCCTCGGTTAGACCACACTCGGAGCACCGTGCACAGTTCCGGTCTCCCTATCCCCTCGGTTAGACCACACTCGGAGCACCGTGCACAGTTCCGGTCTCCCTATCCCCTCGGTTAGACCACAATCGGAGCACCGTGCACATTTCCGGTCTCCCTATCCCCTCGGATAGACCACACTCGGAGCACCGTGCACAGTTCCCGTCTCCCTATCCCCTCGGTTAGACCACACTCGGAGCACCACGCTCAGATCGGGACCCACCTCAGATAGGGAACCATTTCCAGCGGCGAGCGGAACACGGGGCGACGGCAGATTTTGCGATACACCCCATTGGTCAAATCGCTCTCGCTCAGGTCCACCCAGTTGATGACAAACTCCGTGCCTTCCCACGCAAAGCGGAAACGATTCTGTTCACGCTTGTAGGATTCTTCAATCTCTGAGGCGAGGGGCTGAGGGAGGGGAGAGGGAGGGACAACAAAGGCACACAGATTAACGAACGGAACCCACTCCCATGCATGTGCCACCATCGAGTGCCCAGGAATGTTCAAATTCGGGGCATGAATCAGTCATTCCGCCCCTCCACCTCTGCTAAACCATTTGATAAGATTAGTTTGTTCTCTCCCCCCTCCTCCCCGCCATTAACACTCGACCTCCCCCTCCCCTCCCATCCATCCTCCTCTGCCTCGAATATATTCAGCGCCCCTCAGTCCCCAGGGGGACCCACTCCCATGCCTCTGCCACCATCGAGTGCGCAGGAATGTTCAAATTCGGGGCACGAATCAGTCATTCCGCCCCTCCGGAATGAATCCCGCAGACTAATCACTCTCTGAGCGATTCCTCCACATCTCCCTCTTCAATGGGGTCTGAGTGTCGCTCCTCCGTGCAGCTTTTGATATCCTGTGTAGGATGGGGGTGTCGAACTCCTTAGTAGGCCTAGATTGAAGCCTAGTCCCTGTGTACCACTAATCAGTAAGAGTTTGAACAACACCAGGTTAAAGTCCAACAGGTTTATTTGGTAGCAAATACCATTAGCTTTCGGAGCGCTGCTCCTTCGTCAGATGGAGTGGAAATGTGCTCTCAAACAGGGCATAGAGACACAAAATCAAGTTACAGAATACTGATTAGAATGCAAATCCCTACAATAAACCAGATCTTAAAGATACAGACAATGTGGGTGGAGGGAGCATTAAGCACAGGTTAAAGGGATGTGTATTGTCTCCAGACAGGATAGCCCGCAAGTCCAGGAGGCAAGCTGTGGGGGTTACTGATAATGTGACATAAATCCAACATCCTGGTTTAGGCCGTCCTCATGTGTGCGGAACTTGGCTATCAGTTTCTGCTCAGCGACTCTGCGCTGTCGTGTGTCGTGAAGGCCGCCTTGGAGAACGCTAACCTGAAGATCAGAGGCTGAATGCCCGTGACTGCTGAAGTACTGCCCCACAGGAAGAGAACAGTCTTGCCTGGTGATTGTTGAGTGGTGTTCATTCATCCGTTGTCGAAGCGTGCACTCTCGTGCACGCTGCGACAACGGCCCACTACTCTCATGTCGCCAAGCACATATTTCCCTCTCAGGGACTCCAGCCCTTGCAAACCATTTCCAAATATTATCACTCTCCAGCACTTGTACCCAGCAGCTCTTCCATGGGACCCTGTGCACAATAATCAATCATCGAATTTGAGCTGCATGGACTCGATGGGCCGACAGGCTTTTAGCGTCGTTATATCTCTGTACATCTACTTTAATTGGGGTTTTCCATTGACTCAGTGTTGGACATCATCTGAATGTTTAATTTATTCATGTATCGAGGAGCGGAATAATCATTTTGAACTAATTGAATGCAATGTGTGCATACAAAGCTTTCCATGATTGCAATCTGAGTTATTGCTGACATTGGTGATTTTGAGCAGGTTTACGGTCAGTTGAATATTTTCCTGGGACACGGAATTAAACAGAAACCTGTTGCCATCCAGTCTGAGAGCCTTGAACAAAGTGTGAGTGTTTGACAGTAATGAGTCACGCCCATGATAGGATCCAATAGTTCACTGTGGATCACTTCAGGCATTACAAAGACTGCCCACTGCTGAGTGTCCAAATGTCACCAGTTTCAATTGATTACCACTGTGGTTTCAGAATGGGGGAAGAGGCGCTAAAGTGGTTCTCCAAATCTTTCCCGTAACTGGTGACAACCACAACTGTAACTGTCCTGAAGAGACTAAAACAGAAACAAGTGCAAGTTTAACTGTTTCTTGATATCATGTAGATTTAACTGTGGGAAGAAGTTGGAGCATCCAGAGGAAACCCATGCAGACGCGAGGAGAACGTTAATTGGGTGAAGACGAGCTCCTTTTAATGCTGTGGACTTCAGGAGGAGGTCGAGATGGACCGTTCACTCCGGAAATGTGCCTCGTGGTTTGCAATTGCTTCTGCAAGTATTTTACACTGACGACCTCGGCACCCCATCAGTTGGGATTGTGGTAGATGTGCAACTCGTTAGTATTATGTTTGTGCGCCACGCGTTAACACAGTCTGACTGCAAACCTGTAGTCTGATCTTTTAATTGTGATGTCATAGATCTCTCCGATTGCACGTTGCTGGTCTTGCAATTACTCCATTGATAAAGCTTCACCAGCTTGGCACCTCATTTTGTAGCATGTCTGCTGCTCCATCTGACATATTCTCCTACACTCATCACTGAACCACTCTTGATCAATTGGCTCTGCTTGTGGGGGGTAGTTAGCGGACCATAGAACCATAGAAACATAGAAAATTACAGCTCAGAAACAGGCCTTTTGGCCCTTCTTGTCTGTGACGAACCATTTTATGCCTAGTCCCACTGACCTGCACTTGGACCATATCCCTCCACACCCCTCTCATACATGAACCCGTCCAAGCTTTTCTTAAATGTTAAAAGTGACCCCGCATTTACCACTTTATACGGCAGCTCATTCCACACTCCCACCACTCTCTGCGTGAAGAAGCCCCCCCTAATATTCCCTTTAAACTTTTCTCCTTTCACCCTTAACCCATGCCCTCTGGTTTTTTTTCTCCCCTAGCCTCAGCGGAAAAAGCCTGCTTGCATTCATTCTGTCTATACCCATCAGCATCTTATACACCTCTACATGAGACATGAGACTACAATAATCTTGTTCCAAATTGGTGCTGAGCATGAACAGAACTTGCACTGATGGGACACAATTTACGGGTGCTAGTTGAATGGACTCCCCGCGGCAACTGCCCTTGAGATGTTGCCCATTCAATGTGCCCCTCGGTTTATTGGATATTTTTAAAATTAGTTACCTGATTTGCTCTAAAAATAAATAAATCTCACTTCCAGTGCACTGTATGTGGGAAGTGGGCAAAAAGAACACAGTGTTATTCAGACAGATGTTTTTTTTTACCAAAAGAGAGGCTGCACTGGGAATCGAACTGAACATTGTCTGATTGCAGAAGAGATTAGATATAGCTCTTGGGGCTAAAAGTATCAAGGGATAAGGGGGCAGGGGGGATCAGGATATTGAATTTGATGGTCAGCCATGAAAACACCGAATGGCGGATCAGGCACAGAGGTCGAAGTGGCCTCCTCCTGATTCGAGTTTCAATGTTTCTATGGTCACTGCCGATTCAGGTAAAGGCATTAGAGGCACGCAAATACCCACCATCGTGAAATAAGCCATCCTGTCTCTGTTCTGATTTAACCACTGCCGTTGCGTTTGATGACACTACACACAATTCCCATCAGCGCATAGATCAAAAGAAGGTTAAGCAAATCTCAGTGACCAATATTTCCCCCCATCCCATTGAATACTGCAACATTTTATCACAGTGGATTCAACATCACGACAGGAGGTGCATTCTTTAACTGAAAAGGAAACAGAAAAATATGGAGGGCTACGGAGAGAAGGTGGGCGAATGACAAAACTCACTCAGAGGCCTGAACAGCAACAACGAGGCTGACCTCATTCCGTGTCCTAAATGCTCTGTGGTCCCGTAATTCTCTGATAGGAAGGTGGACCAACATCTGACCACAACAATAGGTTTGAAGCATCTTAATGGAGACAGTTGAAGCAAAAATCCAGAGCTAAGGCCTGAAGCAAGAGAAGACATTTCTGCAATCATGAATGGACGGTCTTCGAGGGATACTCAAGAGGCGAGCGTTAGAACAATGCAGATATGTTATATGAATTGAGGGATGTTACAGATATATGGAGCTCCATGTAGGGACTTGAATGCGAGTATGGCTGTTTAAAAATGCTGGGGTTTGTTGGAAAATGGGTCGCTTGTTCTGAATCATGCCAAACACAAAGTGTAATACATTTTTGAAGAAGTCAGCATTCCAAAAAGTGACTTTCCCTATCTTTCACCCTGATTTTAATTTCATCATTTATTATGATTGTGATTGTTATGACTGCTGCAGATTTTACTTCAGAACAGCGATTGCATTTCAACACTGAGACCTTGGTCACATCCTCTTTCAACATGCCTGAGGGTGGTAAATGCTGCTAACATATGCAGAACTTGCACAAACTTTCTCTCTGTGTCTGTCTCCCTCTCTCTCTCGCTCTCTCTCCCTGTCTATAGAACGTTGGTTCGGCCGCATTTGGAATACTGCGTCCAGTTCTGGTCGCCACACTACCAGAAGGACGTGGAGGCTTTGGAGAGAGTACAGAGGAGGTTTACCAGGATGTTGCCTGGTATGGAGGGGCTTGGTTATGAGGAGAGATTGGGGAAACTGGGGTTGTTCTCCTTGGAAAGACGGAGGATGAGGGGAGACTTAATAGAGGTGTATAAAATTATGAAAGGCATAGATAGGGTGAACGGTGGGAAGCTTTTCCCCGGGTCGGTGGTGACGTTCACGAGGGGTCATAGGTTCAAGGTGAAGGGGGGGAGGTTTAACACAGATATCAGAAGGACATATTTCACACAGAGGGTCGTGGGGGCCTGGAATGTGTTGCCGGGCAAGGTGGTGGAGGCGGACACACTGGGAACGTTTAAGACTTATCTAGACAGCTATATGAACGGAGTGGGAATGGAGGGATACAAAAGAGTGGTCTAGTTTGGATCAGGGAGCGGCGCGGGCTAATTGTTCCTTGTTTCTCGTTTCAAGGCTTCATTCTATGATCATCTTGCTGGTGCCAGTACAGAGCGAGACTGCGGATAGTTGGGAACCTGTCTCGGGGGCAGGGAATTCATATGGTGTTCGTGGAAGTGGAAATGACGGGTTGGGAAGCATTTTCCGATCAGGGCCATTGTGATCTCCTGGACTCGTTTCGATCGCCTCAGGGGGTCGGAGAGGAATTTCCCAGATTTTTTTTTTTTCCCCCATATTGGCCCTGGGGTTTTTCACTCTGGGTTTTCGCCTCTCCCTGGAGATCACATGGTCTGGAATGGGGGGGTGGGGGTAAGTTAATAGGTTGTAATGAACAAAGCATCGTAGCTGTGAGGGACAGCTCGGTGGATAGGATATTGGTATGTAGATAGGCTGGAAAATTGGGCGGGGATCCTGGATTCAGGATTCAATCCTGGACCGGGGAGCGGCGCGGGCTTGGGGGGCCGAAGGGCCTGTTCCTGTGCTGTATTGTTCTTTGTTCTTTGTTCTTTGTTCTTGTCTCTCACTCGCTCTCTCCCCCTCTGTCTCTCCCTATCTCTCTCTGTCCGCCTCTCTCTCTCCCCCCGCTCTCTCTCTCTCTCTCCCTATCTGTCTCTGTCCGTCTCTCCCTCTCCCTTACTCTCTCTCCGCCAGACATTTCAAGCTTTATTTCCTCCGAAGATCAAGTTGGTTTGAAACCCATTACAACGAAAGAAGCATTAACACATCGTTACCATTCCCTATTTAAGAATCACGTCATCTGATGACATATATTTTATCATATCCAATGATCTAATTAATTGCAGCTTGATTTTATAATTTACTGTCAAAGAAATGCATCAATAAACTGAAACTTATTTCCGTCTGGAAGAAAGGATCGCCCTGCCACAAATTCAACCTGCTGCCCTCTGACGGAATACAGCACTGTATTCTGTGATTCTGGACTCCAGACACATGGGAAACCATAACCATTATAATTGTTGTTGTTGTGATATTGCCCTGAGCCCCTTTCTTTCCCTTCTCTGTCTCTTTATTCTATTGGTGCAAAAATGGCGGGAGTTCTCACAAGTCTTGCCATGTTCAGTCTCTGTGGACAAGATGCAAATTCTCTTATTTTCATTATCTCGAGTTTTCTGTCTGGATTTTCATAGATAATTAAGTCAATGCAAACTGACGGATGGACGAAAGCACTCGACAACTTACGAAGGGGGAATTCAGAGACAGTAACACCTTTCCCCAGCTGATGGATGGTGGGAGGGGAAATCGGTGCCGTTCAAATGTAATCCCCTCCCGTTCCCCACACTGGTCACATGGATTACTTGTTATCGTTTGTGATGTCGAACCTGATTGTCATTTGATGCATTTGTGAAAACCAGAAAAAAAACAACGTCACTCTTTATGACATGGCACTTGGCAAATGCGAGGATTCCCAAATCCCAAAAGGAAAGTTGAATCTGCTGCCACAACGAGTTTGCAATCCGTATAAAATGAGGAGTAATTTAAAATAATGGGAAGTAAATCTCAGACCAATTATGATGATTTTATATCTTAAAATTATCGGTTTAATGTAACAAAGAAAACAATATTATAACAATTAAAACACACAAACACATTTAAAGACTTAACAGTACAAACATTCCCTGAATGATTTTCGATATAACAAACTCAGGGTTAAACGGTTAAGAGAACGTGCGATCGCCCAAGCATTAAAGATTGCCGCTGTGAGGCCAGAAGGATAAAGATGTATGCAAGTTTGTGAAATATTTTTTTAAAAAATACGTGCACGAAATGCCATATGCAAATGGTATTAAAAACAATAATTTATATTTCATAGAACATAGAACAGTGCAGCACAGAACAGGCCCTTCGGCCCACGATGTTGTGCTAAGCTTTATCTGAAACCAAGATCAAGCTACCCACTCCCTATCATCCTGGTGTGCTCCATGTGCCTATCCAATAACCGCTTAAATGTTCCTAAAGTGTCTGACTCCACTATCACTGCAGGCAGTCCACTCCACACCCCAACCACTCTCTGCGTAAAGCACCTACCTCTGATATCCTTCCTATATCTCCCACCATGAACCCTATAGTTAGGCCCCCTTGTAATAGGTCCATCCACCCGAGGAAATAGTCTTTGAACGTTCACTCTATCTATCCCCCTCATCATCTTATAAAACTTTATCAAGTCTCCCCTCTGTCTCCTCCGCTCCAGAGAGAACAGCCCTAGATCCCTCAACCTTTCCTCATAAGAACTACCCTCCAAACCAGGCAGCATCCTGGTAAATCTCCTCTGCTCTCTTTCCAGCGCTTCCACATCCTTCTTATAGTGAGGTGACCAGAACTGCACACAATATTCCAAATGTGGTTTCACCAAGGTCCTCTACAGTTGCAGTATAACCCCACGGCTCCTAAACTCCAACCCCCTGTTAATAAAAGCTAACACACTATAGGCCTTCTTCACAGCTCTATCCACTTGAGTGGCAACCTTTAGAGATTTGTGGATATGGACCCCAAGATCTCTCTGTTCCTCCACAGTCTTCAGAACCCTACCTTTGACCCTGTAATCCACATTTAAATTAGTCCTACCAAAATGAATCACCTCAGATTTATCAGGGTTAAACTCCATTTGCCATTTTTCAGCCCTGCTTTGCATCCTATCTATGTCTCTTTGCAGCCTACAACAGCCCTCCACCTCATCCACTACTCCACCAATCTTGGTGTCATCAGCAAATTTACTGATCCACCCTTCAGCCCCTCCTCTAAGTCATTAATAAAAATCACAAAGAGCAGAGGACCAAGTACTGATCCCTGTGGCACTCCGCTTGCAACCTGCCTCCAGTCCGAAAATTTTCCATCCACCACCACCCTCTGTCTTCGATCAGATAGCCAGTTACCTATCCAATCGGCCAACTTTCCCTCTAGCCCACACCTCCTTACTTTCATCATAAGCCGAGCATGGGCAACCTTATCAAACGCCTTACTAAAATCCATGAAAATGACATCAACTGCCATTTAATTTCCATTTAATTTCCATTAAAAGCACAATAGCAATGAGTGGGATTTTAATTTCACCGAGCTTGGAGCTTTTCCTCTTGAGGATTAAGAGGGAATCGGTGCAGTCTCTTCATCTCTCATGCTCTAGAAGGTTTGACACCATCCTAAAATTTGCAAATAGCTTACACTGGTAATATAGGTTTACGAAACTCTCCTTATCGTCTTACATCCCAAAAATCTGTAAATCCTGTAATGGTGCTAAATTTAGGGCCATTCCGGAAACAGATCTTTAGCAATGGGAGTGTTGAATTTTACATTCTGTAGAAGGCACTAATTGGAATCGTAAAGCATTGTCCTACATTTTGCTATTAACAATTAATCTTCACCTATGCTTACTGTATCTGATGCTATCATTTCCACATGCTTTCACTCAGGTTGGTCCAAGGAAAAAATTTTAGTAGGTGGGGGAAATTTTGAAACCATTAGGCGTTTAAAACACTGGCAGAATTAAGAAAAATGATTTTAAACCAGACTATGATATGCAGTAAGAAATTTAAACAACTCCCAATGATTGAAGCCACATATGCTGATATTTTGAAAGTACTAAATTATTTTATAAATGTATTTATTAAACCATCGCTCGCTCTGGCCACAGGCAGATTGTTGTGAAAGCATGATGGTAAATGGCAAAAGGACAAGCACCACATTCGAAGAGAGCAATGAAACCTTGGAAATAGGCAAGTTTGATCAGTAAATTATCTAACGGTCGAACATTCAGGACAACTTCGTGAATTGAACCAATTCACTGTCCAGATAAGTTGAATGCTTGCACGGACGCGGGAGCATGTGTTAATCTGACTTGGCAGTAACCTGCAGGTGCACTTGTGGGATTGTTAACTTTGATCTTAGTGGCCATGTGTCTGGTTACTATGGGACACAGGATGTTGAGTTAACCAAAAGGAAATGATACGTCTGGACTTTATGAACTAATGAAACACCATTCTGACGGAAGTTAACGTCGAGAAGGCAGGTATTACTGTTGATTGATGTATATTGAAGATCATTGATTCAAACTATTGAAAGGTGGAAGTATCTGATCAGAAAAGTGTATAATTGAGCTTTCCTAAACATTATAAGTCAGAGTTTATTGGAGAAAACAGGCTGGTCTTCGTCTTCTGTGGCCGAGCGCTCTGTGAACTATCTCTCCCTGTGGCTCGCTGGTCAAAGAAAAGTTACTTCTTTAAACTGAGACACTGGCTTTCTAAGTCTTGTATTCTCTGATGTTTCGGCGATACCCAGTCACCTCGCAAACCCCGACAACAACTCATATCCCATGACTTTTCTTCTCGTTATACTCCCCAGCGAATACACATAGACACATTGAAGATAGGAGCAGGCGGAGGCCACTTGGCCCTTCGAGCCTGAGCCGCCATTCAAAGAACAAAGAAATTACAGCACAGGAACAGGCCCTTCAGCCCTCCAAGCCTGCACCGATCATGCTACCCGATTGAACTAAAACCCCCTACCCTTCCGGGGACCATATCCCTCTATTCCCATCCTATTCATGTATTTGTCAAGACGCCCCATAAAAGTCACTATCGTATCCGCTTCCACTACCTCCCCCAGCAACGAGTTCCAGGCATCCACCACCCTCAGTGTAAAAAATCTGCCTCGTACATTTCCTTTAAACTTTAAACCTGTGTCCCCTAGTAATTGAATTAAGTCCAATCTTGGCTCATCATCCAACTCAACAGCTTAATCCTACTGCTGACACAAAACCTTTGATCCTGTTCGCCCCAAGTGTTATATCTTGTTCGCTCTTGAACACATTCAATGTTTTAGTATCAACTACTTTCCATGGTAATGAATTCCACAGCTCAGCACTCTTCTGGTGAAGAAATGTCTCCGAACCTCTCTCCTAAATGGGCTAACCCCGTATCCTCAGACTGTGACCTCTGGTTCTGGACTCCCCCACGATCGGCAACATCCCCCCTGCACCTACCCTGTCTAGTCCTGTTAGAAATTTGTAAGTCACTATGAGATCCCCCCTCATTTCATAGAAATCATAGAAACTCTACAGTGCAGAAGGAGGCCATTCGGCCCATCGAGTCTGCAACGACCACAATCCCACCCAGGCCCCAACCCCACATATTTTCCCCGCTAATCCCTCTAACCTACACATCCCAGGACTCTAAGGGGCAATTGTTTAACCTGGCCAATCAACCTAACCCGCACATCTTTGGACTGTGGGAGGAAACCGGAGCACCCGGAGGAAACCCACGCAGACACGAGGAGAATGTGCAAACTCCACACAGACAGTGACCCGAGCCGGGAATCGAACCCGGGACCCTGGAGATGTGAAGCAGCAGTGCTAACCTCTGTGCTACCGTGCCGCCCTGAACTCAAGCGAAAACAATCCGCACCTAGTCAGTCTCTCCACATACATCAGTCCCGCCATCCCTGGAATCAGCCTAAACAATTATTGACACCCTTTCAAACAGTATCACCCCACCACTTGCCTTCAGGCCTTCATTTCCCACGGAAAACCGCTTTGCAATGGACAATTTACTCCGTTTTCCCATCTAGGGATGTTGCAGACCTGTTCAGTTTATTGTTGCTGTACTTTCTGTAATCATTGGTGTCTTCATCATCACGAAGGAAGGGGTGTTGGGCAAGAGATGGCGGGGGAAATAGCAAATGCACTAGTGGCAATTTAACAAAATTCACTGGACTCTGGGGTGGTTCCCGCAGATTGGAAAACAACAAATGTGATGTCAGTGTTTACAATATAAGGTAGATGAAGGCAGTTAACCATAGGCCGGTTAGCTCAGGTTCTGGAGTCGGGGAAATGCTTGAATCTACCATCAAGGTAGAAATAGCGAGACATCTGGATATAAATCATCCCAATGGGAAGACGCAACATGTGTTCATGAAGGGCAGGTCATGTTGGTCTAATTTGGTGGAATTCTTTGAGAATATTAAGAGTGCAGTGAACAATGGGGAACCTGTGGATGAGGTGCATTTGAATTCCAGAAGGCATTTGGCAAGGCGCCGTACCAAAGTCTGCTGCATAAGACAAAAGTGCACGGTGTTACGGGTAATGTATTAGCATGAATAGAGGATTGTTTAACTAACAGGAAGCAAAGAGCAAGGTTAAATGGGTGCTTTTTTGATTGGCGATCAGTGATGAGTGGTGTGCCTCAGGGATCAGTGTCGGGACCGCAATTGTTTACGATTGACATAGATTGCTTCGAGTTGGGAACCAAGTGCAGTGTGTCAAAATTCGCAAACAACACTAAAATGAGTAGCAGAGCAAAGTGTACAGAGCACATTGAAAGTCTGCAAAGGGATAGTGACAGTCTAAGTGAGTGGGCCGAAGTCAGGCAGATGGAGTATAATGTTGGTCAATGTGAGGTCATCCATTTCGGTATTCATAACAGCAAAATTGCCTATTATTTAAATGGTAAACAATTGCAGGATGCTGCTGTGCAGAGGGACTTTAGTTTCCTTGAGCATGAATCACAAAAAAGTTGGTTTGCAAGTGTAGCAGGTAATTAAGAAGGCAAAAGGAATGTTGTCCTTCATTGCTGGAGGGATGGAGTTAAAAAAAAACAGCCAGGTTCTGTTGGTGCTGGTGAGGCCACACCTGGAGTACTGTGTACATTTTTGGTCTCCTTACTTGAGAAAGGATACACTAACATTGGAGGGGTGCAGAGGAGATTCACTAGGTTGATTCTGGAATTGAGAGGGCTGTCTTATGAGGAGAGATTGAGTAGACTGGGACCATTTACTGGAACGACGGAGTTTGAGGGGCAACCTGATAGATGTCTACTAGATTACGAGATCTTGGAAAGAGTGGATAGTCAGAAGCTTTTTCCCAGGGTGGAAGAGTCAATTACTAGGGGGCATATGTTTAAGGTGCGAGGGGCAAGGTTTAAAGGGGATGTATGAGGCAAGTATTTTACACCGAGGGTGGTGGGTGCCTGGAACTCGCTGACGGGGGAAGTAGTGGCAGCAGATACGATCGTAACTTTTAAGTTGCTTCTTGACAAATACATGAATAAGGTGGGAATGGACGGATATGGTCCACAGAAGTTTAGGGGTTTTTAGTTCAGTTTGGCAACATGGTCGGTGCAGGCTTGGAGCGCCGAAGAGCCTGTTCCTGTGCTGTAATTTTCTTTGTTCTTGTTCTTTATACTCACTGGGATTCAGACGAATGAGGGGAAATGTTATGGAAACATATAAGGTTATGAAGAGAATAGATAAGGTAGATGCATGGAAATTGTTTACACTGGCAGGCGAAATTACAACTGGGGGCAAGGCCTCAAAATAAGGGGAAACATATTTCGGACTGAGTTGAGGAGGAACTTCTTCACCCAAGGGTTGCAAATCTGTGAACTTCCATGCCCAGTGACACAGTTGAGACTACCTCATTAAATATTTTTAAGACAAGGATAGATAAATTTTTGAACAGTAAAGGAATGAGGGTTGTAGTGAGCAGGCCCGTAAGTGGAGCTGAGCCCACTAAAAGATCAGCCATGATCTTATTGAGTGACGGAGTAGGCGCCAGGGGCCAGATGACCTACTCCTGGCCCTAGTGCTTATGTTCTGATGTTTATCTCCGGCACTCTGATTTCTCCTTCCTTATTAATTTTTCAGATGTTCTTTGCTGTTTTTCATATGTTGCCAAATCTTCTCACCTGGCACTCATGTTTTCTGAATGATAAGACGTTTCTTTCAATCTGATTCTCTAGTTAAGTTCAATAGTTAGCCACAGTTAGTCTCAGAGTCGCTTTACCTGGCTGGAATGTATATATTCATAATATTGTGACATATTTTTCCAAATATCTGCCACTTCATCTCTGTGTTATATCTTTTAACTTTTTATCCAGTTGATTTTATTTGCGTATAGTCCCCCCTATTCTGTGAATACTGTTAGCAGACCTTGAAACCACCTCCACAAGTGAATTCGTACATTTAGTATGTCACAGCGATACCGAAACTGATTTGAGTTCCTAATTTCCAAAACTGTGATCAGTTCTCTCTATTTTAGCAATGATATTTTTATTTTACAGAATGAGCCCTCCAGTTTTCCGGTATATCCTAAATGCAACCTATGCTTGAATATTCAAGTCCCAGTCTTAGTCATCTTAAATCCATGTCTGTATAACGGCTATCATTTCTGGGCTATTTATTTATATTTCATTTCGTTGTACCTATTCCACTTTTTTTTGTTCTCTCCATAATTATTTGCTTCTGCATTCTTAGGAAACTCTGTTCTCTCCTGCCGCTCTCTGATTACATTTCCCTTATTGATAACCTGCTCTCTAAATTTTGTCTTCTCTTTTTAAATGATCCATCATCTCTGTCTCCGCCCCTTCTATTGTAATTCACATTCGGATCCAGCGTTGGGCCTTGTGACTGGCGGCCGATTAATACCCTCTGGAGCATTGCCCTGGGACTCGAATGGCTAATGCGAACACACTGAGTCACATCCCGTTGCCCACAACCCTGGCGTATTTACCACCATTCGTAGAGGTTGCGATGACGTGAACGTGTGGAGACATTGTCAATTGCCCACAAGGCAGATAAAAGTCTGAATACAAAAAAGATCCAACCGAATCCAAGATGAGGCACACGATGTTAGACAGTGCATTCCAAGGACAACCCTCTGAAGAAATAAAGCCCTATCTCTTTGAGACAGCTGGTCTTAGTGTCGAGGATGCCAACATGTTTTAGGGGTCCAAATAAATTGTTCCAGCCCCAGGATGGTGCCCAATATCAACGAGGCTACATAATGGGAGCATCAAGAAGGAAGATGCTCCATCTGGTGGCATGGTCTTGATTCTGACATGACAGACTTGTTTAAAAATGTGTCCATCATTGGGAAAATCAAAAGTTCTCACCCTTAGCTTTCGTGCACCCATGAGAGTGGCCCTGCAGGGCCTGGGCTCATGTACCTGGACTAAGTGCTTCTTCAGTGTTTGAGAATGAGCTTTGATCTGGTTCGATTCTGGTCCTTTCTCCATAACGATACGAGGGACCCATCGGGTCCATCCCCTAAATTCCGTACATGAACCAGTTCAGACATTGCAAAAAATGTTGTTGTCCTCACAGAATCAAAGATTCTCAATTGTTTTTCCTCTTGGGACTCCATCCATCCCGTCAAGTTTGGGAATAGTAGTCTCATATGGTCAGCATGGTCGCACAGTGCTTCGCTCTGCTGTCTCAGTTCCGGGTCCCAGATCCAGTTCCGACTTCTGCAGCCTGTCTGTGTGGAGTTTGCACGTTCACCCCTTGTCTGCTCTGGTTTCCTCCCACAGTCCAAAGATGTGCGGGTTGGGTTGATTGGCCATGTTCAATTGTCCCTGGTGTGAGGGAGACGAGCAGGGTAAATGCATGGGTTACAGAGATAGGCCCTGGGTTGGATTGTTGTCGGTGCAGGCTCGGTGGGCCGAATGGTCTCCTTCAACACCACGGTTCTATGGTATGAATCTGACATCCCATTATCAGTTCCTCTGGGGTAACACGTCTTTTTGCGTGCGGTGTGGTCCTGTCATTCGGATCCACCCGCAGCACTGGCCAAGAAGGTTGTCGCTGCCAGTGTCACTGCTCAGCATGAAAGTAACTCTGCACTTGGTCCCCTGGATAGTGAAGTTATGAACTGAGAGATGGAGGGTGAAAGTATTGGGCCTCCAGACTAAAGTGGAACTTCAGGAGGAATCTGCATAGTAACCCTGTTTCTCTCTCTTTGATAAAGAAGGCCCCTTTTCGGTTTACAACACATAACGCAGCCCCACCTTTAAAGGACCTCCGTACAATCACCAAGCGATGGAAAGGATCTCTTGTCAGTGGAAGTGCTGGAGAGGCACTGACCTGAGGCGTGGGGGGTGATGTTGTGACGATCACGAAGGGCACATGAGAACATCGGCTGTTCTACCTAAGGGTTTCGTGGCGTGTGTGCAGCCTTATTGGCCGTGTGGAGACTCAGCCAGTGGGAAGTAGCTAGCGGGGGACTTTAATCCAGTAACTTTACCTGGAACAGAGTCGTAGGTTCCGTGGTGAAGACTCCCAGACTGTAAACTGGAGGAGTGGTATTTTCCATTGGTGTGCAATAAAGGTTTCAGTGATGGGAAACTGGCGCTTGGCTGAATTATTGCAGTAATATTCTAACATGTCTCTGTAAATCTCCTTGTGGCCTTGCACTTCCTAGAACTTCATTTCATCCAGTGCCATGAGTCAAAACTCGTAATCCTGGTGTGCTCTGTGCCACGGGAAGGTGAGGACAGGAATGGAGTGAGGTGGGGGATGAATGTGTGGCTGAGGGACTGGTGCAGGGGGCAGGGATTCAGGTTCCTGGACCATTGGGACATCTTCAGGGGCAGGTGTGACCTGTACACAAAAGACGGGTGGCACTTGAATCCCAGGGGAACGAATATCCTGGCAGGAAGGCTGGCTAAGCCGACTGGGGAGAGTTTGAACTAGATAGGTTGGGGGGAGGGGATCAAAATGAGGTGTCTGAGAGTGAGGAAGGTAGCTCGCAAACAGAGAAGGGTTATAGGCAGTGCAAGAGGGCGGATTGACAGGGAATAGAGAAGGGGAGAGCTCAGGCCAAAGGATTCCGATGTGTTTACTTTAATGCCAGGAGTATGGTGAATAAAGGGGATCAACTCAGAGCGTGATCGATGCCTGGAAGTGTGATGTTGTGGCCATTACGGAGACTTGGATGTCTCAGGGACAGGACTGGATACTCCAGGTGCCGGAATTCAGATGTTTCCGGAAGGACAGGGAAGGAGGCAAGAGAGGGGGTGGAGTGGCACTGCTGATCAGGGATAGTGTCACAGATGTAGAGAAGTTGTATGCTGTGAAGGGATTGTCCACCGAGTCTCTGTGGGTGGAAGTTCAGAGTGGGAAGGGGCCGGTCACTTTGCTGGGAGTTTTCTATAGGCCGCCCAATAGTAACAGGGAGGTGAAGGAGCAGATAGGGAAACAGATCCTGGAGAGATGCAGTAATAGCAGAGTTGTTGTGATGGGAGACTGTAATTTCCCAAACATAGATTGGAATATCCCTAGGGTAAGGGGATTTGATGGGGAAGAGTTCGTTAGGTGTGTTCAGGAGGGTTTCCTGACACAGCATGTGGACAAGCCTACAAGAGGAGAGGCTGTACTTGATCTGATACTAACCAATGAACCAGGACAGGTATTCAAATCTCTCAGTGGGAGAGCATCTTGGGGATAGCGATCATAACTCTATCTCCTTTAGGCTTGCATTGGAAAAAGAGAGGATCCAGCAAGCGAAGAAAGTGTTCATATGGAGTACGGGGAAATATGAAGACATTCGACAGCAAATTAGAGGACTAAATTTGAAGGAGGTATTCTCGGGGAAATGTACTGAAGAGAGGTGACAGTTTTTCAAGGAATGTCTGTCTAGAGTTCTACAGGACAACGTTCCGAGCAGGGAGGTGTTGGTCGGTTAAAGGAACCGTGGTGCACGAAAGCTGTGCTGGACCTAGTCGAGAAGAAAAGGAAAACGTACAAAAGGCTCAGAGAGCTTGGTGAAGATAGGGATTTAGAAGAGTATACGGCTTGTAGGAAGGGACTGAAGAAGGAAATTAGGAGAGCCAGAAGGGATCACGAGAAGGCCCTGGCAGGTAGGATTAAGGAGAACCCTAAGGCGTTCTATAAATATGTGAAGAGTAAAAGGATGAGACGTGATGGAATAGGGCCTGTAAAAGGTGAAGGCGAGAAAGTCTGTACGGAACCAGTAGAAATGGCAGAGGTGCACAATGAGTATTTTGCCTCGGTTTTCACAGAGGAGAAGGACCTGGGTGGATGTACTGCGGGCGTGCGGTGGACTGAAAGGATTGAGTATGTGGATTTTAAGAAAGAGGTTGTGCTGGAATCTTTGAATGGCATCAAGATAGATAAGTCTCCGGGTCCGGATGGGATGTACCCCAGGTTACTGTGGGAGGTGAGGGAAGAGATTGCAGAGCCTCTGGCGATGATCTTTGCGTCGTCGATGGAGACGAGAGAGGTGCCGGAGGATTGGAGGATTGTGGATGTGGTTCCTATTTTCAAGAAGGGTATAGGGATAGCCCAGATAATTACTGACCGGTGAGTGTAGCCTCAGTGGTTGGTAAACTGATGGAGAGGATCCTGAGGGACACGATATATGAGCATTTAGAGAGGTTTAGTATGCTCAAGAATACTCAGCATGGCTTTGTCAAGGGCAGATCGTGCCTTACGAGCCTGGTGGAGTTCTTCGAAAATGTGACTAAACACATTGACGAAGGGAAGGCGGTAGATGTGGTTTCTATGGATTTTAGCAAGGCGTTCGATAACGTCCCCCATGCAAGGCTTCTAGAAAAAGTGAGAGGGCATGGGATCCAAGGGGCTGCTGCCCTGCGGATCCAGAACTGGCTTGCCCAAAGGAGGCAGAGAGTGGGTATAGATGGGTCTTTTTCTGAATGGAGGTCGGTCACCAGTGGTGTGCCCCAGGGATCTGTTCTGGGACCCTTGCTGCTTGTCATTTTCATAAATGACCTGGATGAGGAAGCGGAGGGATGGGTTGGTACGTTTGCCGACGACACAAAGGTTGGTGGGGTTGTGGATAGTCTGGAGGGATGTCAGAAGTTACAGAGGGACATAGATAGGGTGCAAGACTGGGCGGAGAAGTGGCAGAAGGACTTTAACCCAGATAAATGCGTCGTGGTCCATTTTGGCAGGTCAAATGGGATGAAGGAGTACAACATAAAGGGAAAGACTCTTAGTACTGTGGAGGATCAGGAGGACCTTGGGGTCCGGGTCCATAGGACTCTAATATCGGCCCCGCAGGTGGAGGAGGTGGTTAAGAAGGCGTATGGTGTGCTGGCCTTTATAAATCGAGGGATTGAGTTTAGGAGTCCGGAGATAATGATGCAGCTATATAAGACCCTCGTCAGACCCCACTTGGAGTACTGTGCTCAGTTCTGGTCGCCTCACTATAGGAAGGATGTGGAAATGATTGTAAGGGTGCAGAGGAGATTTACAAGGATGTTGCCTGGATTGAGTGGCATGCCTTATGAGGATAGGCTGAGGGAGCTCGGTCTTTTCTCCTTGGAGAGACGAAGGCTGAGAGGAGACCTAATAGAGGTGTACAAGATGTTGAGAGGCATAGATCGGGTGGACTCTCAGAGGCTTTTTCCCAGAGTGGAATGGTCTGCTACGAGAGGACACAGGTTTAAGGTGCTGGGCGGTAGGTACAGGGGAGATGTTAGGGGTAAGTTTTTCACACAGAGGATGGTGGGCGAGTGGAATCGGCTGCCGTCAGTGGTGGTGGAGGCGAACTCAATAGGATCTTTTAAGAGACTCCTGGATGAATACATGGAACTTAATAGGATGGAGGGTTATAGGTAGATCTAGAAGGTAGTGATGTGTTCGGCACAACTTGTGGGCCGAAGGGCCTGTTTTTGCTGTAGTTTTCTATGTTTCTATGTTTCTATTCCTTCTGAAACAAGATTAACATTTACTTTGCTTTACCTATTCCCGACTGAACCGGCTTTTTGTGATTTATGCACGAGTACCCTAAATATTTCTGTGCGGCAGGACTGCAGATATCTCCATTTTAAACATCGTCTGCTCATTTATCTTCCCACCAATATGTATAACATCACATTTTGCGACATTACAACCAACTGCCAAGCTTTTTCCCACTCACACATCCGCTCTATATCCGTCTCTCAACTCTTTGTGCCACCCACACCACTTGTCTTCGCAGCTGTGTTGGAGTGAGCAGGAGTGACAAGATGAGAGATGTGGGGAATCAGACTCACAGATAAATGATAAAGGCGCAAAGAATGGCGCACAATTGAAGAGATGGGATGGTGAAATTCGTTTGAAATGGAAGAGAGACAGAATCAGAAAGAGTAATTTGGGAAGAAAAGATGGCGAGGGAGCAGATGAAGAGAATTTGCGAAAATAATGAAAATCGAGATGAGGGATCGTTAAAAAGAACAAGGACTGTGAAGGGAAATTTGTCAGCGAGGGGATTGGTCAAGGGAAGCGAAAGCAGTGTCCAGTTTTCAAATGTAAAATCCGTGGTGAAGGGCTTGGTTTAGAAATCACCAACATTGCACAGTTGGCTTACAGTCAACATGAACCGCATCCCCAAAAGATTCATATGTTTAGCTACAATCCCTAATGAGATCTACAGAGAGAGAACAGCTGGTGTCAGCAGCTAGTTTGTTAACCAAACTGTGACTAATATCATTGGGGATGTGTCTATTTATCATCACCAAGCAGATATTTCACGATAAATAAACCCTTCATTTCCCTTCACTCTCTCAGTGTCCAGGAGGACTCTAGCACGGATCCTTAACGCACGGAAAATGCGTTGGACACCAATTTCAGACGCAGCAGCTGTATACTATCCGATACTCGCAACTGTCGGAGTACCTGGTAAGTTACTTTGACCTCTTGAAGTTTTGAACTTGCTTCTGGTTTATTTTCTGTACCGGCTAAATATATTACGTTTGGCTGTGATTCTGAGTGAAACGTGTTATTGTTCTTTAACCTTGTTTATTTGAATATAAGAATAAGCATCTGCTGTAGAATGGTCTTCACGTAGATGTTTTGTCAATTCATCCCTTCGTACTTCTGCTGTTGTCTTCCCTACTGTGTTATAGTTTAATGTTGCTTTCCTTCCTTGCCCTTTTACATTTTGATCTTAAAGTTTTCTTCTGAATAGTTATATTTTTAAATTTTTGAAGTATCTTTTCCTCCTCCCTTGGCACGTTATTGCCACCTACCAGCTTCATTTTCAATGATAGACTGTCTTTATAATGTAGTGCAGTGTTTTCGTTCTGCTGCTTTCACCTCAGTTTCTTATCCGTTTATCCTGGTGGGTAACTTCTTCCCTGCTGCTTATATCATAGTTGCCTTGTTCCCTGCTGTTCTGTTCATCATTGGCAGTGTTTACTCCCTCAGCCCGTTGATCCTGGAGATTCCCACCTCTCCAGCTGGGCGTTTTGCTCAGTTTTATTTTAACCATTTGAAATAGCGAGAGGTCGCCATCTATAGGCTCACACATAGCATTGCAGCTGCAGGATGAGACATCACAATGTATTCCAACACCATGCACTGGATAGTCAGGATATTAACATAGAACGCCAGGAGTGGGGATTCCAGTACACTTAACTTCAAATGAAAGTGATTCATGCAGATTGCTTTAATTTTAGCTTCGACCAGTTATTGTAATGTCAGTTCACCATTATTATCGGCCCAATATATTACTGTTTTCTATTCTATTTCTCACAGTGAACCTCGTAACAATCGCCATCCTGTCGATCAAAAACTGTGGCCTGTCGAAATGCATCACCCGTTACCTGATGGCGATGGCGACAGCGGATCTCATGGTCATTGTCTGCAATGTAATCTTACACCGCATTGCTACAATGTATTTGTATGACACCTTCCTGCTCGACACTCCCATTTGCAGATTCATTCTCTACATGTCCCCGGCTGCCATTGACATTTCTGTTTGGTTGACGGTCTCTTTTACCTTTGATCGCCTTGTGGCTATTTGCTACCAGAAGCTGAAAATGAAATACTGCACCGAGAAAACTGCTGCTGTGGTTATCAGCATTGTGAGTTTGCTGTTCTGTTTAAAGAACATTCCCTGGCCATTCGCTTATTCTTCCTATTATAGCAGGAGAGAGCACGGTTGCTTATGATCACCATTTTTTTATATTTTACCCACTTGGATAGCATTCTCTTGGATTGAGCAGATGTTAACCCCAGTATTTCCATTCTTACTGATTTTGGTATTTAACACTGTCACGGTCAAACGCATTTTAATAGCCAATCGTTGCAGAGTGAGCCTCCGGCATCACAGCAATGACGGGCATGAAAAGGACCCTGAGCTGATCAATCGCAGAACATCCATTGTGTTATTATTTGCAATATCCAGTAGTTTTATCCTGCTCTGGATTACAGCAGTTATATATTTTTTATATTACAGAATTGTAGCAGCCTTCAATCGCAGATCTATATTAAATGCTTTCCCCATGTTCCAAGAGACTGGAATTATGCTGCAGCTTCTGAGCTCCTGCACTAACACAGCTATTTACACAATAACCCAGCGAAAGTTCCGAAACATTCTACTCAATGTGCTCACATATCCCTTTGCACAGATTTGGAAATCAATTAAAAATGGGGAGAGGGAACATCAGTGAAGACAAACTCCCATTCTCATTGTCACAGTAAAACTAGATCAAAATCATCGAATCCAATCAGCACAGTATCAAAATATTTTAAATGCGTGATTAAAATCCACTGTGTCTGAAAACGTAGCTCAACATTAAATTTACTATCACAGCAATGAAATAGATGGTAAATACATGTTATAAATTTATAAAAGCAGACTAATTTTTCAAGCTAGTTTCAAAACAATGTCAGAAGTGTAATTGTCCATGTGGACTGCCAACTAGAGATATGTTTGCTTCCTCTAAAGCAGTCGAAACATTTCACCCAATTTACATCCATGTGGTGATTAATCCTCTTCACTATTTCAGGACTTCCTTAATATGTAATTCGGTGCCCGTGGTAATTTAACCAATCGCGAGTCCACTTTATACCTGAAATATAATGTGTTAATCAGAGTTGAAATAACTTCTACTTTCAACAGATTGTTCTATCGTTGTTTAATAGTATCTGTTAAGTTTGAAGTCAATACTTTATTCAAAAGAGGGACGTAAAACAGCAGAAAGAGGAATTTCAGATGAGCAGATTGAACCAGCATGTTGCAGTCTATAAGAAATGCTGGAAAATTTCAGCAGACCTGACAGCATCTGTGGAGAGAGAATAGGGTGATTGTTTCGAATCTTGCGGACTCTTTGACAGAGCTCTATTCTCTCTGTCCAGATGCTGTCAGACCTGCTGAGATTTTCTCGCATTTCCTGTTTTTATTATATGTTCCAGAATCCACAGTATTTTGCTTTTAAATTATGCTTCAGTTTATGTTTTGCTTTTTATGTTAAATGTGGGTGGAAATGCAGCGAGGCTGACTAGGTGAATAGATGGCATTGAAATAAGGGGGATCAGTTTGGCTGGAAACATTGCCACAGAGAGAGAGTCATCAATTGATGAGGGTTGGAGGATGGAAGTGTGAGGGAGGTGGAAATAGGTGATTGAAGTTTTGGTCTCTCACACATGGCAAACGATGAACAGCCTTCGCTGTAATCAGTAATCACCGAAATAAACTAGATGGGCAGAAATGAACGAGACGGCAACAGAGTGGCGAATGGAAATGTGAACGTTTTAATAAGAACAGAGATTCCTGAGCAAATTCATAATTTGTTGGTGGCAATGATCAGATGCGGGTTGTACGAAGAGCCTGAGAAACCGTATCACAGAGCAATAGAGCTGGGATGGATGTTGCATAATGAGTGGAGGATAGCAGTGGAGTGTAGAGGTGGCCATAGTGCTGGTTGCAGAGGTGGAGAAAGGGGATAACGATATCATTGAATGGGCACCGGTATGATAGAAAATGTGTCGAGGATTTGATAGTGTGAAAGGCGGGGACTACAGGTGCGGTAGTGTGGGGAGGTCCTGGAATATATGTGGACAGCAGAGTGACAAAGTAAGTGGTGGAATGAAAGGTTGATGTTAAGGAGATGTTACGGGTGTTGTAGAAATTCAAAATAGTTTCGAGAAATTTCGAACAATTCGGGATTTAGGACATTAATAAATCACCAGCACTGAATGAAATGACCTCAGATCAGACTCACAGTCTAACAGGGGAACTATCTGCATGAAGGCAGCATGAACACAGTAAGAGATTTAAACAAGTAAGAGATTTGAACGCGTATTTCTGATTTAAACATATATTTTGGATTTTAAAATTTATTCAGTTGTATTTTAAAAGACAGGTTACCGCACCGCATGATGAGATGAAGACTTAGTGAGACAAACGGCATTCATTGAAACAATGAAACCACAGAATGTGTATTGTTTTATCAGCAAAGGTTAAGGACGGTATGATTCTGAAAGCCGCAATATGCATACGGCTGTTCAAATTGCCCAGAGAAGACAGTGCTTCTCAGGCGTGAGAACTTTAAACATCTGGTTCGGCCATTGGCATAACTGAGAGTTGGAACTTTGACCTTTGTATCGAAGTATCTGGGGTTTCTTAGCGACAGTGGGAAGAGCATTCAGATTATATGAACCAATGAAATCCCATGATGTCAGTGGGTAGAATATACTTGGCTAAGATATGCCAAAACTGTTAACAATGATTGATTGTAATAATAATGACTGGTTCACACCTACCTGGAAGGCGGGAAAAGAGAACTAGAGGAATCTATAAGTGTTCTGAGGGATGCATTGTAACCTCAGAGTAGTATTGGAATGTCAGGGCCTTCTCTTCCGGAGAGGCTTTGGGCTTCTAATGCTAATCTCTCCCTCAGACCACTGGTCAAATAAAGATACGTTTTTAAATGGGACACTGACTTTCTGCGTCTTTGTATTGGCTAATGTCTTTGGTGATAGATAGGGGACGATTCTCCCAAAAGTGCTGAATTGGAGGAAACACTGTTCTAAATCCCGACTGTTCTGTCAGTTCAGATTCTCACCTGAATCTCCACACTCTGTGCACTGAACAGGACCCAGTCGTGAATTCGTTGGCCAGCCCTGACTCCCCCTCCCCCCCTCCCCACACCACACCCGTCTTGGAGCGCCCCAATGCCCAGGCCCTACCCCCCAGCAGTGGCGATCCCCCTACCTCTCTCAACCTGGCAGACACCTCCCCCGCTGATCACCCCCCCCCCTCCCCGCTCCCCACCACACCTGTCCTGGAGCTCTCCAATGTCCAGGCCCCACCACCCCCCCCCCAGCAGTGGCGATCCCCCTACCTCCCTCAACCTGGCAGACACCTCCCCCGCTGATCACCTCCCCCCCCCCGGGGTCAGACACCCCAGAGGCAGCCACCCCCCTGGCAGACCAATCTCCGCTTCAGACCCCCCAAATCGCTGGCCTGTCTCCAGCCCCGACTGATCCTGTCTGCAGAGCGGCAGCGGGAACCCTACCCCACCTATCGCCCTCGGTCCCGCCCATAATATGCCAGGCCTCCTTGGCATTGCCCGATGCCCGGTGGGCAGTGCCAAGGTGCCCCCTGGGCGTGGGCACTTTGCGCCTTGGGCAGTGCCGGGGGTACAGGCTGGCACTGCCAAGGTGTCCATGCACCGCGGGCACCCCCAGCCCACAGCCGATCTCCTGGGGGGCCCGAATGCCCCCCCTTCATTTCAGCGGGGTCTCCCGCTACTTCCCGAATGTGGGGAATTACTCTATTGCTCGCCAGAATTAAGTACTCCTGGCGGGGTGGGAGATTGGGTCGGGATCTGAAAGGTCCCGATAATGACCTAATATGCATATTTATAACAGATTTAAAAACAGATTTAAGTTACTTACCTGCCTTCCAGCCAGTTTCCAGGGTTGTCTGACTGCAGACATTTCGCTGGAAGATGCACATGCAATCCAGGCGTAGGCGTGAATCCCTTTTCAAGGCCGCAGATACGCGTGTCCCGCCGCGACCCGACAGAAAAATTGCGGGTCGGAATGGGAGAATCACGGCCCTAATCTCTGAAAATACCCCGTAAACAGAGGGTTTGGTCAAGAACTTTGTGGGTTGACATGTGATCATTTGGAGGGGTTGATAGACTACTTGTAGTTATGAAGCAGTGGGGGTTGGTAGATATGGAGAGTCACGGGGATGATTGAATTGCAATTTGCAGATTAGTAGGAGGAAAGTGGAACAAGAACGCTCACGTGATGCTGGATTTTCAACTTTGCTACACCGATGGAAGAAATCCAAAGCAGCATTTTCCCATGACGTTGATATCCTCAGTGCCACCAAACTTCAGGGAGGTAAGCGTTGTGTCTGATGAAGCCCAGAAATGGGAGGGTTTTGGTAGGGAGTTGTTCTGGGAGTGATTGGTACGATTGAACTGGGGAATGTCTGAGTGATTGTGGACTTATGGAGACGGGAATAAAAGCGATGGAAGAGTTGGAAATGTGAGAGGTGGAAAATGGAGGTGGTACTGAAGTCAGGGAAAATGTTTTGTAGAAACAGGATGCAGACGGGGGTAACGGTGTGAATTAGGGAATCCTGAAGTTGAGTTGAAGGTGGTACCTGTCTGAAGTTGCGCTGGGGGCGAGTGGAGAGGCAGCAAAGTGGAGTTAAGTCGGCAGGAGCAGTGTTGGAAATGTTTGGAATCGACAATCTAGACACGTGGAGCTGGACAGGTGAAGTGGGAGATATGGAAATCAAAGTTGATGATTTTGAACAGGCGATGTGATGGTTGGGCGAAGTGAGGGAAGTAGTCAGGGAGGCGATTGAGATTTTGGTGGAGGGTGGGATGGGGAAAATGCGTCCAGAACAGATGTGCCCTTTCAGATGTTTCAGTGGGTCAGGGACATATGACGACGAGTGTCAGAGAATGATGGAAAATTGAAGTGATTTCTGAAGTGCGAAGAACCAGACTAGAAATTCCAGGATGTTTTGTGAAGTGAGCCGAGAACCTAAGTTTTACATTTGATTTTTGGCATTGGTGAGCATAAGGTTTTCACTTCAGGCATGAATCAATTGACCCACTGGGATGCTTTTAACAAAGAAACTTTATTTAAGAACATAGTTAAATTGAAACAAAAAGAATTACCATAACTTTTACTAATTGCAAGAGTACAACATAACACAGTATAGTCCTTTAACAGGTACTTCACTATGCTGTTCTACGGTAAAGCCACCCCACAGACCGCCAGCCTTCTTCGGGCGATGTTAGCACGAAATGCTCACGTGATGCAGGATTTTCAACTTTGCAACACCTATGGACAGAAATTCAAAGCAGCATTTCCCCATGAGGTTTATATCCTCAGTGCCACCAAACATCAGAGAAGTAACCTTAATCTCTGACTCTTTCAAAAAACAGCCATACAAAGAACATAAACTCCAACTCCAGAGACAGAAAAAAACTGTGGTCTCTCTCAGCTTCAAGACACGTCTCACCTTGAATATTCTGTGGAACAAAACCCAGCTTCCTCCGTCAGATGACCATGCCTTCCACTTATCACAATGAAACCCATTCTGAAAACATTCCAAGGGATTCGTTCAGATCAAAACAACATTCTAACCATTAGAAACAATTAGGCTGTTGCATCAACACTGCAGCGTGCCCGGAGACTGGATGGCACTGAGCGCATTCAAAACTGTTACAACAGATCCCGCATGAGTCATGATTAAACTGGCTGGACCGGCAGATTGGCAGACTCTTGCTCATATTCCTTATGATATTTTGAACGGCTACAACACTGATAGTATTTGTCCAAATCTACATAGAAACTTAGAATCATAGAATCTACAGCACAGAGAAAAGCACTTCGCTCCAAACTGATCCATGCCGATCAAAATATCCATCTAACCTAAGCGCATTTGCCTGCATTTCGCCCATATCCCTCTAAACCTTATCCTACCTATGTATCTGTTGAAATGCCTTTTAAATGTAGTCAATGTCCCTACCTCTAACATTTGCTCGGGCAACTCATTCCACATACGTACCACCCTCGTGTAAAAAAGTTGCTCCTCAGGTTTCCATTAATTATTTCCCCTCTTATCTTAAACTTATGCCCTCTCCACATTACACACTCCATCTGGCAGTGAATTCTGTATTTATTGCTGATAAATGGTCTCCTTGGAGAGACGAAGGATGAGAGGTGACCTGATAGAGGTGTACAAGATGTTGAGAGGTATAGATCGGGAGGATTCTCGAGGCTTTTTCCCAGGGCTGAAATGGCTGCTACAAGAGGACACAGGTTTAAGGTGCTGGGGAGTAGGTACAGAGGAGAGGTCAGCGATAAGTTTTTCACTCAGAGGGTGGTGGGTGAGTGGAATCGGCTGCCGTCAGTGGTGGTGGAGGCAAACTCGATAGGGTATTTTAAGAGACTTGTGGTTGAGTACATGGGACTTAATAGGATTGTGGGTTATAGGTAAGCCTATATATTAGCCTAGGTAGGTAGGGACACGACCGCCTCAACTTGTGGGCCGAAGTGTCTGTTTGCGCTGTATTTTTTCTATTTTCTAAATAACCTCACATTACACTGAAGCTGACTATCCTGTCACAGACTGAGGCCAGACTGGGAAATCTGCCCCATTGAAAGTCCCTTGGCAGTGAGAGAATGAGACCAATTATTTCACACGTGTTCATTCCCAGACCGATACCAGACTCGGGAATTCAAATAGCGTCCCCAAAGAATTTCGATACAAAGATTGTAAAACGTAAAAAATATTAAACATGGTCAGCAAACTGTAAATCCTAACGTGGAAAACACCGAAAAATTCGAAAGCCCAATAATCTCAACTCACATCGAGATCTCTGATTATACTTTGATAACTTTCCTCTGCATTGATGTTCATTCACGAAAAAAACGCAGGTCCAAGTCTGTGTGCCTTGCTGCAATCTTTCAGTCTTTAACGCTTCGCAGTTCTTCATTTTCCCGCTCTATGAATCGAATACAACATTCGGAAAACACAAACATTGTCACATTTCAAGGAGAAAAAGGAAGCATTTGTCAAAGCAAGGAGGCTGGGAACACAGAAAGCAAGCGTGGAATACAAGGAAAGTAGAAATAAACTTAAGCAAGGAGTAAGAAGGGCTAAAAGGGGTCATGAAAAAACATTGGCCAGCAGGAGTAAGGAAAATCCCAAGGCTTTTTATACATATATAAAGAGCAAGAGGGTAGCCAGGGAGTGGGTTGGCCCACTCAAGGACAAGGGAGGGAATCTATGCGTGGAGCCAGAGGAAATGGGCGAGGTATTAAATTCGTACTTTGCGTCAGTATTCACCAAAGAGAAGGACTTGGTGGATGATAAGTCTGGGAAAGGATGCATAGATAGTTTGAGTCATGTTGAGATCAAAAAGGAGGAGGTATTGGGGTTCTTGAGAAACATTAAGGTAGACAAGTCCCCAAGGCCTGATGGGATATACCCCAGAATACTGAGAGAGGCAAGGGAGGAAATTGTTGGGGCCTTGAGAGAAATCTTTGTATCCTCACTGGCTACAGGGGAGGTACAGTAAGAAGTCTCACAACACCAGGTTAAAGTCCAACAGGTTTATTTGGTAGCAAATACCATAAGCTTTCGGAGCACTGCGGAGCACTGCGGAGCACAGGGGAGGTCCCAGAGGATTGGAGAATAGCCAATGTTGTTCCTTTGTTTAAGAAGGGTAGCAAGAATAATCCAGGTTATTACAGGCCGGTGAGCCTTACTTCAGTGGTAGGAAATTATTGGAGAGGATTCTTCGAGACAGGATTTATTCCCACTTGGAAATAAGTGGACATATTAGTGAGAGGCAACATGGTTTTGTGAAGGGGAGGTCGTGTCTCACGAACGTGATCGAGTTTTTTGAGGAAGTGACGAAAATGATTGATGATGGGAGGGAAGTGGATATTGTCTACATGAACTTCAGTAAGGCCTTTGACAAGGTCCCTCATGGCAGACTGCTGCAGAAGTTGAAGTCGCATGGGATCAGAGGTGAGCTAGCAAGGTGGATCCAAAACTGGCTCTGTCAAAGAAGACAGAGGGTTGCAGTGGAAGGGTGCATTTCTGAATAGAGGGCTGTGACAAATGGTGTTCCTCAGGGATCAGTGCTGGGACCTTTGCTGTTTGTAATATATATAAATGATTTGGAGGAAAATGTAACTAGATTGATTCGTAAGTTTGCGGACGACACAAAGGTAGGTGGATTTGCGGATAGGGATGAGGACCATCAGAGGATACAGCAGGATATAGATCAGTTGGAGCCTTGGGCGGAGAGATGGCAGATGCAGTTTAATCTGGACAAATGTGAGGTAATGCATTTTGGAAAGTCGAATACAGGTAGGAAATATACAATAAATGACAAAACCCTTAGGAATATTGATAGGCAAAGCGATCTGGGTGTACAGGTACACAGGTCACTGAAAGTGGCAATGCAGGTGGAGAATGTAGTCAAGAAGGCATTCGGCATGCTTGCATTCATCAGCCGGCGTACTGAGTTTAAAAATTGGTAAGTTATGTTGACGCTTTATCGAATCTTAGTGAGGCCGCACTTGGAATATAGTGTTCAATTCTGGTCGCCACACTACCAGAAGGATGTGGAGGCTTTGGCGAGGGTACAGAAAAGATTTACCAGTATGTTGCCTGGTATGGAGGGCATTAGCTATGAGGAGAGGTTGGAGAAACTTGGTTTGTTCTCACTGGAGCAACGGAGGTTGCGGAGCGACCTGATAGAAGTCTACAAGATTATGAGAGGCATGGACAGATTGGGTAGTCAGAAGCTTTTTCCATGTGTGGAAGAGTCAGTTACTAGGGGGCATAGGTTTATGGTGCGAGGGGCAAGGTTTAAAAGAGATGTACGAGGCAGATTTTCTACACAGAGTATGGTGGGTGCCTGGAAATCGTTGCCGGGGCAGATAGTGGAAGCGGATACGGTAGTAACTTTTAAGGGGCGTCTTGACAAGTCCATGAATGAGATGGGAATAGAGGGATATGGTCCCCGGAAGCGTAGGGGATTCCCTCGCTTTCGGGCCCCTCGGCTTAAGCCTACTCAGCCTAATGGTTAATCCACCACTGGACTCAACCCTTACACTTTTTGGGTAAATGTCCTCTGCTCCGTCTACATAGCCCTACACCGAGAGCAAATGATCTGACCAGAATTACGTACTTTAATCTCAGCTGAAAAAGTAAACAAACGGATGGATAAATCTTTCAGATAACCTAATTGATTGTATGCTCGCTACCTCTGCCTGGAAAGCCAAAGGAGTTCTCGGGCTGCTTTAATAGAGTCCCTACCCCAACACTAGATTTATCAGGATTAATCGCTCCAGCTGGAGAATTAAACCATTACTCGAACTGCCTAACAATCAGTTTTGTGCACCCTGCCCACAGTGCCCCTCAACCCCATGCCTATGATGCGCATGGTGGCACAGTGATTAGCTTTACTGTCTCATGGTTCCATGTACCAAGAATCGATTCCAGGATTGGTGAATGAATTGCTTCTTGTGCATCCTGTCCATAAAACCTATAAACCTCAATCATGTTATTTAAATACGTGTACATTGAGAGAGGAGGCTCGTCAGTGAGGCCTTGTTGTCCTTGTTCGTCAGTCGCTGAAAGTAAGCATGCAGGGACAGCAGGCAGTTAGGAAGGCAAATTGTGGGTTAGCCTTCATAGCAAGAGGATTTGAACATGGCAAACGGGACGTTTTACTACAATTAAAGAGGGCATTGCTGAGGCCACACCCCAAGTATTGTGTGCAGTTTTGGTGTCCTTATCTATGAAGGATGTCTTTCCTACAATGCAGCGAATGTTTACCAGCTTCATTACTGGGACGGGAGATAATGCATATGATGAGAGATTACATTGGATAGCATTTTATTTATTATTGTTTAGAAGAGTGAGAGGGGATCTCACAGCAACATATAAAATTCTAATAGGGTGAGACAGGGGAAATTCAGAAAGAATATCCCCAATGTGGGGTGTCCAGAACGAGGGGTCATAGTTTGACGATAGAGAGTAAACCTTTTAGGACTGAGGTGAGGAGAAATTCCTCCACCCATAGAGTGGTCAATATGTGGAATTCATTACCGCAGAAAGTTTTTGTAGCTAAAGATTGGGTAATATCACGAATAAATTACATATAACTCTCGAAGCTAAAGGGATCAAGGTATGTGGGGGGAAGGCGGGATCAGGATATTGATTGTGATAATCAGCCATTATCAAAATTATTGGTGGAGCAGGCACAAAGGGCTGAATGGCCTACTCCTGTGTGACATTGGTAAATCTTGAAGAGATTTTTTTAATATCATGTCCTGTGCAGCTCACAGCCTCAGCTGATGTCATATTTGCCGAGCTGTCTACGGTGAGTTATTTTATTGCTCCACAAATAGCTTAAATGGGGGCTTCTTATTTTTACATTGCTATCTTTTATGACTCCTCACTGTTAGGAGGAAGAATGATTGGCAGATCAGGTGAGAGAAGCTCTTTCATTTTCAGTTTTGAGATGCTGTTTTAGTTCTGTATGGGGCATCAGGCTGAAAAAAATCTCTTTCTCTTTCTCTCTCCCTGGTTCTGCAAATGTGGCTGGTTAGTAAAAGCAATTCATCTTGCGTTCCTGAAGAAAATGATCTGCTGTTGGTGGCTTGCCGAGAGTCTCTCTCGTATCCTGGGAAGCTGTTCTGACTTCAAACTCCTGTGAGTGTATTAAAAGGACTGTTAGAGCTTGCAAGACTGAGAGTTTTCAATTTCCAACCCAAAGGGCTCGGTTGCAGTATCACCTGTGCATTAGCGTTTGCTGTGTTCAACATATGGAAAGTTTTCTGTCGACGGCAAGGGTTTTTTCTTTGATTGGGACATCTTAGATATATATATATATGTTAAAGGTTATTCATTATTGTGTTTGTTCTGTTGGTTGTAATTGATAAAAGTTGCAGCTAATATTCTTACTGTACATTTTAACTATATTCTTACTTAAATTCTGTTTGATAAAAGCTCTTGCGTGGTTATTTGTATCATACCTGAAGTGAAACATATCATGCTTATCCAAGCAAAATGCAAGCAAAATTCAAGATGAAAGCTTAAGATACAGGCGGGCTCCATAAAACACTATGGAGTTTCTGACCTGAACCATAATACCTGCTTCAATTTTTTTTTAAATTGTTCTATGCTTCCGTGTCCCTCATTTGCCTTTTCTGCTCTAAATGTATCACTCCAAGCATATGTCGTGTCTTCTTGTCACTCAAGTACTGTGTAGTAGGTAAAAAGATACCTCTGAGACTGTTCGTTCGCCAAAGTACAGTGGCTTTATTACAAAAGCTTTTGGGAGAAGCAGGTTACCTAAAAAGCGGTCTGCCTGGCTTCCCCCCGAATACAACGAAGTGTGGATATTTATAGATTATGGATCCCAGTACCAGTCACGACGCCAACACTGGTCTGGTCACGAATCACAGTGCATCTGGTAACCTCTGGTCACGAATCAGTCTTTGGTTTCACAGCCCTTCCGGCGGCGTCGGCAGCTTTTCCCTTGAAGTAACTCGTGCAGTTGCGGCTGTCCCAGCGGGAGTCTTCCTTTCAAACGGCCGTCATCGCACTTTACCATCTGCAGCTGTTCAACTATGTTTAGCTAGTACAAACGGGTAAGGTTTGCAATGTGTGCAAAATAGCATTCACATTTAACTATCTGTCTTTATGGAAATAAAAGTTAAAGGATGAAAGAAATGAACAGGTAAGAAAACCATGGATAAACAATTTATATTGATGCCAGGAGCAGTATACGCCTGGGGAGATCAGCCATGAGGAAGGGTTATGTTTGTGATGTATTCCAGGTACAAAATTCATTAACCCTTTCCCTTCTTCCACTGCATCCCAGGCAACATACATGCCAACCTCCGCTGTACCCCTTCTAGTCGCATTGCATCCTTCCGAGAGTAAGGATACCAGAAATGCACACTGTACTCCAGCTGTGGCCTAACCAGCGCTCTGTAAAACTCAAATATTATCTCCTTGCTTTTCTAATCCGCATCATGACTGATAAAAGCAAACGTCCCAAATGCCTCCTTACCTATCCTATTCACGTGTTGTGCAGTCTTCAGGAATCTGCGAATATGTTCCCCAAGATCCATCTGTTCTTCTGAGCTTCCCAGTGTCCTGCCATTCATTAAATAATCCCTCACTCTGCTTATCTTCCACAGTGCATCACTTGATACTTATCAGGGTTCAATAACATCAACCACTGCTCTCACCATCCGACCAACCCATCTATGTGTTCCTTTTATGGACAAGCATCTTTCTTTTTTACTATTAATCATCCTGACAATCACGGTGTCGTCTGAAAACTTGCTTTTCACGCCCCCCCCCCCGCCCCCCCCCCCCCCCCCCCCCCGCCACATTTCCAAAGATATAAACATATATCATTTATATAACAAACATTAAGGGTCCCAGTACTGATTCTTTTGGTACACCACTTAACACCAGCGTCCAGTCACTCGAATGGCCTTCTACCACTACCTTTGGGTCCTATTAAGAAACCAGTTTCTGATCCATCTTGCCAAGTTTATCCTGAATCCAAAGTCGTTTAACCTTCTCCATCGGTCTCCCCTGTAAGACCTTGTCAAAGCGTTTGATAAAACATATATATACTATATAAACTAAAGTTCACTCATCCACACATTTGATAATATTATCGAAAAATGTTATCAAGTTTGTTAGGAATGACCTCCTTCTGACAAAGACATACTGACTATATCTAACTAACCTATGTCTTTCCAAGTGGTGATTAATTGTCCCTTTCAGAATTTTCTCCAGTAGTTTCACTGCTAGTGACACACCGGTATGTAATTTCCTGGGTTATACCAAACATACTTCCTGAAAAGGGGAAGCATACTAGCAATCCTCCTGTCTTTTGGCACGTTCCCTGTGGCTCGATGAAGTACAAAAACGTGTCAGTGCCCTTACAACTTCCTGCATCGCCTCTCACAGTCCCCAGGAATGCAAACCATTCTGGCCTCGGGATTTGTCCAACGTATGTCAGTCAGAGCCTTCAATACTTCCCCTTCATGTTTTAGTACACATCAATTAACTGTTCATGTCTTTGCTCGGAAATATCATATAACTCACTTTTCTCATGAAGTCTTTCCTTTCTCAGGTAACTGTTATATGTTCTTTTTTAAAAATAACATTTCCTCGATGGTGGTCATTTATATTCGGATTACTGAAAAATGTGTTGGAACTCAATTATAGCAGCTGAAAATTCATCAAAACTGGCATTACACTAACTGGCCGCTTGTTCCAGAGTTTAACAATCGCTCACGGAATAAACATGTGGAACACTTGCTACTCCCAGTCCTATGTTACCTCTCCCACATCTAACAAGGTTTGAATGGAATTTCCAGTGTCTCCACCATTTTAACATTCTTGTCCTCAGTGTCTATTACACATCCCAGCCAGATTGGGGTCAATTTAAATAATGCATTGCGACAAAAATAAAATTGCCGATCAAAAATAGTTAACCGACCTTATTTGTTCAGTACTGTAATTAATGTCAGTCTCCCGGGATCCGAATTGTCTTACTGGAGCGTTTTGCTGCGCCCTTAATAAGGGGTTCCTCTGAATAAGGTTTGCCATTCAATTAGCGGGAGCAGCAATTCGAAAAGGTAACACGGGTCCTTAGATCCAGTGAAAGGGAAAGGAGAGATCCGAAGTTGAGAACAACATATTGGAATGATACAACAATGGATCAGAGTCTGAGAACAACAGATTGGAACGTTACAATTGAGCACGATCTGAGATGGGTTGATGGAAAAGAAATAGAACCGACCGGGAGTTTAACCTATGGCCTCAATTGGTTTTCTCAAACATGGAGTCCGTTGACATTATTTGAGCGGATCGAATTAGTACTTTATGTCATCCAAGCGGGTTACTATCCGATTCTTGCACTCGTTGGCGTCCCTGGTAAGTTTGTCTACGTCATTATTTATTCCCTAAACTATGTTTATGCTCATTGCTCTTTCTTTGCCATATAAATGTTGACAACAAAAAACTCTCACTCCAGACATTCTCTCTGTTCACGCTGCAGCGGCTCGGCTTTCTATTCCGACCACTTTTTGAAGCTGTTCACAAGGCCCACCTTCCCTTTGACCCAGATTTAATGTCCATGCAATATGACCAGATTTAATGTACATTCTCTCTGCCCAGTCCAATATACTGTGACTTCAATACTAACACCCACCTGCACCACGAATCAAATACATAATTTGAATTATTCAAGCAAGTTACAATCCGATTCTTGCTCTTGTTGGCGTCCTTCGTGAATATTTTTATTCAGTTGTTTATTGGTTCGATCGCCTTTTTCACTCCATTACTCATTTTTCTTCCCATTTACCTTTTGGAATGTATAAATGTCTCACTTCTGGTCAGGGAACCAACTCTATTTACTGTCAATCTGCTCCATTTCCCATTCAGGCCAGCATTTTATGCTCTTGGGAATCTCGGAACTGACATTCTCTCTGCTCTAATCCAGGCCACTGTCAACTTCGTACGATCTTGCATCACCAAATGTACCTCAGCTCAACTTTTGAATAAATCCTTAGCTTTGTGTTGCTTGCATGGATGCTTTACAAAGTCAATAGTTTCCTGGTGACAAAATCGTCAATCAAACCTTATGTAAATCCTTGCTGCCAGTCTCCAAGTTCACTATAAACACCCTTCCCTGATCATTCTTGCGCTTACTGACCAGGTTAGCAGTCGCTCCACATGTATATGCAGTCTGCTTATCAATGAATCGTTCCGAAGCCTCGTCCCTCCAATGTGTGTGGGAAAACTGCCCATTTCGTCTGATCCTTCAAATTATGGCTGTTTAGTTATTTATCAAATTTTGTGGCTCATTTTCTGGAGGATATATTGTGAGTTCTACGTACGTTCAGAGAGGGCAGTGGAGTCAAGGAGCCAACACTTGCCAACTTAAGTGGACAGCAGTGACAGTTTATCTGTGTCTGTAATATGACCAGCGAGCAGCGGCAGCTGGGTAGTGGAGGGAGGGAGAGGGCGTGCGAGGAAGGGGGCGCTCCAAGCAGGGAGAAAATGACTATGTGGGTGAGAGGGCGGGCTCTGTCCTGCTGACCACGATTGACTCCAATAACTTGTTAAAAACTGGAATGGAGCAGAGAGTGAGGGACATTGATTAAAGAAACACGATCCGTATTTCAAAACAAAATGGGCTTCACAACCACATCGTTCTCTGTCCCCCTGAAAGTCCGATCTTTCATTGAAAGTTCATGGGTCTAGAACTTTGGAGAAAGGAGCAGGAAAAAATGTCCGTCATCACCTGTTATGCCCCTCGTAGTGGAGATGAGCAACGTAAATTGAAATGAATAAATCGTGAATTTTGTTCGCAGGAACAAGTTTGACTAGAGTTCCTATCGTTTTCCTAGGATCTCAAAAGTCCGGATGAAGTCCGTGTCTCGAAGTGCTACCTCAAACTTAAATAACTAAATACCTCAATCCCTATTGATGTGCAGTTGCTGAATGACGATGCACGTTGCAACATTTCGGAGAATGCTCAGTATCCCAGCAGTAGAAATATAGAAACATAGAAAATAGGAGCAGGAGGAAGCCATTCAAACCGTGGAGTGTGCCTCGCCAATCATGATGAGCATGGCTGATCATCCAATGCAATGGTCTGTTCCCGCGGTCCCTTCGTATCCTTTGATCCCCTTCATCCCAAGTGCTACGTTGAACAGCTTATTGTCAACATGCCATGCTTTGGCCTCAATTATTTCCTTTGGCAGCGTATTCTACAGCAGCCTTATCACCTCCAATCTAATGCATGCCAGCTATTACTACCATCTATTAAAGATTGGAAGTGGACGAGAAAGAGTACAAGAATGAGATAGAGAATCTGGTGAATTGGTGAGACGACAATAATTTCTCCCTCAATGTCAACAAATTGAAGGAGATCGTCATCGACTTCAAGAAACGGAGTAGAGAAGATGCCTCTGTCTACATCAGTGGCGACGAAATAAAAATGGTTGAGATTTTCAAGTTTTTAAGTGTCCAGGTCTCTAACAACACGCCCTGGTTTCCCCCATGCCCACACTATAGTTAGGAAATCCCACCATCACAACTACTTTCTCAGAAGAAGAAGAACTTTTGGCATATGCGCCAAAACTCTCACCAAGTTACAGATGCTCCGTAGAAATCCGTTTGTACAGATGTATCACCGCTTGGTATGGCTCCTGCTCTGTCCAAGTCCGCAAAAAGACTAGAAAGGATTGTGAAGGAAGCCAACGCCATCACGCAAATCAGCGTCCCATCCATTGACTCTGTCTGCACTTCCCGCTGCTTCCGTAAAGCAGCCAGCATGATCAAGGACCCTACGCACCCTGGACATCTTCTCATCCACCTTCTTCCATTGGGAGAAAGATTAAAAAGACTGAGCAGAGGACCCAATCAACTCAAAAACAGTTTCTTCCCTGCTGCACCAGTCTTTCCTCAATGTGGCAGTAAGCATGGGCCTCATGAACGCAGCCTGACCTTCCAGTGAAGGACAGCAATTTTGGATTGTTTCAGTCTGTGCAGCAGTGGAACCTGAAATATTTTCCTCCAAACACTAAATCGCAGTTTATTCCAATTGTGCTGTTCACAGTTAGTGCAGATTTCCAGAGACCCCACTGAAGGTCTCCTTTCGATACCATCTATCAGAAGTCGATTGGAATCTCATCGTATGGTGAGCTGGGATGAAATATTATCTCCACCTCAACTATCAGGAGCCTACCGTTGCTCGGCGATTCAGCATGGACAGATACTGGAACTGTCTTCGTTCCGAATTTACAGTGTATTCGTGTGAACCATGACCACGCTGAACATTTGAGCACCAGTGCAATAATTTGAACTGGTGGCTCCGAGTTTCACATACAGTGACGGGGCGTCATTATCAGCGAAATTCTGGTTATGTCCCTCTGTTCCTCTTCTTCTTCTTGACTTTCATGCAACCTCCGTCCCCCTTTCGCCCCACCTTCATTTAGTCCTCTCTTTCTCTCTGGCTTCCCCTGTTTCCCCCTCTCTCTCCATTTCTCTTGAAATCCTCTCCCCTGCCTGTTCCTCATGCAGCCAGAACTCAAGAACAGCTATTTGCATGCTGCCATCAGACTTTTGAATGGACCAACCTCGCATGAAGTTCATCTTTCTCTGCACCATATCTATGACTGTAACACGACATTCTACACTCTCTCCTTTCCTTATCTATATATGGTATTCTTTGTCTGTACTGCGCGCAAGAAGCAATACTTTTCCCTCGATACTATTACATGTGACAACAATAAATCACATCAAATCAAATCAGAACTGAAGGTAACACAGAACGAATCATTCACAACCTAAACACCTTTCTGCCTCACTGAAGCAAGCAAAAATACTTCTATCAGAATGATTATCAAAGCTGGATGTCAGAGATTAAAGACAGAAAGAACATTGTTGCAGATTGTTCTCTTTATGTAAATGTTCTGCAACCATCCTCATTTCCCCGACTCCTGGGGTTATTTTTTTTCTCGGTCATTTGTTAAATTCCCATTTGAAAAATATAATTGATGTGGTTCCACATCAGGCATTGCTTTTCAGATCCAACATCCAGCTGTTTATGGTCATTCTCATTTCTTAACTCCAACTTTGCACAATAATGAAATCTCTGCAAATTCGGCGAAAAATATATATTTTTAATGGTTCCATACAACCCTCAAATCATTTGAAATTATGGATTACATATCCACGTAAAGTTTGCTGTTCCAAAGATAATTATCCAATTATCCCATATATCACCCTCTGTAGCTGAATTCAATGTCAGGTGAACAAATCTAACGAGTCATCTTGACACCTGCGCTAAACGGCTTAAATTCTTGCCAGTGTTTGCTGCTTAGAATTGGATTCCAATCCTCCAAGTGCGATCTATCTACGTATGTATCGGAGGCACCCCATTTAGGTCTCAGCCCCTTTAACACTTCGCCAAGGACGCACGAATCAGTAAAATTCCCACGTACTGCGGCCTGCCAGTCAGACCTTGCCAGTTCGCTTCATATCAGCCTAGGCACCATTATATCACATACGTCTGGCACTGACTGTCATCTCAACAGTGACCAGCTTTGAACTTGTTGCTAAGGCCACGGCAGTTTCCCTCTCCAGTTACCGATTCCTAAATGGCTACAGGGAGTCGTGCATCCGTACAGGCGGCACTGTGGCATGGCAGTTAGCCCTACTGTCTCACAGCGTCAGGGTCCCGGTTCAATTCCGGACTTGGGTGACTGTACGTGGAGTGTGCACGTTCTCACTATGTTTGCATGGGTTTCCTCCAGGTGCCCCGGTTTCCTCTCACAGTCCATCGATGTGCAGGTTACGTGGATTGGCCATACTAACTTGCTGCTTTTTGTCCCAAGATCTGTAGGTTAGGGAAATTAGCGTGATAGATATGTGGGGTAACGGGATAGGGCCTGTCTGAAACCAAAAGAGAAAAAGCTAGAAACTCCCAACACGTCTGGCACCATCTGCAAGGAGAGAAAAGAGCTGACGTTTCGAGTCCAGGTAACCCATTGTCAATGCTTTGACAAAGGGTCATCTGGACTCGAAACATCAGCTCCTTTCTCTCCTTACAGATGCTGCCAGACCTGCTGAGATGTTCCGGCTTTTTCTCTTTTGCTTTCAGATTCCAGCATCCGCAGTAATTTGCTTTCATCTCGGTCCTGGCTAAGATGCTTTGTAGGAGAGTCTGTGCAGATTCAAAAGGCCGAATCGCCTTTTCTGCACTGTTGGAATCCTATGATTCTATGACATTTCAACAATTCCTGAGAACTGTTTGTGCAGTTGAATTGCAGCCATCAGATTGTTTGCAGTAAATTAGATTATATGCCAAATAATTTGACGCTTATAGATTTCATATAGAAGCAGAGAAGATTTTCCTCCTCGTCTGTCTCTTTAATTGGCGCCCGTTTATTCTGATTATGCCACTGGTCCTAGACTCGTCCAACGTGTCGGGGTGGAGATAGAGATGGAGAGTGGGGATGGTGGGGGTGGAGAGTGGGAAGGATGGGGTCATCCTCTCTGAAGTTCCCCAGTCAAGTCCCTTAAGAATCCTATATGTTACGATGAGGCCGCACTTTCTTTGAAATGCCAATGAGTAGAATCCTAATCTTTTTAGGCTCTCCTCATAAGACGATCCTTCATCCAGTGGACCATCCTACTGAACCTTCTCTGAAGTGCCTCCAATGAAATAAAATATTTCCTTTAGTAAGGGGACAAACCTGCTCACAGTACACAAGATGAATTTTCACCAGTAACTTCCGCTGTTGCAGCAAGATCCCTACTCTGAGACTCCAATTCCCTTTGAAAACAATCAATATTCTATTAGACCTCTTGAATACGTTATGCAACTGTGCTTTGTGCTGGACATCTTCTGTGCTTCGTGCACACGCACACGTACACGTCCCTTTGCATTGCAGATTTCTGAGGTTTGTTTGCTATTTCAATACGTTCTTTTGTTTCCCCCTTCCAAAATGAATAAGTTCACCTTTTACCCCATGAAACTACACTTGCCATTTTTCTGCACTTAACCTATCGGAATATATTTTTTGTAACCCTGTCGCAACTTGCCTGTCCAAATAGGTTTATGTCGTCTGCAAATTTGGCTACATCATATTCGCTGCCTTCCTCCAAATTCTCCCTATATTTTATGAACAGTTGCGTTCCCTGTGCGGATCACTGAGACACCCTATTGGTTCCAGGTTGCCAAGCTGAAAAAAAACACCCATTATCCCCACTCGCTGTATCCTGGCCATTAGCCAGTTCCCTATCTATGCAAATATATTACCTTCAAGATCATGGGCTGTTATCTTATGACATAAAGAATTGTGTGGCTCATTGTTGAAAACCTTCTGGAAGTCAAAATTCAACACATCTGCTGGTTCCCCTCTATTCACTCGACAATTATTCGATACATTCTGATAAAATATTCAGACACGCTTCCCCTTTCATGAAATCTTACTAACTCTGCTGGATTCGATTCCGATTTTCCAGAAATGCCGCTATTAATTCCTTAATAATTCATTCCAACATAGTTCCAAACATAGATGTTAGGTTAATCAATATCGGCGACAGCGTTTTTTAAAGCTTAGAAAGACATTCAGTTGAAGGGCAGTTAGGCTGGGCAATACAGATCGTCAATGCTTCAACACCCACATCCCATGAACTAACAGCGACCTGTGCAGAGTGGATAATGATCAGTTCCCCGCTATGAAAATTGCCAGGCAGTAGTAAGATCAAGGAATAACTTAAAGCACTGGATAATGCAAAGGTTGGGAAATCATACTGCAGTACGTAAAACCAGAACACGACACGCCACGAGGCAAGATGTTTCATTTCAGCCAAGACACAATTATTAATAATAAGCAATTTCATGGACGGTGGCATTCGCAGGCCAGGCCAACAGTTATCGGCCATTGCGAGTTGGCCTTGAGAAGTTGGTAGTGAGCTGTTTTCCTGAACCGCTGCAACAGTGCAATCATAGAGGGCGTTCAAGGTTTTAAACCCAGTTTCAGTGATGGAACGTCGATATATTTCCAAATCTGGATGGCGAATGTCTTGAGAGGAACCTACTGGTGGTAGTGCTCCCATATACCAGCTGCTGTTGTCCTTCACGATGCTTGTGGTCCGAGTTTTCAAAGCTGCTGTATAGGAGGCCGTGGCGAGCACTTGCAGGATGGTACATACGGCTGCCAAAGTTTGTCACGGGTGGAAGTAATGGATGTTTGTTGAATGGGTAGAAATCAAATGGTTTTCCTTGTTTGGATGATACCAAGCTTCTTGAGCGCTTTGGAGCTGCCGCCATCCAGGCAAGTAGAGTTTATTATATTCCAAAACCCTGCATAATTGTGCGTTGCTGGGCTTGAGTGAGTTACTCTCTGCAGGCTCCTCAGCTTCGATGTGGTCTGGTAGCGGCAATATTTATATGGTTAGTCCAGTTCAGTTTCTGTTCCAGGATGTTAAAAGTGATAATGCAATTTGTTGCGGGTTCTTTTCATAGACTGGTTATTGCAAACGAACCTCAGCAAATACAAAGCCTCAAGGGGAAAGTGTCCCGGTTAAAGGTATATCTTGATTTGACGAACGATTGAAGGGATAGATGAGCATTGGGCAGTCCAATGCCTTACTACAAGAGAAGGCCTTGAGCTTTCAAATACCAGGCTGAGGTCAAAACAATTACACATTCCTCAAGTTTGCTCCTCCCGCCTCTCCGGTATTTATGAACCAGTCATCATTAATACAAATCAGTAACAGTAAACAATTGCCATATACAGTAACGAATTGAATTCTACCCTCCGACATCATGGGATTTCATTGGCCCATAGAATCCGGATGCTTCTTCCCCCCCGTCGCTTAGCAATCCCAGACGCTTAGTGACAAAGTCAAATGTAGTGTTTCCACCAATTCTCATTCATGCCAATGGCCGAACCAGGCAGTTAGCATTCTCACGTCTGAGAAGAACTTCCTTGTCAGGGCAATTTGCATTGCCCGAGTCATAAAGTGGTTTTGAGGACCATACTGTTTGTACCTTTTGCTGATAAAACTATGCACATTCTGTGGTTTCATTGTTCCAAAGAATGTGGTTTATCTGCTAAGGCTTCATCCCACAATCCTCCACAGTAGCCTGACTTTGACTAAAGCGTACAGTTACTATAAAAATACAGCTAATATGCATTTTAAAACATCAAAATACATGTTTAAGTCGGAAATACTTGCTCAGATTTCATATTTTTTGAAATCTCTTACTGTGTTCACACCGTCTTCATGCGAAGATTTCCCTTTTAGACTGTGAGTCTGATTTGAGTTTATTTCACTCAATAGACATAGAACATATAACATAGAACAGTACAGCATAGTACAGGCCCTTCGGCCCACGATGTTGTGCCGAACCTTTTCCGAAACGAAGATCAAGCCATCCCAATCCCTATCATTCTCGTGTGCTCGATGTGCCTATCTAATAACCGCTTGAAAGTTCCTAAAGTGTCCGACTTCACTACCACAGCAGGCAGTCCATTCCATACCCCAACCACTGTCTGAGTAAAGAACCTGCCTCGTACATCCCTCCTGTATCTTCCACCCCCTAGTAACAGCTACATCCATCCGAGGAAAATTCTATCGATGTCCACTCTATGTATCCGCTTCACCATCTTATGAACCTCTATTAAGTCGCCTCTCAACCTCCTCCGCTCTAAAGAGAAAAGCTCTAGCTCCCTCAACCTTTCCTCATAAGGTCTACCCTCCAAACCAGGCAGCATCCTGGTAAATCTCCTTTGCACTCTTTCCAGTGCTTCCACATCCTTCTTACATTGAGGTGACCTAAACTGCACACAATGTTCAAAATGTGGTCTCACCAAGGTCCTGTACAATTGCATCATAACCCCATGGCTCTTAAAATCAAACCCCCAGTTAATAAACGCTAACACAGTATAGGCTTTCTTCACGATTGATGCCATGATTGAATGGTGGAGTGGACTCGATGGGCCGAATGGCCTTACTTCCGCTCCTATGTCTTATGGCTCTATCCACTTGAGTGGCAACCTTCAGAGATCTGTGGATATGAACCCCAAGGTCTCTCTGTTCCTCCACATTCCTCAGCACCCTATCTTTGACCCTGTAACCCGCATTCAAATTTGTCCTATCAAAATGAATCACCTGGTATTTATCAGGGTTAAACTCCATCTGCCATTCTTCGGCCCAGCAATGCATCCTATCAATGTCTGTTTGCAGCCTACAACAGCCCTCCACCTCATCCACTACTCCACCAATCTTGGTCTCATCCGCAAATTTACTGATCGACCCTTCAGTCCCCTCCTCCAAGTCATTTATAAAAATCACAAATAGCAGAGGACCCAGCACTGATCCCTGTGGTACACCGCTGGTAACTGGTCTCCAGTCTGAACATTTTCCATCCACCACCACCCTCTGTCTTCTATGAGATAGCCAGTTACTTATCCAATTGGCCAAATTTTCCTCTATCCCACACGTTCTTACTTTCTACATGAGCCGACCATGTGGAACCTTATCAAACGCCTTACTAAAATCCATGTATATGACATCAACTGCTCTACCTTCATCGACACACTTAGTTACCTCCTCAAAAAATTCAATCAAATTTGTGAGGCAAGATTTACCCTTCACGAATCCGTGTTGACTATCCCGGATTAAGTTGCATCTTTCATTGCATCAACGTTGGTAGTGTCTTAAATTGTCTTAAATCCCCTCTTCCTTGAAATTTCTCGAACGTTCAATGAATTCATCCAACACCGTTGAATGAGTGGATCTTCCCTGTTGGATATGGCCATTGCCAAACACTTGTGTGGTGTGAGTGTTAACCCGAGCTGGACATTGCCCATGTCACAGCATATTTGGATATGGACTGCGTCAGTATTTGAGGAATCGAAAATGATTGTGCTGAGGCCAATCACTTGTGTGGTGAGAGTGTTAGCCCGAGCTGGATATTGTGCATGTCGTGATATATTTGCATATACTGCTTCAGTATTTGAATAATCAATCATGGTTGAACCGAGGCCCCTACCCTGAGGACTGCCTTTAGGGATGTCCTGAAGCTGAGATGACTGAACGCCAACAACCTTTACATTCTTCCATAATGCCAGATATGCCTCCAAACAGCAGCGATTCCTCCCCCCCCCCCCCCCCCCCCCCATTCTCATTGTCTCCAGTTTTGTTGCAGCTCCTTGATGCCATACTCAGCCCAATGCTGACTTATATCGAGGCTGGTTACTCTCATCCCATATCCAAGATTCAGCTACTTTATCCATGTTTGACCCCAGACTATCATGCGTTCAGTAGATGAGTAACAGGGCCAGAACCCAAAATGAACGTTCTTCAGCAGATTATTGCTGATTAAGTGCCGTTTTCTAGCAATGTTGATAATCCTTTCCTTAATTTGATGATGATTGAGAGTGAATTGATGGGGTGGAATTGTTTTGTGTTGGATATGACCTGCCTTTTGTGTACAGGGCAAAGGTGGGAAATGTTCTACATTGTCAGGTGGCTATATTGAAACAGTATGGCTATGCGTCTAACAAGACTGAACACACGTCCGCATTACTGTTGCTTGTAAATTGCCAGGACCCATAAACTTTGTTGAATCCAATGTCTTCAGCCGTTTCTTGATGTCATTCTGGCTTGAGTTGAATTGAATCAAGACTGACTTTTGTGTTATGGGCAGATGCATCGGCAGCAAGCATTTTGATGTGGATGGTAGCAGGTGTGCTTTTGTTCCTCTTGGTTCCCTCAATAAATTCCCTTTTCCATTCAATGAACTATGTCATCTCGGACGCGGCCAGTTTGAACTGATTGATCCCACGGTGCCTTGACTGGTGATGAACATCGAAGTCACCGAGCCAGATTACATCAGTAAGCCCTTACCACCCTCGGTGTATCCTCCAAGTGATGTTCAACATAGAGGAGTACTGATTCATCAACTGAGCTGGGACGGCAGGTAGTACTCAGCAGAAGGCTTCCTTGACAATGTGTGTACTGGTGAAATGAATATTCATGGGAATCCAGAGTCGATGTTGAAGACTCACAGGGTAACTCCCTCCTGAATATACGTCACTGTGTCGCCACCTCTGCAGGGTCCGTCCTACTGGTGGCACAGGACTTACCCAAGAATGGTAATGGTTCTGTCTGTATAATTATCTTAAGTGATAAGGCGCTGAGTATGGGTACGTTCGGCTGTTGCCTGACTAGTTTGTGAGACAGATCTCCTAATTTGGCAGAGTACATCCCCTCGCCCCAGCAAAACGTCCGCTCCCCGCCCCTCCACCCCACACCTCCACCGCTCCCCCCCTGCCCCCCCCCCCGCACCGCATCCCCCGCCCCGTGCCCCCCGCCAAGAAGAGGTTCATAAGAATAACTTCAAGTTCGGTTTTGCTGGCATAACTTTGTCCATGCCGGTGCCTTGGTTGTTGCCGTGTGATCATTATGGACTGAATGGTTTATTCAGGGGCCATTTAACAGTCAACCATATTGCCTTGTGTCTGTTGTCACTTTTATCCAGACCATGTGTGAACATCATTGAAGCAGGTGACTGTTTTAATGAAAACAAAAATGATTTAATAGTCATCGTTTGACTTTTAATTCCTGATAATTACTGGAGTTTTCAAATTCCAACGTTTGCCACTGCCTCGCCTCCGTTACCAACATGGCAATATGAATTAGTATGCCAGGTACACACACGCACACGCACATACGCAGACACACACACACGCACGTACACGGACATAGAAACACAGACACAAAGAAAAACACATAAACAGAAAAATGCACACACATATGCACACAAACATGGATACACGTGCAGAGACGTGCACAACATTGACACGTAGAATGCACACACACATCCACACAAATAAACAAATACACACACACGCACGCACAGGCAAACACACAGACATGCACATACATACACACACACACAGTGATACAACCAGACGCAGACTTGTATAAATACAGACAAACATACAATGCACAAACGTACACACACACATAGATATACATATATATTTATATACATATATATATATATACATGCATATTTGGATTCATCCAGGATCCCTCAATTCCCCAACCAGTACAACCTCGGTTAAAACATAAAAGGAAGTATTGAACTGCAGAGGTATGCAAGAGTCACTGACCTTCATATCAAGGCAATGCTTGACGGAGTAAGTCTTCTTGGAGACCTAGCAAATCTGGAGTGAATGGAAATCATGTTGGGGACTGTCGATTTGAAAGGTAGGATGACGTTTGTGGCTGTATCGGAGTGGGGAACGTGGTGTTCGGTGGAAATGTCTGCTGTAGGTGTCATAGCTCGAATAAACAAATGTGTTTCTCAATTATCGTAGTTCCAGGACATGGCTGCAAAAGTAACCCAGGCTGGAATACTCGATCAAAGCATCGTCAGCCTCTCCATGAATGACGTTCCGTTCACCATCAGGTCATAAATTAGAATTTCGTTGATGATTGCACAACATTCTGCAGGATATGCTGCTCCTCAGGTACCTGAGCAGCCTATAACAAAATTCAGCAATTGCTGGACACGACCCAACCTTGAACAGGCACAAAGCTATTCACATTCAGCTCCATGACCTCAAGGCGATTATATTCTCAAGCCAGAGAGAAGCTTAACAGAGCCTCGTGATATCCATTGAAATAACCTTCGCTGATTCCCAAATTATCAACATCCTGGGGTTATCATTGACGAGACAGAGAACTGGACTAGCCATATGAATACGGTGGTTCTAATATTAAAATGAAATCCAGAAATCCTGAGACAATTAACTGGCCTCCTGACTCCAGAAACTATGTCCACCACCTGAAAGGCGCAATAAGAACATTCATGGAAGACATCGCATTAGACTTGTTGAGTGTTGCTCTAGCAACATTGAACGAGCTTGGCATCATCCAAAGCAAAACAGATACGTTGATTAGGAAACGATCAACAACAAAAAAAAATCACTCCTTGTGAGCCTGCAAACTGCATTGCAGGAACTGACCATGTAACTTTCAATATCACCTTCCAAACCCATGCCTATACTAGCTCGGAGAATAGCACCACCACATGAAAGATACCCCAAACGATACAGCAAGCTGGCCTGGAATTATTTCATCGTCCTCAGTGGATATATATCCTCCCAGCGACTCTGGGTGTATACACTCCTCAGCAACTGCAGTGGTTCAAAACCTCTGCTCAACACCACCATTTACAAGGAATGGGAGATACATGTTTGACTAGTTAGTGATGGCTGCATTACACAAATGAATGAGTAATATGCTTTTCGTAAATATGACCGGACATTTTGTTGTGTGGCTGGAAGAGATTTGAATGATGATTGGTCCTGACTCCACAAGCGGTTGCCCTGAGGAATCGATAGATACGATAAAACGCCCGGGCAGTCCCGAAATTTCAACATGCCACGCCTCGTATTTCAGTCTGCTTGGCAAAGTTTGTGACTGTTCCGGAAAAGGTGCCTCTTCCTTTCAGTGCAGAATGTTTGCCATGTCGGGCAAATTTCACAAAAGGTGCCAAAACTCGAATGAGTTCATAAGTGGTGATGTCGTTAATGATTGCACACCGTTCAGCAAGATCTGCTACTCAGGGACTGAATTAGCGAATTGTCAACGCAACATTCTTTGTACCTGATCCAACCTTGTACAGATATATGGCATTTGACATTCGGATTTAGGGAATCGGGAGGCCAGATAATTGTCGCAGGATTCCTAGTTCTGTGGATTTTTTTCCATTCATTTGTTAAGTCAACACGCGTGTTATGCAATATTTCGCTGCCAGTACGAGGAACAAGATGGAACAGACAGTTCAATTTATGCCTGTCGTATAACTGAGTATTCGAAGCCAAGTTAAACGTTAAAGGCAGTGGCATGAATGCTTGTGATGTGAGATTTTAGGAACGTGTCTGTAATGGTGAATTCAGTACACCCAAAAAGAACACATGGTCAGAAATGACCTCTGCCAGAGCATTTAGAGAAAAGTTTCGGCAGCAATGTTACTGAAGCGTGCCTCCAGTTGTGTAAGAGATGCGCACCTGTTCACCTAGGTCGTGCCAGGCAGGGGAAAGTCAGAATGCCCACATGGGTAATTGCCTTGGTGACATGTTGCTTACTCTGTGCTCGACAGAGGTAAAGCCAGATGTGCGGAATTCATATTTGCAATGGATACATATTATTATCCCCACAATAACATCATTGCGAAAAGCATAAATTCAATAACCGTATTCAGTGATACAGCAATAGCAACGAAGTATTTACAAAATTACACCCATTTGCTGAAGATTTTTGAATATGGTAATTCAACGGAACGGCAAATGAGTGCACAATAGCTGCTGGAATATGTGATGACGCATTGCCATCTTATTGAATCGCCCTGAAAATATGACAAACTGGCGAATGAAATTCAATAAAGCCACGATATGGACACAAAATCCATTTGAATTCGGAGAAGGGAGAGTGAGACTGAGTTGCGAAGTGCCGGACACAGGGGAATTTCGAGGGCATGGACAAAAATGTAACATATAAGAATGAAACACAAATGCCATGGAAAGAAAATCGAGGCACAAGACCAGATTAGGTAAGTAAACGATAATTAAAAGTCCACTCTTCAATTACCAACAATTTGTGTAAGACTTTAAGAAGGCAAAGCATTCAGATTTACTCACAGGAACTCCCACATTTGAGAACAGTCCAGACTTCCACTCTCTGCAGTTAACATTCCGTCACGATGCATTCTAACACATTAATCACATGCAAGTGCCTCCACCCAGCATCTCACCCACGTCACACACGCGCACACGCACACAGACGAACTCAGACACCTAGCAACTAGATATCTTCCAACTCACCGAAATAAATCTTTCCCACCTACCGTCACCATTGGCTTTTAATCGCATGCACTTATAAGTTCACCAAACCTATCTCACGTTCCATCTACAAACACGCAAACCTGCCATATCACCTGTGCACCAACTCATCAAACTACCACCTTATGCAACTGCATCTTGATGCGCTACTATATCAGCACCATTCCACCTGCCCCAACTACCACTCAGCATTGTACACTTTCCAAATCAATCAGCTACTGCCGCACATCATTACCGAACCTCCCGACAAGCACCTCATCCCTCTTCACCTCAATCAATAACGATCTCGTCCACATACAAATTCATACAATTCCTAGCTCATCGCCTAGTCACCTCAGCCACATTTGAAATCACCCACACCCACACACAAAATCACCCATCCGCCGCTATCTCACATACCTACCAACGCACCAGCTATCAAAAATTACACATGGCACTCCCACACATTAGCAACTCTCTCAGCCACATTCTCATCCAAATATAACCTTAAGTATTTTGCACCATATAACCAGACCAGTTCTCCCTCTGATCACCTCAAACAATTTAATACTCACTCAGCTTAATCACATCCACAAATCAATTCATTTTCCTATCAAGTAAACAAATACCACCTCCTCACGGACCAAAGCATTCAGTTAAAGGCACCTGCCACCTCATTCAAACCATCCAGCTATGATGTCAAGCACCTCATACCTCAACCACTTGCCAATTAATCCACCTACCACCGCAACCAATGAATAGAACATCCAGACACCACCACTTCTTCCGAAAAACATAATTTGTTAAAAAAATCGCCCACATTATATCTCAGCCTTTTAGCGTCTCATCCATCTAAAACATCATCGACGAAACCTTGACGACATGCGTTCTTACCAACGCAGGGGCTCGCCAAAACATTCACCCACAACGGCATCCACTTGGCATCTTATCCACTTATCACCTCGCCAATCTACCAGCAAATCCAACTACCATTTGAACCGCATGCCACCTCACCCACCTACCAGCTGATGCAACTGTCCTCCTTAACACGACTCTCATCTAACACACAAAGGTCCATATACCCTCAACCACCAGCATGTCATCCACCCAACATCCCATCCACCTTCCTCTTCAATCACCGAACAACCAGCTACACCACAGATCTAATATCCACCTCATCAAACACTTGCCACTTTATGCTTGTCATTTCCGTCACAGCAGCCATTCTCAAACGACAGCCTGGCAGCCAGCCCCGGACAGTCTATGTCAGCACCCTCATAACTATCAGTAGCGCGGTTATGTTCAACTGGGAAGTGATCTCGCTGTCCCTTACATGTTCCGTATATAGCATACTGCCTTCGTACTTTGCCCCCTCTTTCACAGGCTCAATAGCACGAAGGCAAGGATTCGGCATGTTTTCTGCTGTATCTCTCTGACGTTCTGTGCTTTTCTCTCCTCGAGGCAAAAAAAGTGATAGCCATGATTTGAAGCTGCATCAAACAATGTGGTTTCTTAATTCCACAATATTGTCAGCATCTAATTTTCCTCATTGCCTTCCTAATCATTGGAATTGTTTGTTTCATGGTAATGGGCAGATCCAGCAGTAAAGTTGTTCAGTGTCACCCAACCTTAGTCCAGACGAGTGTTGTCAGGATGCGTGCAGCAAAAGGAGGATAGCGTTGAATGGAATTGTCATTCTCACAGCTGGAGTACAGATGTTCAATGATGCACTTTTTACATTGGATGCACAATCACTGATGTTCACCATTACAGCTGATATCCTGCACGTACTTCGCCCAACCTCAATCTTTGCAGCATGAATAAACCAGAAAGCCTTCGGATCCAGGATGCGCCCCCTGCTGTTGTGTTGTTGCCAAAACGGTGCTAATTCACATGCAGTGCTCACTTCCAAATTGGAGCTCAACAGTTGTTCACTGTTCCCTGCTATCTGTCGCTCAGTCAATTTCGAAGCCAGTCTTACACTTGGAAACCCATGCACCTCAACTTTCGTTAAAAAAACGACATTATGTGTCAACGTGTCAAACAGAGTTTGAAGATTTGGGAAACGGGAAAGTCTTGACAGGATCTTCTCCTGCCTTTTGTGTCTCCGTTCGCTCTGTTGAACAATCTTATTATTCCGAGTCTCTTTCTCTCACTCCAAACATGTGCAGTTTCTGAATCGCATATGTATCAACTACATTTTCATATTGGTGTCTAATAAAACAGTGTATTGCCAACCAGAATCATTTGCTTGCAGTAATTGTTAACCTCATATATCCTCTGATTCTTGTAACAATTACGGTGCACTTGTGTCATTTAATTTTGACTGCTCAGGCATTCGAAAATGTTTATCTCTATTCACTTTATTGAAACACTTCATACTGCTGAACAGGTGTTTCATGTGTTTAACTGTGTGATCCATCTTTGCTGGATCAATTCTAATTATTTTTTCTATACCTGTAAAAAGGAATTCATTGCATTCTGAAGCGTGTTGTCCATTTCGTGCACAATACTTCAGGTGGACATTTAAGAGAACTAGTCTTTATACAGGTTCATATTGACTAGCTGATATTTCGTACTCTTTCCCTCTATTTCTAAATTCCAGAAAACCACATGTATTCTCAACACTTGGTGTAACATGTCCTTCTTCATTCAGTGATTAGGACTCAGAAATTCTGTGTGTCTCTGCTGTAGTTCCTCTCGATAAATTTACACAATTTAGCTGGTCAGATATCCCAGATTCCAAAATAAAATATTCTATGTACCTGCCATTCCCAAGACTGAAGTCACTGTTATCAGTCTGTCCTTCAATACTATTGCCAGGATCTAAGAGCATAATAAGAGCATAAGAACATAAGAACGAAGAGAAGGACTAGGCGATCTGGCCCCTCGAGCCTGCTCCATCATTCAATAAGATCGTGGCAGATCTTTTCGTGGACTCAGCTCCACTTACCCGCCCACTCACCATAGCCCTTAATTCATTTAATGTTCAAAAATGTATCTGTCCTTGCCTTAAAAAAACATTCAATGAGATAGCCTTAACTGCTTCACTGGGCAGGGAATTCCACAGATTCACAACTCGTTGTGTGAAGATGTTCCTCCTCAACTCGTTCCTAAAGCTGCTCCCCCTTAGTTTGAGGCCAATTATTTATTTCACCTGCCAGTGGAAACAACTTCCCTGCTTCTATCTTATCTATTCTCTTCATAATCTTATATGTTTCTCTAAGATCTCTCCTCATTCATCTTGAATTCCAATGAGCATAGCCCCAGTCTACTCAGTCTCTCCTCATAAGCGAAGACTGTCAACTCCGGAATCAACGAAGAGAATCTCCTCTGTACCCCCCTCCCGTGCCAGTATATTCTTTTTGAAGTAAGGAGACCACAATTGCACACTGTGCCCTAGGTGTGGCCTCACCAGCATGTTATACAGCTGCAACATAATCTCGGTGTTTATAAACTCCATCCCTCTGGCAATGAAGGACAAAATTCCATTTGCTTTCTTAAGTACCTGCTGCACCTGTAAATTAACTTTTTGTGATTCATGCACAAGGGCACCCAGGTTCGTCTGCACAGCCGCATGCTGCAATTTTTCAACATTTAAATCATAGTCCATTTCGCTATTATCCAAAATGGATGTCCTCACATTTACCAACATTGTACACTATCTGACAGACCCTTGCCCACTCAATAAGACTATTTATGTCCATTTGCAGCCTTTGATGCGGCACCTTGTCAAATGTCTTCTGGAAATCTAGGTACACCACATCCATAGGTGTCCACCGTGCACGTAATTTTCACCAATAATTCCACCAAGTTAGTCAAACCTGATCTGCCCTTCATGAACACATGATGCGTCTTCCCAATGGGACAATTTATATCCAGATATCTCGCCATTTCTTCCTTGATGATAGATTAAAGCACTTTCCCTACTCCAAAAGTTAAGCTAGCCAGCCTATATTTACCCACCTTTTCTCTACCTCCTTTTTTAAACAAACCCAGTAACCTCAAATTGGCCTGGCATTTAAAATTTAAACCAGTTCTATCATCAGCAAAACCGTTAATTTTCCCCTAAGCAAATTGAAAGGCTGATGAAAAGGGCAGCTCTTCCCCTCTTGTAACCCTCCTCCGTTCAAATGTTACATCTGAATCTAATTGCAAAAATAATTTCCGGTGGTCCTGCACATTCAGTACACAGCAAACGTGGCCTAACAAGCAAAAATTATCTTCCCCGAACGGTCGCTTACTCATTAAACGTTACCAACTCCAGGGCAAAAAATAAACACACACTGTCCAGTGGGTCTGTGCGTGTGTGTGTGCATGTGTGTGTGACAGAGAGAGACGGAGAGTAATTTCATACTAGGGGACCTGTCATTGTCCTTTCCTGTTCTTTCCAGCAATGTGCATACACCGTGAGTGTGCCTGTTGTGTGTAATTGTGATTGCAATCGCACTCTGGCAATTCACCACTCATTCCTACCATCAACCCCGGCACCCTTTATGTGAATTCCTTCTATGCAGATTTATGCCCGTGGAGCATTTTTTGTGGGGTGGATGTGCACCGAGAGATCGTTAAGCTGTGCATCAGTTGCAATGTTAATATGTGGAGATGGGAAATCCGAAAGTGTGCTCACAGGACAGAGACGATGTTTATACTGGGAAGAACACTCTTCCTGTCATATTCTGTCAATGAGCTCTGTAACTGCTAATTCCTTAGAAAAAGAAAACGACATTGTGATTGAACAGCTGGAGGTAAGAAGGAAACTCAAAAAGTAGGAACCCCTGCCCAACGAAAATACAACCATGTTGAAGGGACATAAGCAGTGAGGTTTATCTGAAGAGCTTTGACTACAACTTAGAGGAAAAGCCTGAAATTTATCAGATCTGTTTGCGTTCAAGAGACAATGAGATTGTCTCTCATGCTCACAAATTTCTCAACCTTCATGTGAAAGACTATCAAATTGAATTTTATATGTTATGCACTTCCAATGATTTAAGCCCAAGCTAATTTTCCCGATAATGCATTTTATGTGTGTGCTTGTGTTTCAAAAGTAAATGCTTGTTAAATTTTGCATACCCTCCATTTTGAGAAATGAAGGTCAGTGATTTCTATTGATTTTCGTTTCGAATTTACAAGGACACCTGCTTTGTCTCTGCTCTTAATAATCGAAACATTGAAGCGGTTCAAATGTCCTTCTCAGAAACAGGCGCGTCCCTCACAAGAGAAGTGGATAAAAGAGGATTATTTTAACCGCACCTGTCCCCTGTCTGTAACATCCGCTCCGTGATTTGCTGTCCGCCGTCAGCAAAGCTAACAAACCACATCCTGATTCTTAAGATACGCCCTTCACCCGGAACCTGCAACTCTGCCCTTCAGCTGCACTCTTTGTCTTCTCTGCATCTGGACGTCCATGCCCTCCCGATTCATCCTCTCTGTCCTGCATCCTCACGTTCAAGTTTCTGCTTTCTCCATGTCAATGCACAGGATACAGTAGCACATTATAAAATGCTGATATGTCCTCAATAGAACTGCTAAATGTAATGTCAACTCGATGTAACATTCAAAGTTTTTTTCTTCCCTCACAGTTAACACAATAACAATATATATCCTGACAGGTGATGAATGTGGCCTATCCAAGTGCACCACTCGTTACCTGGTAGCAATGGCATTGGCAGATTTACTGGTCGTTGTTCTCGATGTGATATTGAGACACATTCCAATTGTTTTTGTAGAACATTTGCTTTTCCTGAAATCCATCCCCGTGTGTAATATCCACGCTGTCCTGCTCCATGCAGCAACTGACTGCTCTGTCTGGTTCACCGTCACTTTCAGCTGTGATCGTTTTGTGGCCATTTGTTTCTCGAAGTTCAAAATTAAATATTGCACAGTAGAAATGGCGGCTGTTGTTTTGGGAACAGTAACTGTACTGAGTTGTTTGATAAAACATTTTTTGGTATTTTATGTTAAATGGTGGATATCAGCTGGCCAACGACCCTTGGTTTTGTGACTACTTCTTCGATGTTCTGGAATCTCCAGCGTGGGTAGCAATCGAGTTCCTTCATACCATTATAAATCCGTGCCTGCCTTTTATTCTGATTTTGTTGCTCAATGCTTTCACGGTCAGGCACATTTTAGTGACAAGCAGAGCCCGCAGGAGACTCCAAGCTCACAGCGGTGGGGACAGTTCGAGAGATCCAGAGATGGCAAGTCGAAAAAAATCCATCACCTTACTTCTTGTTATTTCAGCCAATTTCATTTTGTTATGGTCAGTTTTGATGGTGTTTTCGATCTGGACGCGAATGTCTTACTTGGGGTTTGAAGCTATCTATCTCCACTGGTTTGTTCAGGAATTGGGTTTCATGTTGCAGCAACTGAGTTGCTGTACAAACACTTGTATTTATGCTGTGACTCAGACTAAATTCAGAGAACAGTTTCGAAAGGTGCTTCAATATCCAGTAATTCAAGTTAGTCAATTAATTCAATGAGAATAACTCAATCAGAGAGTGTTCAGAATGTTCTTATTTCATTTCGCAACGCCAGTGCAAACATTTAGCGGGGGCGGAGGGGGGGGGGAGGGGGGGACGTGGGGGTGGGGGTTGCAGGGGAGTGGACTGTGTACATGTGAATGGATCACGTGTGTTATTATTCTGATAATTCAATGAGCAAATATCACTATTGATTCAAATGTTGGCTGTTGTCAGCTAATTTAGAGTGTCGAGGGACTCTCAACTTGGCTATAGAGCAGGAGCTTCTCACTATTTTACAACGGTGAAAGGACTGTTGCTGTCATTTTCGTGAAGGGAACTGTCACTCTTATCAGAAGGTAGCCTGACCTCGCAATGATTACTGTGCCAGGCGTCTGTCACGGCAGTAATAGAGATAGGATACAGTAAGATGGCACTCAGATGGGTGGAGGAGCAAAGTGTGCAGAGGACGCTGAAAGTCTGCAAAGGGATATAGATAATCTAAGTGAGTGGGCAAAAGTCTGGTAGATGGAGTACTATGTTGGTAAATGTGAGGTCATCCATTTTGGTAGGAATAACCGCAAAATGGACTATTATTAAATTGTAAAATTTTGCAGCCTGCTGCTGTGCAGAGGGACCTGGGTGTCCTTGTGGAGGAATCTCAAGGAGTTGGTTGGCAGGTGCAGCAGGTAATTATGAAGGCAAATGGAAGTTTGTTTTTCATTGCTAGAGGGATGTAGTTTAGAAACAGCGAGATTATTTTGTCGCTGTATAAGGTGCTGGTGAGGCCACACCTGGAGTGCTGTGTACAGTTTTGGTCTCCTTACTTGAGAAAGGATATACTGGCACTGGAGGGGGTGCAGAGGAGATTCACTAGCTTGATTCCGGAGTTGAGAGCGTATGGCTTATGAGGAGAGACTGAGTCGACTGGGGCTATACTCATTGGAATTCAGAAGAATGAGGGGAGATCTTATAGAAACATATAAGATTATGAAAGGAATAGATAAGATAGAAGCAGGGAACTTGTTCCACTGGCGGGTGAAACTAGAACTAGGGGGCATAGCCTCAAAATAAGGGGAAGCTGATATAGGACTGAGTTGAGGAGGAATTTCTTCACACAAAGGGTTGTGAATCTTTGGAATTCCCTGCCCAGTGAAGCAGTTGAGGCTACATCATTGAGTGTTTTTAAGGCAAGGATAGATATATTTTTGAACAGTAAAGGAATTAAGGGTTATGGTGAGCGGGCGGGTAAGTGGAGATGAGTCCACAAAAAGATCAGCCATGATCTTATTGAATGGCAGAGCAGGCTCGAGGAGCCAGGTGGCCTACTCCTGCTCCTCGATCTTTTGTTCTTATGCTGTTAAACATTGTTACAGAACAGGGGCCTTTCGGTATTTTTAATGGGTTCGGGTGACTGTTAATACCGTGTCACAACAGAGGCTGTCAGTATTCTAATGTTGTCAGGTGATTGTCCCGATGGCAATTGAGTCTTGGGGCTGTCATTGTCGCTAAATTAAAGGAATGGTGTCACTGTGAATGCGTTTAAATGTTCGGGGCCTTTCAAAGTTGTTAGCGAAGCAGGATGTTGCCAATTTGGCTGGATAATGGGGATATTGTTGCTATGGTTACACGGCAGGGGGCTGTCACTGTAGTATTGCGGTTGTCGGGGTGTTGCAATCCATGGCACTTTAATCATTGAAACAGCGTTGAGGGATTGTTGTTATTCACACAGCGCATGAGGTCTTCCACTCTTGTCACAGATTGTGAACGTGATTCACCATGTGCACAGATTTTGCGGGATCTCAACATGATAATAGAGTTTGGAGAATATCACTATGGTAATAGAGACAATATCAGCAATTACACCAATGAATTGGAGCACCTGTCAGATGTGTTACAGGGCCAAAGCCTGCCACCCAAATAATGAATTGGGACGACTATTATGTGGTATCAAACCGTGGGACTGATATACACTGCATGCATGAAACTTAACTGTCGATTGTGGTACAAAACGAATCGTCTATCACTCTCGTAACACATTATACGGTGCTGTCACTTTGGTAATAATTTTGCGAACTTTCTACCAGATGACAGAGGCTGGAGGATATCACTATTTTGATGGTATATGGAATGGGGAATATGACCATGCTTCAAGAGCTGAGCAGTTACCAGTAATCTCACGATGTGGGGCGATAGTCAATGTAGTGAAACAGGCGGACGTTTGCCATGATAGAAATGCTGTGCATACACGTGTGCATGTGCGTGTCGATGTGTGTGTTTGGCTGTATGTGCATGTGTGTATTGGAAATTGTCACAGAGTTTACCGAATCCGTTTAATCCCAGGATGGTAATACATGGGTTGGCCACAGAGCTCTGGGGCTCTCACGGAATAACAGAAGACCCATAACACCGTGTGGCTGAGTTTGTATAACAGTTATTATCGAAAGAAAGATGGGGTGCTTTCACTAATAGAATGAATGTGTTGAGCGGGATGTGTCATTACATTCACAGGGTGGGGAGGAAATGTCACGTTATTAAATTGATGGAGCTATGGAACACTCACTAATGTTACAGAGCCTGTGGTGGGGGATGGGGGGTGGGGGGGGGGGGAGGGGGGTGGGCATGATGAGCTCGAAGGTGCGATGATGCTCTCATTATTTTAAGATGCTGGGTCAGGATGCACCAGTAACTAGGATATGACCGTCCCCAGCCAGCAGGTGTCACAGACTTTTTGCAAGTCATTTTAAATTAATTTATTAAGTTTGCATTATTTATGATGAAGCACAGCTTTGAAAGGCCACAAATTTTAACAAAAACACATTTAAATCAAAATAATCAATATTTATGAATCTCCTTTGAGACCAGGCACGCTGCTATTATCGATCAATGATTCTCAATATTCAGCTAAGGCGACTAAAATGCAAAGAAAATTGTCATGAAGAATGAACAAGTGAACCACACGAAATTCCGCTGCACAAAATGATCGTGCCAGCTATCTCTGTCTTCAACTTTTCGAATGACAGTCGGTTCCTTCATTTGTCCCTCTGTACCTCCTAAAGCCTGGAATGCAAGGCAGCTGTTTGACAGCTTGCAAGCAAGGACCACCAAATATTATGTTTTATACAGTCTTTTTTGGAGATCGTAGGTAAATTATGCCAGTCCCAATATCACACATTATGATCAAATTGCACCAATGGTTCCAATGATGTTACACCTCCCCCAACGCCCGAAAACAATGCTCCCACACAGACACACACACACACACACACCCTATACACGCCAGCTGTTTCTTCATCCTGGCTATAGGACTCATTTGAGAATGCCTAAATGTTCTGAGAATGGCTTAAGCAGTGCCACGGCGCCAGGAAGTTTCCAGAAATTAGTTCATGAATGTTTGTTGAATCTTCCCTTGGCAGTTCAATCGTTGTGAGATTATATTTGACCCCTTTCCCTCACCCCCTAATACCCCCGGGCCTTCTGTTATGACTGCAGATGTTTGTTTATATTGCTGAGAGTGAGCAAGAGGGAAAGAGAGAGGTGGAGGGATGAGAGGAGAGAGGAGGGGTGAAGGAGATGAGGGAGAGAGAGAGGATGAGAGAGAGGAGAGAGAGGTGAGAGAAAACGGGAGAGAGAGACGGGGAATTCATTTCGTTCCCATTAGTTCCATGGACATCCGATGCATCATGAGAAGAACAAATATTATGTAAGGTTCCTACTAAATGTAAAATGCATTATCGATCTTAGCTTCTCTAAACAGCTGCTTCAGCTGGAAACATCATATCCATGCTTACCCATTAGGATCCTGGCTGATCTTGTTACTCTTTCAACTGCAGCAGAGAGAGGTGTTGCTTCTCAGCTGCTCCTCATAACAGAACTCGTCCATTCCAGGTATCAACTCAGCTAGTCTTTCTGTGGACTCCTTCCTGTTCATTGAAATGTTTCTACAGAGAACGAGCCCAATCTTGTAGTGTTCCAGATATGTTCTCGCAAATTCCCTGCACAAATTAATCAGATCCTCAATTTTATTTTTTTGAAGAACCCATTGAAATAAATACACCAGCGGCTGCACGACGTGAAATAGCATCGGTACTGCATTTTCCGAATGACGTTCCCCTGATAAGCTTATCCCAAGATGTAACGTGTGGAAGCACCTTCTTAAAATGAAGCAGTTCAGAGAACATATTCTTGCAATCGTCGGGTTTGCGTGCCCAAGGCCAGGAGTCCCAGGCCTGGGGTACATGAGTCCACTGCTGCTCTAAATGTACTGGGAGTCCATGGTCGAGGGAGAGATAGCAGGGTTGGAGGGATGCTGGGTGAGAGAGTGAAATCAGAATATGGGAGAGGGAGTTGAAAGTCGGTTGTGTAGGTAGGAGAGGTAGAGATGGGGGCTTAGGTGAGAGAGAGGAGAGTTTGATCGTGTGGGTGAGAGACGAGAGCTGGGATAGTGATGGGAAGGAGGGAGAATGAGTGTGCGGCACAGAGATACAGGTTGTAGGCAACATGAGAAAGAGGATGGGCTTGCAGACCCAAGTTGGAAGTGGGAGGGTAAGGCGCGAATGTTAGTGGAATGGATACATTAGAATGTTGTTGGGAGAGAGAAATGTGAGTGTGAACGGCAGAGCGGGTTGAGTGGGTGGATGAGAGAGAGTGGGAGAGAGGAATAGGAAGGGAAAAGAGAGGGGGAGAGATTAAGGTCTGCCCAGTACTGTGGGTTGGGAAGACCGAGATGTGCGAGCGGGTATGGGAGAGAGAAGGGCACGTGTGGGTGAGAGAGAAAGTGGGGGTGGGCGGTTGAGTAAGAATTCTGATTGTGAGAGTTTGTGGGTATGTGAGAAAGACTCATGGGTGAGTATATATGAGTGTGTGTGAGCAACAGAGAATGTGTGTGTGTGTGTGTGTGTGTGCGTGTGTGAGAGAGAGAGAAATTTAGGGAGATTTCAGATGGGAGGGATCGAGATAGCTGAGATTGTGGGTGTGTGCTTAAAAAGAAGAGAGGTAGGAATGTGTGCGTGTGAGAGAGGTGGAAGGCTGGATTAGTGAGAGAGGGAGAGTTGCATGTGTCAGGCATAGCTGGAAACTGACTAAGTGTATGTTACTGTTAGAGAATGGTCCCTTCTCTTTTGAGCTTCTTTTGCTTGTGAGCATCTGTGTGTGTGAATATGCTTGATATCAGAAATTATGCTTAATCACCTCAAAATCCTCCCATGTGTTCACGTGTAAAGACTGAAATCGGGCAGCTGTTCAGACCACTGCCAGCTGCAGCCCGGCAAATGGAGCACTTGACATTCTCTGCAAAAGAATATTCAGGGGTCAACTTAAACGGACTCGATGCAGCTTGAAACAAGAAACTGATGTGCATTACTGTTTGGCTTCGAAATAAAAACCAAATTCAATTTATCAATTTGCTTCGCCAGGCCAATTTTCATAGTTTGCAATCCACTGCATTAAAGAAAAATCTTTCGTGTAAAGCCAGTGGACACAGACATCTGCAGTCATACGAAAAACCATATTGTAATTAAGTGTGTTTGCAAACCATTAAGCACTTAATTTAAGAAAAGTTGGGGTATGGATGTTCTAAGTCACGAATCATGTTGACATTGGATATATATCTGTTGAACTGTGGTAACTGAGGGAGATTAATTCAACTAAGGTTCTGTTTGTGAATCAGCGTCTGCAAGGAGAAACTATTAAATGTTGCTATGTGTCAGGAATTTTCTAGGTAAACATTAATTTTGAAAAGAGGAGTGAATAAACTGATATAAATGAACATTGAGGAATCCAGAATCAAAATGCAGCTCAGTGATTCAGTGAGTGTGTCCTTACAATATATTTGGACGGGATAGAAAACAAGAATTTTAGAGATGGTCCAGTGCCTCAAGTTGTTGTCATTTATTATTTTTTTATTTATTTGCACTGGTTTTTCCTCGTCATCCCTTTTGGATAACTGCAGCCTGAACGCGACAAGGTGCGGGTCACCCGGAAATGTGCTTCCACTCCCAATCATTTGCAGTGTTTCAGCGCTGATCCCTTTTGGATTTCTGATTATGAATTAATTCGCTGATCTGACCGTTTGAACAACTGGTCCAGTTGTGGTGGTTATGCGATAAAATTTTGTTTGCAACAAATGTGCACGTGAGTGGGCATTTCAGTGAACTGCCTAGAAGTGTGAATGCTAGATGGCAATTATCCTCCCCAGTGATGGACAACCGATTTTCTACACACAAATTTGCTTTGGTTAATTTGAAGGTGTGCATCATGTCCTTCCTGCTGATTGCAACTCCTGCACCATGTGCTCCAGGTGGTATCGACAGCCGATGCACAATTAAAAAAAGCACACACACCTCGACTTCCAGCCCATATTTGCGAATGCATTCTGACCTCCACAAAGTGGAATTTAACCCTGTTTCTGGCGTGACACGCAAAACTTTCCCCACTTTCACTTCTAAAGATTGAAGCCATGCATCAGTTCTGCTCACTGGCAGCTGCAGGCCGGTTGCTGGAGCAACTTAGAGACCATTTCGGAGAGTATTGCTTTGCAGCTGGAGTGACGTTTCGACATCATGCGTAAGGATAGCAGATTTTTTTTTGTCCTTAAACTCACCAACATTAAGAGCATTTAAATGGTCATTGGATAAACATATGGACGATTTTGGAATAGTGTAGGTTAGATGGGCTTTAGATTGGTTTCACAGGTCGGCCCAACATCGAGGGCCGAAGGGCCTGTACTGCACTGTAATATTCTATGTTCTATGATCTATGTATGTTAGTGCGCCAGATCTGTTAAAAAAACGCAAACTGTTTTGAATTGAAATGATATTTCATGATCTGCCATGGTGGAATTGCAGCCCTGTTCCTAGACAGTTGCCCAGCAGTTTTTGGAGTTTCATCCCAGTGACAATACGACAACCTCTCGCAGCTTCTTGAAAATGCCGAATCCACCTGCCTGATCACCTTATAAATACTGACGCAATTTCCCAGGAATACAGTTTGAATACTGACACAGTCCCCAGAGACACTAAACGCCATTGCACACATGCAAGAATTCGCTGCAAAAACTTATAAACTCCTCTACAATGTCATTTATCATAGAATCATAGATGTCGACAGTGCAGAATGAGGCCACTCGGCCCATCGCGTCTGCACCGACCACAATCCCACGCAGGCCGTATCAGCATAACCATCAGCCTTTACATACGGAGATGTTGCTTGTGGATTCCCCATAAATGTTGACACTACCCACAATACGCTGACATAGGTAAGAAGAGGGAAGGGGTAATGAAAAGAGAATATAGGGAGTTAGGTAGACAGTTGGGAACAAGGAACGCAACGGTAGTAATCTCAGCATTGCTGCCTGTGCAACGGGAAAGTGAGAGCAGGAATGGAGTGAGGTGGAGGATGAATGCGTCGCTAAGGGACTGGAGCAGGGGGCAGGGATTCAGGTTCCTGGATCATTGGGACCCCTTTAGGGGGAGGTGTGATGTGTACAGAAAGGACGGGTGGCACTTGAATCCCAGGGGGACCAATATCCTGGCAGGAAGGTTGGCTAAGGCTACTGAGGCGATTTTGAACTAGAAAGATTGGGGGGATGGAATCATGATGAGGTGGCTGAGAGTGAGGAGGTGAGCCCGGAAATAGAGAAAGATTGTACACATTGTAAGAGGGAGAATTGACGGGTGATGGAGAAGGGGAGACCTCAGACCAAATGTTTGAGATGTGTCTATTTTAACGCCAGGAGTGTAGTGAATAAAGTGAATGAGCTTAGAGTGTGGATTGAAGTAGGTCATTTTCCAAAGCCATATTTTTATTATCTCATCAATATTCACCTCATTAAACATGTTCATTTATTGAACTGATTGGCACCATTCATAACGTGCCCACAATGCAGAGGGGAACACCCGAATGGACATTCGTTTAAATCCCCCTCTGCACAGCTGAGAGAACTTTAATTCGAATTTGACAGAAGATCCTTATTCTGCACAGCAACAGCACGAAGCTGCATTTTAAAACGGCCCTTGGCCAGAAGATCGGGATATCTGCGAGTCAAGACCTGGCAGTAGGATATATGGCACGACTGTACTGTAAATATAATATTATGGGAATAAAATGGCCAAGGCAGGCAAAGAAACTTAATAAACCAGGATAAAAAGAATAAAAGATTAGATTAAATCCCCCTACACACAGCAGGACAAAATGACATTAACATCTAATCTCGCAAGCATAGAATACAGACACAAACATCGGAGGTCAATTTAGATAAGGGGACACATCGAGAGGATAATGGGAAACACATTAAAACACCGCGGCAAGAAAAGACAGTCCCATTAACACGGACACACACCATACAGATGCAAATTGACAAAGTCTACCAGGGAACTTCCTGACCGGATAGGATACATATTCGAAGTGTTAATCTGTTCGAATCGAAACTGCCCGCCAAATCTTCAGGGCAGCAATTAAGAATCCCGCCACTTTTTAGGTATTGTAAAATGTATGAGCAAATGTTCCTGCACGGACAGTGTAAATCGGGTAACAACACAGACTCTGAAGGGACGAACAACCTCAGAGTCGATACAGTTACTAATTATAACAGGGGCTTTGATAACAGATACATATGTGTAAGTGTTGAGGAAGAGGGGATCAGATCCATGCTTTCCTTTGGAAAAGCTTTAATGAAAAACAAAGAACGACTAAGAAAGCGATTAAGAAAGGGAAGATAGATTATGAAACTCAACAAGCTCAAAATATAAAAAATGAAAGTAAAAGTTTTTACAAGTATATAAAAAGGAATATAGTGGCTAGAGTGAATGTTGGACCCTTGGAAGATGAGAGGGGGGATTTAATAGTGGAAAACGAGGAAATGGCTGAGACTTTAAGTAAGTTCTTTGTGTCGGTCTTCACGGTGGAAGACACAAATAGTTTGCCGAATATTAGAGATCGAGAGTTGGTGGGAGGGGAGGTTCTTAATACAATTACTGTTACTAAGGAGGTGGTGCTTGGTAGACTAATAGGACTGAAGGTAGACAAGTCCCCGGGCCCGGATGGAATGCATCCCAGGGTACTGAAAGAAACGGCTGAGGTAATAGCAGATGCGTTAGGAGTAATTAATCAAAATTCGCTGGACTCTGGGGTAGTGCCGGCTGACTGGAAAAGAGCTACTGTTACGCCGCTGTTTAAAAAAGGAAGTAGATAAAAGGTGGATAACTACAGGCCGGTTAGCTTAACGTCCGGAGTTGGGAAGATGCTAGAGTCCATTATTAAAGAGGAAATAACAGAGCACCTGAATAAGAATGGTTCGATGAAGCAGACGCAGCATGGATTCATGAAGGGAAAGTCGTGTTTGACGAATCTACTGGACTTTTATGAAGATGTCACTAGTGCGGTTGACAGAGGGGAACCAGTGGATGTGGTGTTTTTAGATTTCCAGAAGGCGTTCGATAAGGTACCTCACAAAAGGTTGCTGCAGAAGATTGGGGTACACGGAGTTAGCGGTAAGGTGTTGGCGTGGATTGGGGATTGGCTATCTAACAGGAAGCAGAGAGTTGGGATAAATGGGTGCTTTTCTGGTTGGCAGTTGGTGACCAGTGGCGTGCCGCAGGGATCGGTGCTGGGGCCTCAATTATTTACCATTTACATAGATGATCTGGAGGAGGGGACTGAATGTAAGGTATTCAAGTTTGCTGATGACACGAAGGTGAGTGGGAAAGCGAATTGCGTGGAGGACGTGGAAAGTCTGCAGAGAGATTTGGATAGGCTGAGCGAGTGGGCGAGGATCTGGCAGATGGAATATAACGTTAGCAAATGTGAGGTTATCCACTTTGGAAGAAATAATAGTAAATTGGAATATTATTCAATGGAGAAAAATTACATCGTGCGACTGTGCAGAGGGACCTGGGGGTCCTTGTGCACGAATCGCAAAAACTCAGTCTGCAGGTGCAGCAGGTGATCAAGAAGGCGAATGGAATGTTGGCCTTTATCGCGAGGGAGATGGAATATAAAAGCAGGGAGGTCTTGCTGCAACTGTACAAGGCACTGGTGAGGCCGCAACTGGAGTACTGTGTGCAGCTTTGGTCCCCTTATCTGCGAAAGGATATATTGGCCTTGGAGGGAGTGCAGAGAAGGTTCACCAGGTTGATACCGGAGATGAGGGGTGTGGCTTATGAGGAGAGATTAAACAGATTGGGTCTGTACTCGTTGGAGTTTAGAAGGATGAGGGGTGATCTTATAGAGACATATAAGATAATGAAGGGGCTGGATAGGGTGGAGGTGGAGAGATTCTTTCCACTTAGAAGGGAAACCAGAACTAGAGGGCACAGACTCAAAATAAGGGGGGGCCGGTTCAGAACAGAGTTGAGGGGGAACTTCTTCTCTCAGAGGGTAGTGAATCTCTGGAATTCTCTGCGCATTGAAGTGGTGGAGGCTTGCTCGTTGAATATGTTTAAACACGGGTAAATAGTTTTCTGATCGATAAGGGAATTAGGGGATATGGGGAGCAGGCGGGTAAGTGGACCTGATTCGTTTCAGATCAGCCATGATCTTGTTGAATGGCGGGGCAGGCTCGAAGAGCCAGATGGCCTACTCCTGCTCCTATTTCTTATGTTCTTATGTTCTTATCCTGACCAAGAGAAACGACGACGGAGAATCGACTCGGGACCCGGGCGGAGTTTGATAACCTTGTTCGTCTGTCGGGAACACCACAGTCCATAGCAGGGTACCAGGGACCTGAAACTCCCTTTTTGGGGTAACGGATCAACCTTGCTAGTGGAGGTGGTGGCCAAGCGGGAGGCGTTGTACTTAAAGGAGCTGGGGACAGGGGCCGACAAACCCACTAAAGACCAGCACACATCCCAATAAGTCAACACAAAATAGACCAAGCGTGAGGTGTCAGGAATAGTTGAGGGAGCACAGGGGCAGAGACCCACTGGGACCCCACTACGAGACCCTACAGCAATACAGATGGTGTTGGAGCAGTATCAGTGACAAGGAGATAAGAGAGAGAGAGAGTTGGGGCACTTTTACTGTTGGATCCAGCATACGGGGGTTGCAGGACTGCTGGACAGAAAAATGGCAGACCACGTTATTGAGGGAGAAACTGCAGTAGCTCTCATTTTTAAGTATCTGTTAGCCAGAGAAGCGATTGTTGCAAAGATGGAACGGAACGGGTGGAACGCATCACAAACTTTGGAAGATCAGAGAAAGTGGGTAGACGGAGTTAAACGGGACAAAACAAAAGTAATGGGAGTAATGTTGGTGACCCAGTTAGCTGGACGAATTGAGAAGGTAAATGCCTCCATGAAGGAGAGACACCAAGAGACAGAACAAATTAAGGTATTGCAGGAGAGAGTAAGGGAATTAGAATACAGAAACCACACTGCGGAGATAACACAGAGATCAGAGGAAACGGACCCTCGGCCCTCATACGAGTCAGTGCAGAAACATGCAACCGCTCCAGTATCAGAAGGGGACATAAAAAATTATAATCTAGCGCCAGTCACCAGAGGAGGGACGCTAGCACAACCAAAAACAACCTATAAGCCTTTTACCCCAGGGGAAAGGCAGCAGATTATGGCATCCCTGGGGAAGTTAAATCCGAGAAGCGCAAACCTGGGATTGTGGGGCGAATTAGATTCACTCTGGGTAGGGCACCAGTTACATTTAATGGACATACACCAGCTGGTCAGGGCAGCCTGTCCAGCGGATAAATGGAGGTTGGTGGCAGGAGGGCCAGCGACCCAGGCAGCACAGGACTATAATGGAGGAAGGTGGGTGGACACATGCCGTTCCTACAACGGCTAAGATAGACGACCAGCAGGCAACCTTCACATTATTTAAGACCGAAATCCAACGGGCCTTAGGGAACTCCCCCACTAATTGGAGCAGGATCACAAATACTAAACAAGGACACGGGGAAAGTGCATCGGAATTTGGAGAGAGATTATTCCAGGTATATAGTCAGTGTTCAGGACAGGACAATGTGGATCGGAGAGACAGGGCTTTTATCCAGGCATTCAAGGACGGGCTATCAGAGGTACACCAAGAAATCCTTAAGATGGGGGTGATATCATCCCAAGGCTATGACGAGCTACTCGAGTGGGCTAGCGGGATAAAAGAAGGGGAGGTTGCCCATACAAAGCCTAGACGAGAGAGAACTGAAACCCCCCGTAACGGAGATAAGGGGAGAACAGGGCTCACCTGCTACACGTGTGGCCAGCCAGGGCATATGGCTAGATTCTGCAGGGGAGCACCATTCAAAGGGAAACCCGAGAATGGCGGGCCCCACTGCCACAGGGCAGGGCACACCGAGGCAACGTGTTGGGGGATACATGGGAGACCTCAAGACAACTATAGACCAACCCCGGGGGCACCACATTCCCGGAATCCACTAGGGTGACTAGAAGAGACCCCAAACCAGGGATATGGGAGACAGGAGAGGATTAGTTTACCCACGCCCACAGAAGACAGTGAATCCCGACAGAAGCCGGTGTCCACTCATCGACCAACACTAGTCGAAATCTCACAACCCGTAGCTCCCATCCAAAACAGGGAAGAGGGGGAGAGAATATATGTAGAAGCCTTGGTAGGGGGTAGGGAATGCCACATGTTAGTAGATACGGGAGCAGCCATATCAATTACAAACCTACCCCTGCCACTGACCAACAGAAGAATACACATAACCGGGGTAGGGGGAGAGAGAATACCCGCCTATCTTAGTGAAACCACACTAGTAGAAATCAACCACAAGTATATTCCAATGCAATTTTACGTATGTCAGAATAATGAGGGCACAATCATGGGGAACGATTTAATGAGGGAATACCAGGTGCTGATAGATTGTGGGAAAGGGAAACTAATTTGGCCACAACCCGACGGTAGGAAGACCGGAATAGGGACATTAGCTAGCCACCTGGGGAAGGTTGGGGTAGCCACCATTAAGGCCCGAGATTGGGATCAGGAAAAAGAAGGGATCGGAGCCATCTGCGCTTCCATTCCCGAAGCCTGGGCTGGGACGAAATTAGATACCGGACTAAACGACACAGAACCGATAAAAGTCCCAGGACCGGAACACAAGCCCCAACGACAATACCCTATCAAGAGAGAAGCGCAAGGGACAGTGGTAGAAATAGTCAAGGGTTTAATAGAAAAGGGAATCCTCAGGGAAACCACCAGTACCACCAATTCCCCCACATGGCCAGTTATAAAACCTGATGGGAGCTACCGGCTCACCATCGGTTACACAGGTTTGAACAAGGTAACACCTAAATTACACCCCATTGTGGGAAACCCCTCGACTATTTTAAACGGATTGGCACAAGACCACAACATTTTCACGGTGGTAGATATAACAAATGGGCTTTGGTCCCTTCCACTGGACACAGAATCCCAAAACAAATTCGCCTTCAATTTGGGAGAGAAACAGTATACATGGACTCGCTTCCCACAGGGATTTCATAACAGTCCTGCCATATTTCACAGAACAATGAGCGATATCCTGAGTAGGGTGAAATTGCATGAGGACAATACGGTCCTCCAGTATGTGGACGATGTGTTAACAGCGTCCAAAACAGAAGAAGGGCACAAGGCAGCCCTTTATGCAGTACTAGAAGGATTGGCAAAAGCCGGGCTGAAAGTCAGCCCACATAAGGCACAAATTGCAAAACCCCAGGTCCTGTACTTAGGACACCTAATTTCCCAGGGAATTAAAGAAATGCCCGCAGACCGCAAAACCGCGATTAAAGAAATGCCGCGACCAGTTACAGTAAGAGGGGTCCGAAAAGTTTTAGGACTATTCAATTACAGTAGGAGTTTTATCCCTGACTTCGCAAGAATCGCGGAGCCAATTCAGAGACTAGTGAAGGGAGGAAAGCGAAACTTGGAAAGTATAGAGTGGGGACAAGAGCAAGAGACAGCATATGCAGATTTGAAAGCTCGGTTAATTTCAGCCCCAGGGCTGGGACTGCCGGATGGAAGCAAGAAGTTCCACATCTTCTGTGATAACCAGGACGGCTTCTATTCTGCCGTAGTGGCACAGACTCATGGAGATAGAAAGAGACCCGTAGGTTATTAGTGAACGGCTGAGGGACCAGTAGTCACCGGGATGCCCAGGTGCATAGCCGCCCTAGACTGTGCAGCATGGGCTGTGAGGATACGTGAGCCCATTGTCATGACAGGGGCTATCGTGCTACACACAAAACATACATTGGTAGAAACGCCAAACACGGGCAAACTCAAAACAGTCTCGAATATAAGGAGGGCAAGGTGGGAGGCCACACTCCTACCACCTAACAAGCCAGTCACCATCATTAGGGACACGGGAGAAAACCCCGCGGAAGGGATTTTGGATATTGGGGAAGCGCACAGCTGTGGAGAAATTGACGAAGATGGGAAGGAAGGAAAGATTAGAGACGAATCCCTTCCAACAGCAGATAAGACCTTCTATGTGGATGGGTCCCGCAAATATGTATCCGGATCACCAAGGACAGGGTAGGCAGTAGTAGACCAGAACCTGGAAACCCTAGAATCAGGACGGATCGACGGGGGTCTGTCCGCTCAGGTCGCAGCATTAGTTTCCCTCACCCAAGCCTTAAGATTAGCAGCAGGGAAAACAGTAAATGTGTATACAGACAGCCAATACGCGTTTGGTGTGGTCCATGATTACATGTCCGCATGGGGGAGAAATGGGTTCATTACTACAGGACGTACCCCCATTAAACACCAACAGCAGATAAGGGCGCTGCTAGCAGCTACTGAACAGCCTACAGAGGCCACAGTAATTAAAATAAAAGCCCACCAGCGGGAACCCGGAAGGGACACCCCGGGGTGGATTCATTTCAAAGGGAATCAAGCTGCAGACACAGCGGCACAGCAAGCACTAGAAAACAGCGACATTAAAAGCCTGCCCCTTGCAGCGATAGTGGTAGAACCGGAAGAAATTGACATACAGAAATTACATGGGGACATTCCCCAACAAGAACGAGATAGATGGGAGGAGCTGGGCGCAGTTAAAGGGACTGACGGGGTGTGGAGAAAAGATAACCGGGTATTGGCACCAGGATGTATCCAGAACCCATTTCTGGAACTACACCACGGACTTCCCCATACAGGCAGGGATGCAATGATACAGAGCCTGGGGAGAGAGTGGTGGTGGAAAGGATGGGGACGGGATGTGGCCGCATACTGCCGCAGATGCACTATATGTGCACAGCACAACCCCGGGAAGCCCATAAAGGTAAAGATGGGACTCCAACCCAGACCAAAGGGACCCTGGGAACAGATACAAATGGACTTCATAGGACCATTGCCCCCCTCTCACGGAAAACATACTGCCTGGTAATAGTAGATCAATTGACCAGGTGGGTAGAAGCATTCCCCACTACCAATTGTACAGCCCTAACGGTAGCCAGGATTTTGGCAGCAGAAGTCATTCCCCGATGGGGGATACCAATTCAAGTTGATTCGGACCAGGGAACACATTTCACAGGAAAGATTATGAAAACCATTTGCCAACTATTAGGAAGAAAACAGAAATTTCACATCCCCTATCACCCACAAAGTTCCGGGATCGTGGAGAGGATGAATCGGACTCTAAAAATAACCATGGCAAAAGCAATGCAATCCTCAGGTAGAAATTGGACAGAAGTCCTACCTGCAGTTCTGATGAGGCTGAGGGCGACCACAAATCGAACTACCGGCTTGACTCCATACGAGCTGATGACCGGGCGAGCAATGCACTTACCCGAAAACATTATTACAGTCTGGACAGATGTGGGTCCGATAAAGGATAAGATCCGTCAATACATCCGAGACCTTAGCACCCAATTGAAGGGGATGCGCTGGTCCGTAATTTTTAATCAGGCACAGGTCGATACAGAGGAGGACTCAGAAATATTACCAGAGGTCCCAAAAGCCGGGAGCCGTCTTAACAAAATTGTTTCCTGCAAAACCAGGATTTGCCCCAAGATGGCACGGACCTTACGAGGTCATTATTAGCGGAGATACCTGTGCCTGTATCGACATAAGGGGACAGGGAGTCTGGAAACATTGGACCCAATTAAAGCTGTATGAAGACAAATGAACTAAAGATACCGTTTTCGTTCGTTCAAATTCCACAGGCACCAGGACCAGATCTACTATCAAGACGTCGGAACAAACTACTTTTAATTTAATTGCCTGTTTATTTTCTGTATATACTATAACTGTAAAAATACTGTTGTAAAAAAAACGGTATGGGAATAGGGACATATTTGATAATAACCATGACCATTGTAAATACGCTCCAACACATGGGGGTGAGGGGAGCAGTACCACCAATCATGGAAGAAAACCTATTCCTGAAAACACACATCCAGATCTATGGGAATAGGACCGCTTGTTACCCTTCAGCGTGATCAGTAAACTCCCTATTCTTCGCAACACCAGGGTGGCTCCCACAATAGTTATTCACTATTGACACATCGGGTGCACCCTGCAAGGAACATATTGGGTACTTTAAACAAGGGATACAAGGAAGGTGTGTAGAGCTCACTGAGCGGGGAATTCTAGGAGGGATGGGACCCCAACGGGAGGAGACACATGGGAACTACCCACAATGATTTAAGGGAGAGGGATGAGGGTGCGTGCATGCCTTTGTCCCTAAAAATGATTCATGCGCTGAGGCACATTGTGCTCTCCAGGAGTGCTGGGTCTGGGAAGGACACTTCACTTGTGACTGCAAGCAACAAAAATGCAATGCAGTCACCGCGGGTAGGCAGCTTATGTGTGGCAAGTGCAACGGCACCCACGTAAGCTCAGCCTCGGGGACATACCCATTTGATTCTCACCAAGGGGTACAATCAAGTGGACAGTCCCGGGGGAGGGAAGGTTCCACAATATGGGACCATGTGGTCAGACGACCCCGGGGTAATGCATGTTATCGGGTTAAAGAAGGTTATGTGTTTTTATTCAAAAATGTATACATGACGGCCACAGACAGGCCACCAAGGTTCTTTTCCGTAGGGACAATCAGACCTCTCACGGTTCCATGCCCAAGCGAAGGGCATGTCCAGAAACGCATAGTGACCAGGGCCATCAGCGCAGAATTCTGTGCCGACTGGCAGGCCCCTGTCACATTAGGATCTTCTTTGGGGTATGGATTTCTGGGGACACTATCACTAGGGGGCGCCGCAGGGGCGATCAGTGCCAGTAATAATAGGAATTTCTTCATATGTGGACTTACCATCTTAGGAAACAACACCCTCCAAGCACTGGGTGCAATTGACCAAGAACTCGCAGAACTCAGACTATACACACAGCAAGCGAGATGTGCAGTCGACTATCAGCTAGCCGGACAAGGAGGGGTATGCACCATCATCAAAGGAAAATGCATCACATATGTACACGACGAGACATTAAACATAACAGCAGCCATGTCCGGGATACAAAAACAATTGGATAGCTTTAAACAGGGATTTACAGGGACTGATGGGTGGTTAGGGTGGCTGTTTAACACAGTTTGGGGAGCATGCATTATGAAGGGATTAATTTTAGTAGTAGCCATCCTGTTCACACTCTGCCTGGGCCTAACCTGTATTAAAATGATATCATAGAACATAGAACATAGAACATAGAACATTACAGCGCAGAACAGGCCCTTCGGCCCACGATGTTGCACCGACCAGTTACAAAAAAAAACCTAAACCAATTTCTTTTCGTCCATGAATCTATCTACGGCTCTCTTAAACGCCCCCAAACTATGCGCATTTACAACTGATGCTGGTAGGGCATTCCAATCCCTCACCACTCTCTGGGTAAAGAACCTACCCCTGACATCGGTCCTATAACTACCCCCCCTCAATTTAAAGCCATGCCCCCTCGTGCTGGATTTCTCCATCAGAGGAAAAAGGCTATCACTATCCACCCTATCTAAACCTCTAATCATCTTATATGTTTCAATAAGATCCCCTCTTAGCCGCCGCCTTTCCAGCGAAAACAATCCCAAGTCCCTCAGCCTCTCCGCATAGGATCTCCCCTCCATACCAGGCAACATCCTGGTAAACCTCCTCTGCACCCTCTCCAAAGCCTCCACATCCTTCCTGTAATGTGGGGACCAGAACTGCACACAGTACTCCAAGTGCGGCCGCACCAGAGTTGTGTACAGTTGCAACATAACGCTACGACTCCTAAATTCAATCCCCCTACCAATAAACGCCAAGACACCATATGCCTTCTTAACAACCTTATCTACTTGATTCCCAACTTTCAGGGATCTATGTACACATACACCTAGATCCCTCTGCTCCTCCACACTATTCAAAGTCCTCCCGTTAGCCCTATACTCAACACATCTGTTATTCCTACCAAAGTGAATCACCTCACACTTCTCCGCATTAAACTCCATCCGCCACCTCTCGGCCCAACATTGCAACCTGTCTAAGTCTTCCTGCAAACTACGACACCCTTCCTCACTGTCTACCACACCACCGACTTTGGTGTCATCAGCAAATTTGCTAATCCACCCAACTATACCCTCATCCAGGTCATTAATAAATATTACAAACAGCAGTGGCCCCAAAACAGATCCCTGAGGTACACCACTTGTAACCGCACTCCATGATGAATATTTACTATCAACCACCACCCTCTGTTTCCTATCCGCTAGCCAATTCCTGATCCAATTTCCTAGATCACCCCCAATCCCATACATCTGCATTTTCTGCAGAAGCCTACCATGGTGAACCTTATCAAACGCCTTACTAAAATCCATATATACCACGTCCACTGCCTTGCCCCCATCCACCTCCTTGGTCACTTTCTCAAAAAACTCAATAAGGTTTGTAAGGCACGACCTACCTGCCACAAAACCATGCTGACTATCACCTATCAATTCATTACTCTCCAAATAACTATAAATCCTATCCCTTATAATTTTTTCCAACATCTTGCCGACAACAGAAGTGAGACTCACCGGTCTATAATTCCCGGGGAAGTCTCTGTTCCCCTTCTTAAACAATGGGACAACATTCGCTAACCTCCAATCTTCTGGTACTATACCGGAGGCCAACGACGACCTGAAGATCAGAGCCAGAGGCTCTGCAATCACTTCTCTTGCCTCCCAGAGAATCCTTGGATAAATCCCATCCGGACCAGGGGATTTATCTATTTTCAGACCCTCCAGAATATCCTGCACATCCTCCTTATCCACTGTAATACTGTCAATTCTACTCCCCTGCAACCCAGTGTCCTCCTTGGCTATATTCATGTCCCCTTGCGTGAACACCGAAGAGAAATATTGGTTCAATGCTTCACCAATCTCCTCCGGTTCCACACATAACTTCCCTCTGCCATCTATAACTGGCCCTAAACTTGCCCTAACCAACCTTCTGTTTTTGACATACCTATAGAACGCCTTAGGATTCTCTTTAACCCTATCCGCCAAAGTCTTCTCATGTCCCCTTTTAGCCCTTCTAAGCTCGCTCTTCAACTCCCTCCTCGCCAATCTAAAGCTTTCTAGTGCACTACCCGAGTGCTCACGTCTCATCCGAACATAAGCCTCCTTTTTCTTTTTAACCAACAAAGAAACTTTTTTGGTGCACCACGGTTCCCTAGCCCTACCAATTCTTCCTTGTCTGACAGGGACATACCTATCACAGACTCGCAGTAGCTGCTCCTTGAAAAAACTCCACATGTCGGACGTTCCCAGTCCCTGTAATCTCCTAGTCCAACCTATGTTTCCTAATTCTCTCCTAATAGCCTCATAATTACCCTTCCCCCAGCTAAAACCACTGGCCCGAGGTTCATGCCTATCCCTTTCCATCACTAAGGTGAACGTAACAGAATTGTGGTCACTATCACCAAAATGCACACCAACTTCCAAGTCTAGCACCTGGTCTGGTTCATTTCCTAGCACCAGATCCAATATAGCCTCACCTCTAGTTGGCCTGTCTACATACTGAGTCAAAAAACCTTCCTGCACGCTTTGAACAAAAACTGACCCCTCTAACGAGCTAGAGCTATAACAATTCCAGTCAATATTAGTAAAGTTAAAATCCCCCATAACAATTGCCCTATTACTTTCACTCCTAAGCAGGATTGACTCCGCAATCCTTTCCTCAACCTCTCTAGAACTTTTAGGAGGTCTATAAAAGACTCCCAGCATATCTGCAAATATTGCATCAAGAATGCTACCCACTGCCAGTATCCAGATGCAAGAATTTAACCACACCATAGAGGAAGAGGAACAACGGCAAGGACGACATCTGTACAGGTCACTGTACCTCTGAATATCATTCATGGGGGGTCAGCCATGTTTGGGACCCCCTGGACGAGAGGAGGGACTGAAGTAGGCCATTTTCCAAAGCCATATTTTTATTACGATCTCATCAATATTCACCTCATTAAACATGTTCATTTATTGGACTGATTGGCACCATTCATAACGTGCCCACAATGCAGAGGGGAACACCAGAATGGACAGTCGTTTAAATCCCCCTCTGCGCAGCTGAGAGACCTTGAATTCGAATTTGACAGAAGATCCTTATTCTGCACAGCAACAGCACGAAGCTGCATTTTAAAACGGCCCTTGGCCAGAAGATCGGGATATCTGCGAGTCAAGACCTGGCAGTGGGATATATGGCACGACTGTACTGTAAATATAATATTATGGGAATAAAATGGCCAAGGCAGGCAAAGAAACTTAATAAACCAGGATAAAAAGAATAAAAGATTAGATTAAATCCCCCTACACACAGCAGGACAAAATGACATTAACATCTAATCTGGCAAGCATAGAATACAGACACAAACATCGGAGGTCGATTTAGATAAGGGGACACGTCGAGAGGATAATGGGAAACACATTAAAACACCGGGGCAAGAAAAGACAGTCCCATTAACACGGACACATACCATACAGATGCAAATTGACAAAGTCTACCAGGGAACTTCCTGACCGGATAGGATACATATTCTTCGTGTAAATCTGTTCGAATCGAAACTGCCCGCCAAATCTTCAGGGCAGCAATTAAAGAATCCCGCCACTTTTTAGGTATTGTAAAATGTATGAGCAAATGTTCCCGCTCGAATTTGGATTCCTATAAATATCCAGAGCGAATGTGTAACTATTGAGATCAACGTGGCCAAGCCACTGTCTCTGAGCTGGCTACGCGGGTCTCCCTGGGATCACAGTAATTGTACAATAAAGAAAAACACTTTGAACCTTGCCTTGAGACTCGACCTCCTTGAATGCACTGGTACAAGGGATTTTTCCCTACAACAGGATCGATGCTTGGAAGTGTGATGTGGCGGCCATTACGGAGACTTGGGGACAGGGACAGGACTGGATGCTTCAGGTGCCGGGTCTCAGATGTTCAGAAAGGACAGAGAGGGAGGCAAAAGAGGGGAGGGGGTGCGGGGCGGCGGGAGTGACACTGCCGATCAGGGATAATGTAGATTAAGGATACTAAGCATATATTTCAATAGACGCGCGATATTTTGTTCAATTTCCGTTGCTGCACAACTACATTTATTTATGAGGTGAGTCGTTCAATGTTCAGGGGAAAGTTGAAGGATGCAGTGAAATATCCGTTTCAGTTAATTGAGCGACTCATTGGTAAAAAGAGCAGAAAAAAATCGAACGTGCAAAAGGTTGAAGGTTGTTGACTGAAGGTTGTTGACTGAAACGTTGTGCATTGTGTTCCAGGGAGAGCTAATATCTTTCTAATAGTGGTTTACCCAACCTGGGAGGGTTGAAAGATTTAAAAAAATAGACACACGTTTATACTCGTTGTAATTCCCTGTTGTACTGAGCCAGTTTGGTTTTGATGCAGCTATACTGATTGATGTTTACTCCCTATCTGACATTTAATGCAAACATTCCGAGTGAAGTTACGCTTCATCTAACACGGGACTCGACTGGACGTGGGAATGATTGGTGGGCAGTGTAATACAAAATTTATCATACAAACAATATTATAAAACAACAGCGCACAAACACACAGGCACGGAGAGATATGACATCCGTCACGACAATATAACTGGCAATTCCGATTCATATCTGTGGAACATACACATTATCCAACATATCATGTATGTGAGTTTTGTTCTGACGGATTTGGTGATTGTATGGGCTGTGAGCTGGATATTTTCAAACTGCCACACCAGAGGTTGAAGCACAGGGTTTTGCAGTGAGGAGTGATTGGCGCAGGGAGCAGTTAACATTTGCTAAGATTGCCAAGAAGCCTCTTGACAGAAGCTGAAAGATGGAGAGAAATTACCCACTGTCGCAGTTTGGGTTTAATGACGTAAGCACCCAAGGCACTTCAACAGAATGTTGTAAAGCCATGATCTTCATTTCCTACATTGGCAGAGAGAGCAGATGCATTGGGGAAAAAAAAGCTATAGCAAGTGATCTTCCATTTAGCATCCCGATTGCAACTGTAAAACAATTAATTCAGTGCTGTCCAGTCAGAATGTTTAAACTGCCTCTCTAACAGCAGTGCAGATGTGATTAGGAAACATTGCCGACTTACATAAGGAGTTTTATCAGCGTTATCTCAAGTGAACTTGGTGAATGGGAACCAAATACTGATACTAACAAAGTCGATCACGTTACATGAATGTGAAGAAGTCTGCACATTATCTTTTCTGGTGACAAATGCCATGCGCTGATCTTTGTTTTTAATATGATTTCAGGCCAGTAAACACCAATATTTCAACACATGTAACCAAATATCGAATTGTGAGATGAACGTCCTTGTATTGTCCCACGGATCAGAAAAGAGCGGCTCACTCCTATCCCAGGATTACCTGTTCCTCGTACTGGTGGCACAATGTCAGACAGGATGGCGACTGGACAGAGACTAGTTGCATTTCAGAGGTCAGTAGTTAACTCCTCACATATTCAAACTAGAATTTTTGAATCTCCTCGATAGATGGAGGGACACAATGCGGTACCGAGGGATGAAAACGGAGAGCGGGGTAGGGAAAAGCAGATATCAATCACGAAAAAGATAGAGTGAGAGAACATATAAGATAAATCAATAGAGATCGAGGCGGAGAGGATAGAGTGGATTACGACAAGCGAAATCAATGAGAGAGGCGGATATCAACTGGAGAAAGTGAGGGCAATTAGACAGCGAGGCAGATAGACAGATAGAAAGATAGATAGATGGATAGAAAGAAAGCTAGATAGATAGATGGACAGTTTAGTTAGACAGACAGACAGACAGACAGACCGATAGATAGATAGATAGATAGATAGATAGATAGATAGATAGATAGATAGATAGATAGATAGATAGATAGATAGATAGATAGATAGATAGATCGATAGATAGATAGATCGATAGATAGATAGATCGATAGATAGATAGATAGATAGATAGATAGATAGATAGATAGATAGATAGATAGATAGATAGATAGATAGATAGATAGATAGATAGATAGATAGATAGATAGATAGATAGATAGATAGATAGATAGATAGATAGATAGATAGGTAAAGAGACAGACAGACAGACAGCTGGTCAGATAGATAGATAGATAGATAGACAGATAGACAGATAGATAGATAGATAGATAGATAGATAGATAGATAGATAGATAGATAGATAGATAGATAGATAGATAGATAGATAGATAGATAGATAGATAGATAGATAGATAGATAGATAGATATACAGACAGACAGACAGACAGACAGACAGACAGACAGACAGACTGATGTAGAGCGAGAGAGGGAGGGAGAGAGAGAGAGCGAGAGAGAGAGGGAGGAATGGGTGGATGGATGAATGTATTGATGGATGGATGGCCGGGTGGCTGGATGAGTGGACTGATGTTGTCCATCCCGTTAGCAGCAGCCCATTATACTGCTACCCCTTCCACGAGCAATCAATCCTGCCACCAGCAATGAACAGTGGCAGCAATGTGACAATCTATAGGATGCACTACAGGAGCTCCCAAAAATTCCGAGACGGCACCTTCCAATCCCACGAAAACGGCAGTGAGTAACTGGGAACGCCATAAGTTCCCTAAGAATTCGCTCACCATCTTCACTTGGAAATGCATTGCCATCACCTCACTGTAGCAGGACCAAGTACGGTAATATCCACCCTCAGAGCACTGCTGGTGTCCCTATACTACAGGGAAAGTAACGGATCGACCTCATTACCACATTCCAATGGATATAAAGGATTGGCAATACATTTTGGGCTGTCCATCAAAGCCCACCGCCTATACAATGTTAAGATAACTTCCTGCATGATTTGGTTTCTCCTGGATCCATTGCTTCCATTAGAAATTTTGTTTATAGCCAATTTCATTCACAATTAATGTCAGCATTCTATCCACTTTCCTGAGTAACTTATGAGTCTACATACTTCCCTTTTACAATTCATGCACGTGGTCCCCTAGGGCCTTCTGTACTCCAGATCGCTGCAATATGTCATCAATTAGATTAGTTGACCTTTCATAATTCCGGACAGAATGCATAATTTCTATCTTTCCCACATCATAATCATTTCCTCAATCTGCTTTATTCATTTATTGAGCGTAGATTTTCCCGTTGACCGCCTACTTGTTTCATCTACATATAATTATGCCATCAGCAAATTTAAAAAACTTTGGTCACTTTATGCAAATTATTTTAATTTTTTTGTAAATAGCACTGTGAGTGCTGCCTGGCTGTGTGAGAGTGATTGTGGAGTTGGGTGGAAACAGGGAGTTAGGTGAAACAGACAGCAGATTCCACAAGGGAGAGTGCTGATTGGTGAATAAGTGTTATTCTTGATTCTCTGAAACTGACAGCCAATTAAAAATTAATTAAATAAGTTACAGATGGAGGGTCAAGTGACGTGTTGTTCATGCATGATGTGGGAGCGGGAGGACCATCGTGGTTCCCAGTGACCACGTCTGTAGTAAGTATTGGTTGCTTGAGGAACGCCGACTCAGACTGCATGAGCTGGATTCGAGCTTCAGACGCTGCATCACATCAGGGAGGTGGGAGAATATCTGGACACTGTGTCCCAGGACGCAGTCACACCCCTTAGATGAAATACTTGAATTCGGCCAGTGGTCAAGGTCAGGAGGGTGTGGCTGCGAGTGAGGCAGGTAAAGGATCCAGGACGTAGGGTTGCAGGAGCCTCAGTCCCTGAACTTGTCCAACAGATTTTAGATTCTTGCTCCCTGTGTGGACGGGAATGGTTACTGCAGGGAGGATGAGCAAACTGACCACGGCACCGTTGTACAGGGATCCGTTCAAGTGGGGAGAGGAAAAAAATGCAGTCGTAATTGGGGATCGTATCGTTAGGGGCATTCACACTGTTCTCTGCGATCAGGATCGAGAATCCAGAAGGAGCCTGCCCGATGCTCGGGTTCGGGATATCTCAAATGGGCTGCAGAGGAACTTGCAATGGGAGGGTAAAGATCCAATTGACGTGGTCCACGTAAATACCAATGACATAGGTAGAACAGGAACTAAGGTTCTGCTGAGGGAGGATGAAGAGCTGGGAGCTAAATTTAAAAGCAGAACCACTAATGTAATAATCTCCGGATTACTACCTGAGCAACATGCTAATTGGCAAAGGGTCAATAAGATTAACGAGGTAAATGCGTGGCTCGAAGATTGGTGAGGGGGGAATGGATTTGGAATAATGGGACATTGGCACCAGTATTGGGGAAGAGGGGACCAGTTCCGATGGGAGGGTCTTCATCTGAATCATGCTAGGACCAGAGTCCTGGTGAAATTTATAACGAGGGCTGTAGATAGGGCTTTAAACTATATGGTGGGGGTGGAGGGTTCAGTTGTGCGAAGAATTAGAAACGTCAAAGTCAAAGGAGAGTACAGAAGTGCAGGTTAATGATGAGGACTTTCAACTATATAAAGGAGCCGAGGGCTCAGGAGAGGTTAGTAAAGATTCCAGACCACGTAATAGAAAAGATAATATAGAAGGTGGCTGGAATCTAACCTCAGGCAGAGCAAAAAAGATGACAAGTATGAGAAGGGAGCTGGTCAGTGCAGGAGTGAGGGTGTTGTACCTAAATGCGTGTTGTATACGGAACAAGGTAAATGAGCTTATTGAGCACATTGAAATTGACCAGTACAATATTGTGGGCATCACAGAGACGTGGATGCAAGGGGATCTAAATATCCAAGGATATGTGCCCTATTGAAAGGACAGGCAGATGGGCAAAGGGTGTGGGTTTGCATTCTTAGTCAGGAATGAAGTTAAGTCGATAGCATGAAGTGGTAGAGGATCAGAAGGCATATAATTTCTGTGGGTGGAGTTCAGGAATTGCAAAGGTAAAAAAGACCCTGATGGGAGTTATGTACAGGCCCCCGAACAGTAGTCAGCATGTAGGGCAGAAAATTAATCAGGAGATAGAAAAGGCTCCAAAAAAGGCAATATTACAAGAATCATGGTGAACTTCAATATGCAGGTAGACTGGGAAAATCAGGTAGGTACTGGATCCAAGAAAAGGAATTTGTGCGATGTCAAAGAGATTTTATTTTTTTGAGCATCTTGTGACAGAGGAACAGGCGATTCTGGATTTGGTGATGTGTAAGGAGGCAGATTTAATTTGGGAACTTAAGGTAAAGGAACCCTTCGGTTGCAGGATCACTATATGATAGAATTTGCCCTGCTGTTTGAGAGGGAGAAGCTGGAATCAGATGCAATGGTATTACAACTAAATAAAGGTAACAACAAAGACATGAGAGAAGAGATAGACAGAATTGATTGGAAAGGGAACCTAGCAGGAAAGCAATGGCAGGCGTTTTTGGCTGTTATTCGGGAGGCACAACATAAATTCATCCCAAGGAGGAGGAAACATGCCAAGGGGGGGGGGGGGGGCATTCATGGCTCATGAGGGAAGTCAAGTGGCGACGCTTTAGCGGGAACCCAAAGGATTGGGAAGACTTTAAAAGCGAGCAGAGGACATCTAAAAAATCAATAAGGAGGGGGAAGATGCAATTTGACTGTAAGCCAGCGCGTGACATAGAAGAAGATAGGAAGAGTTTTCTTTCAATATATAAAAGGTAAAATAGAGGCAAAAATAGCGTTGAGGAAGCAGGGGGTGCTGCAGAAGGACTTGGACAGGCGAGGAGAGTGGACAAATAAGTGGCAAATGGAATAAAATGTGGAAAGGTGTGAGGTACCGCACTTTGGAAGGAGGAATGGAGGCATAGATTATTTTCTAAATGGGGATATGCTTAGGAAATCAGAAACACAAAGGGACTTGTGAGTCGTTGTTCAATAATCTATTGAGGTTAACGTGCAGGTTCAGTCGGCAGTTAGGAAGGCAAATGCAATGTTAGAATTCATGTCGAGGGGGCTGGAATGCAACAGCGGAGATGAACTGAGGCTGTAAAAGGCTCTGGTCAGACCCTATTTGGAGTATTGTGAACAGTTTTGGGCCCCATATCTACGGAAGGATGTGCTTGCTTTGGAAAGGGTCCAGAGGGGCTTCACAAGAATGATCCATGGAATGAAGAACTTATCGTATGATGAACGTTTATGACTCTGGCTCTGTACCCGTTGGAGTTCAGAAGGATGAGGGGGGATCTTAATGAAACTTATAGGATACTGCGAGGTCAGTATAGAGAGAACGTGGAGAGGATTTTCCCCGAGTCGGAAAAACTAGAACCGGAGGGTACAACCTGAGGCAAAAGGGACGATTCTTTAAAACAGAGATGAGGAGGAATTTCTTCAGCCAGAGAATGGTGAATCTGTGGAACTCTTTGCCACAGAAGGCTGTGGAGGCCAGTTCATGGAGTGTCTTTAAGACAGAGATAGAAATGTTCTTGATTAATAGGAGGATCTGGGGTTATGGGGAAAAGGCAGGAGGATAGGGATGAGGAAAATATCAGCATGATTAAATGACAGTGCGGACTCGATGGGCCGAGAGGCCTAATTCTGTTCCTATGACTTATGGTCTTATTGTCTAATGGTCTGCTGTGCAAACATTGAGTTACGTGACGCAGAGCTCTTTGCACCCTGACTTCCGGGAAACGATGCATTTACCCATCGCTCTGCCTCCTTTTAGCCAATCGTCTTCTATGCCAATGCATTGTCTCCTTAAACATAAGCCTTTTACTTGCGTCATGGAAACTGAACAAATTCTTTCTTGAAATGTATGGACAGTGCATCCATCGCTTTCCCTGAACACACAACACGTTAGTTCTTCAAAGAACACTAGTAAATTATTTAAGTATTATTTTTTCCTGAATAATGGTTTACACAGCCAGGTGAATCTCAATGTTTTCCGAATGAGAAGCTGTAACGGCTTCAATGACCGCTTCTGTAGGTCCTGTGTCAATCATTTTCTTCTGAAACTTATTGGTATTAGTTCGCTTCATTTCCTAGATCCAGGTCTATAGTAATTCAGGTCACCATCAAAGCAATCTATACTGTGTTGCAAATCTGTGGACTTTCCACAGAAATTTGCTTCTCGACATCCTTCCCTCATCTTGCTGGCGTGGAGACTGCAACAAGTAATGTAATCACATCTCCTTTTTTCCTTCAGTGTAGCCAAATATATGTTCTCATTCATGCTTCTGGAACATCCTCTGTCACCATAACGTTCTCCTTAAGCACTATCACAGCCACATCCATTTCTTCCTTTCCAAACTGCTCTGGGCACATGTTATCTCGGAATATTTAACATCCAATGATGGTATTCATTGAGCCAAATATTTGATATATTGACAACGGCACATATGTGCTTGGCATTCCGCACTGTAAAACAACAATCTTATTAACCACAGCCTGTACTCCCTGGTAGGAATGCACGAAGATTGACTGAGATTATTATTTCCTGCCTGATCTGACCACAGCTATTATTTTAGAATTCACTATGCAATTCTGTATATCCCTTTTTGATTATTGTACGTGGTGGTATGCACCTATGTTACTATTTACATTCTCCCACCAGCGGAACGCATTTTAAACTCCACCTAATTTCCCAAAACATTATCAAATGGCCACAACCATTCGTTGGTTCCTGCTCTAGTTTGGTGCAAAGCGTACAGACTGCACAGGTCACATGCTCACCAGAGCCTATCCGAACGTCCTAAGGATCCATATCCTCCGCTCCTGCAGTAGTACAGACAGTATTGGAGTCATCCTCCTATCTCTTACTTGAGTGCGTTTGTGTGACTAATGCGAATATTACTACACTACACTTCCTTTATTCCAAATTCGCAACCAGCTCCGGATATTCTGACTGCATCAGAAGATTCCACTTTCTAACTATGTCATTGCTATTAGTGTGACTGAAGATTATTGGCTGTTCATTCTGCAGGCCCTGGATGACATGATCGGCCCTGACAGCAGTTCGGCAACACCCCAGCTGGGATTCAGAGCTGTGGCCATTAACACCCAGATCTATTGCTATAATCTACCAATATTGATGTACCACTGCTCTCTGTAACTCCCGATAGTGATGAACCACCAGTGGTGCCAGGGAATGGCTCTGTGCACATTCTCCAAAAGAACCATCACTCCAATCATTATTAAGAACAACATTGTCATCGCAGAGTGAGATGGACGCAGAATACTCCTTGTCACCCTTCCCTGTTTTGTTAATACTGCCTGCAAGAAACGCATTCCCTCCGTTCCTGTGTCTGTTATCCATGTGTCTGCCATGGTCGTTACTGGCGAGTATGCCATTTTACCCATCAGTACTTCCGTTTGTGGGGATGGTCGGCAGGTGAATTCTTGCTTAGATGCAATGTGGTTGACTCTCACCACTCTTGGAAAACTAGGGATGAGCAAAAACTCCGAGCCAGCCAGTGACACTCATGTCCCTCGAATGAATATGTTTTTTAAAAAAATCCTGTAATGTACGTACATTCAGATTTCTGACAGGAAGCATGTTCCAGGAATTTGACCCAGGAGCAGTGAAGGAATGGTAATATATTTCGAAATCATACGCTGTGAGTCTTGCAGGCGAAAGTCCAGATGGTGCTGTCCATGGGGTGATTTGCCCTTGTCATTCTGGTGCTGGAACCTCTTGCACGCTAAGGCACACCTGGCAGATAGTATGCACTGCTATCAATAAATGTTGGCGTTGAATGAAGAGAAACTTCGTTTAGGGGGTGCCGATCAACGGGTACATTTGTCTTGGACAGTATTCAACATCTTGAGTATTTTTGGAGCTGCTGTCATCAAGTCTATTGGAGAATATTCATTCACACTCCTGGCGTCTGACTTCTAAATGTTTCAGTTAGGAGATGAGCTACTGGCTGGATGATTCAGAGACACTGAGCACTCATTTCGCCACAGTATTTGTGCTGTAACTAACACTTTAGTCAGATAATTGGTTCATCTACAAGGGCTAGGATAATTCTGAAAATAATCACGCTTTAAATGGGACTGCATCTTAAAGAATTCGAGCTATTCTTTGAAAAATCAGCATTTTATAATAAAAGTTCAAGCAAACAATTTTGAAGATGCTGGGAACCTTTTGCTCCTCGTGGACTGTGGGTGACGGTATTTCATTGTTTTCATGTGGAAAATCGAACATGCAAAACTTTATTAATAATGCAGCTTTGTTAATTCTTTGAAAAGGGAAGGTTCCAAGTCTCCATACGCATGAAGAGAGGCAAAGACAGTGATTAAATAGAGATCCTCAGATGCCAGAGAATCACAACATTGAAGTTGTGAGGCACCCTCCTGTTTCAGAATGTGAATGTGTTTGTTTGAACTTTAATTCTGGGTTTATAATTGAAATTGTCCAATCCAACACTTCGTTGTGAATTTGATTTCTGAATTTTCTAAAATTTATTCTGTCACCAATTGAAGAATACTGGACCGTTCTGTTTCTCAATCCAAAATGGATAAATTCACATTTAATTACATTATATTATTTTTATCTACGTTACATTGCATTCCCTATGTATTTGCTCACTGAATCAACTTGTTTAAATGGTGTTGAAGCCACACAAATACACACACACACGCACACACAGACACACACAGACACACATGCACATACACTCTCACTTGTGATGGTTCTTCAGGAGAATTTGGACTGGCTGTATAAATGGGCAAGAACAGGGCAGGTGGAATAGAAAGTGGATACGTATGTAGTTCTCCACTTTGGTCGAAAATACAGAGACACAAGGTAATTATACAATGGTGCAAGATTGGAAATAATTGATGTCCAGAAAGTTCTGGGTAGCCTTGTTCATGGGACTCTAAAAGCTAGCATGCTGGGACCAAAATCATTTAGCAAGGAAAATGGTTCATCGACCTTCATCGCAAGGGGATTTGTGTAAAGCAGAAAAGATGTCTTGCTGCCATTGCACAGAGCCTTGGCCAGACCAGACCTGAATCTTGTGTACAGATTTGTTCTTCTTAACTCAATTTGGATTTGCTTTCTGTTGAAATCAGCATTACATTTTATTTTCTCATTGTGAGATAGAAAGTTTCCATTTACTCAATACAGCATCTTATGCAACATCACACTGGGAGGGTCACTTCGATTTTTAACTGAGATCCGCGGATGTGAATTCCTTCAGTTTGAAAGTTAGAATTCATGATTTGATACTAAATTCAATTTGGCCAGCATATTCTACCCAGTTGCTTTCTGTTAACTCCCCTCTCACCTCATCAATCTCTCTCTCACCCCATCTGCCCCTCTCTTACCCAGTATCTCACTCCCTCAACTCCTTTATTCCTTCTCCCTCTTACTCTCTCCCATCACACTGTTGCTTCACGCCCTAAAACCCGTCTCCCACTCACTTGTTCTCTCCCTCAATCTCTCTTCCAGCACATTCTCCCCAGCTCTTTTCCCGTTATTTTCCTTAACATCGCCCCATTCCCCCTTGCGCTATTCCGCCTTGTTCTCTCCATCTCACTCTCTCCCCCTCACTCTTTCTCCTTCGCATTATTCCCGCACTGTGCGACGCCTCAAAGTCGCCCCTCACTGTCTTCCCGTCACACCCACATGCACACACGCATGCACACACAAACGCACTGAGACAAACAAACACACATACACTCACGCTCACACACATGCACACACATATATTGGCACACACAAGAAGACACATACACACAAACACGCATGGGACACACACAGCTGCACACAGAGAAACACAAACTCAGACAGAGACACACACGCATGCACACACACAATCACATGAACACAGACACAAACACAAACACACACCGAGAAAAACACACACACAGGCACACGCACATAGATAGACTCACCGAGACAGACACACAGGGACACAGGCACACAGACAAACACAAACACTGAGACACACGCACTGAGGCACACACAAACACACATGGACACACAACACTGAGGAACACACACAGATACTGGGACATACACGTAGGCGGGCACACACGCACACACACACACACACTCAAGCACAAACGCACACAGATGCTTACACTGACACTGGGGCAAACACACAGCAACGTGCAGCACCCACAAACATAGACATATGCACACACACACAAACACTCTCACACGCAGACACACACACATACATAAAAACACACCAAGACACGCGGCCAGACAAGGACAGATGCACAAACATACACACAGACTCACACATGCGTGCGCACACACACACACACGCACACACACACCTCTGTGTCTGTGGGCATTTCCTCAAGTCTCGATATATCCCTTCTGTCCCTGAAAGGATAAACGTCCCTAATGAAAAGCATGACGGCTTTTAAAACGAAGTCCCTTGTGCTCAGCAAGATCCCACAAGATGCAGTCAACAGTGTGGAGTGCGTTTTTAATGTGGTCAATTTTTATACAGAGGTACAGAGTGAGGCACAGTGAGGCTGGGACAGTGAAATCCACATCCAGGGAGCCTCAGAATTAAATGGAGACCCTGTCCCCCATTTAGGCCCCCCGCACCTCACTAGCAGCTTTCACCGCTCCCTCTGCCTCCAACACACAACATCCAGCCGCTTCTATCTCTCTCCTTGATTCTTTTTCTTTGTTTTTCCCTCTCTCCCTTCATCTGTTTCTGCAACATTACTGTGATGTAGAAAGCCACACACTTGCCCTCTTCACACAGCAAGATCCCAGAAACGGCAACATGCTGACAGATAAAAACCCTCCTCGGTCCAATAGATACCCCGAAGTGTTCAATTAACAATCTCCCTTTCCGCTGTTTTCAAGTTTAGGAACTGTTTAAATCAATACACTCAGGCGATACTTTTTATCTGATCTATTAATGCTGGGTTTTGTCACGTTCACCTCTTGCCCTTCGCAGCCTTCCCCTCGCACTGTCTGACCTCGTTGTAGAAGTCAAGCTCTGGTTCTTCCACTCTCTCTCTCCCTGCGCCGCGCACATCCCTCCAATGCAGTTCATTCCTGCAGACACTTCCCTTCACTTCTTCCCCCCATGTCACATCGTGCTCTTTTGAGCTGGATATCTGTCATATCTCTGCTCACAGGCCACCATATTCCTGTCCCTTACACTATGGATTTTTTAAAAAACTGTTGTTTCAATCAATGTACTGAGCAATCGATTGAAACGGATATTTCAGCATTTTCTTTAACACTGTTCTGAATTTGGGCTGAGTGGCCACATAAATAAAGGTGTTTGTGCAGCAGCTTAAACTCTGCAGCATATAGGCGACTGCCTCAAAGATATCATAACCACTGCCATCTAAAAAGAGTTCCGGCACATCAAGCATATATAAAACATAGAATAACCACAGAATTATGAAGTTGCTGGATATTGCAAAGAGCAAAATAATAGACTTATTTCTACTCTCCATCTCTGGGTCACTGTGTTTGTCTCCCTTGCTCTGATCCTTCAGTGACTTGCGAGCTCGGTTGGCCATTAAAATGCGTCGGAAAATCAGAGCGTTAAGGATCAGAATAACTGCGAATGGGATCATTGGAGTTAATGCTGTTGAAAAGTTAGCGAACCCCTGCCACCTCGGATCAGTGTAATAGATTCTCTTACTTTTACAGTACCACGATACATTGTTGATTATTTTAGTGGGTTCATATCTGAAGTAATGGGGCACATTTTTTAGACAGAGTAGAATGGTTGTTGTTGCAAGAACCACAGTCGCAGTTTTTTCGGTGCAATATTTAACTTTCAGCTTCTGTGAACCAATGGCGATAAATCGATCAAAGGTGAACATGACGGTGAACCAGACAGAACAGTCTATTGCTGCACGGCGAAGTATATTGACAGCACTGCACACGGGGGTCAAGTCCAGGAAACACCGTGGGTAATAATAGAAAGGGAACCGCCGCAGTATGATGTCAATGATAATAACCATCAGATCCCCGGTTGCCATGGCCACCAGGTAGCCAGTGGTGCAGCTGGAAAGGCCACACTTCCCCCGGAGCAGGACCAGAATCGCCATTAAATTAACTGTAGACAGAGAAGGGAACAGAACATGGAAATGAGACAGCAACCATTATTAACATATTATTTCATGGCGTAGGCACGCCTCTGATAAGACCAACACTTTTTGTGAAAACCCAGTTGCCTTTGACAAGGTAATCAGCCTTCTTCAACTGACAGTGAGGTGGGTGATGGAGGAGGGGAAGAGTTACAGATAAGAATTCAAACTGAGGATGCATGAGTCCCATAGGTGGATTGCTTGGTTGGTATTGGGTACTTGAGACTTGCAGTCTCCCCTCTTAAAAGTGAATGTTAGCTCTTCATTTGATGGTAACTATGACCTATATCGCCAATCATAAATCGGCCACCCCCCCCCCCCACCCCGGCCCCCGCCACCCCCCATCATTCGTCCCATTCGTCCTGTTACTATCTGTTATTCAAACTAAAACTGTGATATTCTCTTACAGCAAGATCCATTATTTTATCATGCTCTCCCTTTGCTTCTCTTATTTGAGTTGTTTGTAACTTCTCTTCTCTTTCTACAGTGATTCTGCTCCTTCCTCATGTTAAGATCCTCGATCTGTTCTTACGTTTCCTCATTGAACTTAATCCATGTCTTTTTCAGTATACAGTGAGCTCTGTAATTGTTCTCTCTGCCTCTCCCTTTGCTGGGAATATACGTTGACTGTGGCCGAATTATCTCTGAGATGATGATGGCCCATTCCAGAGGTGCTGCTTCTGCTGTCTACTGTCCATTGCAGTTGATCACTTGAACACTGCTGATAGTAAACATAATTAGCCAATATACAGTTTTCAATGGCATTATTCCTTTCTATTTTAATAAAAGCAACTGTTTCAACAAAGCATATCATCATTAATAAACCACAACACTTACAAATATTGATACATTCTAAAAATATTAATAAACCTCATCAACATTGAAACATTATGCCAAATAAATAGCCTGACTTTTTGCAATAATAATGTTAGAAATATGAAGAATTAACTTCCCTATTGTAATTAGTTTTAGTCGGACGAATAAAACTTTAAATCACACGAAAGTCTCCCCATCTGTTCTGGCCCAATCTCTAAGTAAACTCCATCGCCAACCATTTAACTTCGAACTTTCCTGCGATGACAGGAATTGTTTTAATTTCAAACTCCCCAAAACTTCCCTGGATCCCTCTTCCTGTTGATTCCAGGTAAGCGAGTGGCCATGAAACAGGGTCTGGATCAATATTGTCCCTAATAGATCCTCGCATGACTCTTGTTCCCGCTTCCATTCCTCACTCTCCACAAGTCGTGGAAAACCACATTCTTGAATCTGCTTTTCTCTTCTCCCCGGTAGGTCTCCTGTTGTGCTGAGCAAACTCATCTCATTACACTCCCACAAACAATGGGATAATGTGCCATCGCTGCCAGACTGGTTGAGATGTTTCCACATTTGCTGTTTCAATCCCTGTTTTTCAGCATCAGCGGGATTTTACTTTAATGTTTTTGAGATCTTGAGGGCTCTTGAAAGGACGGGTACCAAGTGGGTGACTCCTCTTGGAAGGATGACTACAAATGGAGGTCCCAAGTCAAAAGAAGAGGTCTCTCTTGGTTTTGGGATGTTTAGAGATTATTTCTATCAACCACAGAAAGTGATTTGTCTGTCGAGTCTGTTTCTCAGAAAGCCGTAGCTGTTGTGACATTCAATATATTCAATGCTGATTTCAGTAGATTTATTTGATAAATGAACGACTAAAGTGTTAGTACCAGACGGGAGGAAATTCGAATTGAGAAAAAGTCATGTCATTCGTGATCTTATTGAATAGTGGGGAAGGTACTAATGCAATACTCCTGTTCCATTCTCACATGCTCTGATAGTCAAAATCAGCACAATTTCCCCGTGACTCACAGCCCGAATTTTGCATGGTCAGTGACCCTCGAGTTAGTGCCAATCTAACCTACAATCACAGATACCTGTATTGTAACTTTCCCTCAGAAACTTTCCGTGTTCTGATATCTAATTCAACAGTACCCACTGTGGGACTCAAGAAATAATCGCTTTATAGTTGGTCGGAATTGTGGCCACAGATTGATTTTCCGTGCAGGAAACAGAATTAAATCATGCAAGCGATTGGGAAAATATCACAGATATCTGCACAATGGTCAGCATCAGATCAGCGTAGAACACATTAAACAGCATATGGCACATTGAACAGATTAAAAACAGGCACAGACTCACACATAGATTCACACAATTTTAAAGCCTTTGTGATTTACCAGGAACACCAACGACAGCAAGGACCATATAGAATATTTTCTTGACCCATTGTATTGGACGATGCATTGTATTCCGTATAGAGGTCTATTTTCTCTGTATACTGGTGGAAATCTCCCTCAGATAAACATTGCATTGTTTTCAGAAAGCCTTTAACTTATACTCTGCGGAATGTCCACTGGGTATAGAAATTACATCATTATTCAGTGTTTTTTGAAATTTTGAACAAACAGATGACGCCACCTGTGTTCAGTCCCTGTTGTTCTGACCTATTTTTCCTCTGTTTTTAAGTTGGAAATAAAATTCCACGTCATTTCTCATGAGTGCTAACTTGAAGCTGCATTCACTCAAAGGTGGTCATTTTCCAATGAGCAACATGACGCACATCTGTCGTTGTTTGGGGTGAATTCTCGTAGCCACCATACCCAATTCAGCACACACTGGTCAGCCTGCACCACATCAGAGTGTGTTTATCCCCCTTACTGTTCTTTCCTCGAAGAGCATTTGTTATTCGTCATCATTGGTAAATTTACATTCGGACTCTATACTTTTATCCACAAAGAATCTGAAGTTTTCTCATGTTATTTTGGAACGGTTTCCCGTAATTGTTGGTTGTCCCATGAATGACAATATCCGATGACATTGAAAGGGTCAGAATATGACATGTGTCTGTAAGATTCGCTCTCTTTCCTCTAAACTCCCATTGGTATGGGCGCAAATTATTCAGTTTATTCTCAGACGACAAATCCGTCATTCCTGGAAACAGCCGAGTAAATTCTATGAACTGCCTCCAATGCAAGTTTATTACTATGTAAATATGAGAAATTGTCGGCAACAACTCTGTGGCCTCACCGATGCACTGGCCTGTTGTCGCAGGAGATCCCTCGATGTGAGCTGCAGTCCTATTTGAGTAAAGGTCAACATTCAATTTTTTGCTGTATATGTAAGATGACATTTCCTGATCCATGTATGAAAAAAACAAGCTCTTCTCCTCTGCAATCTTCTGTAGTCCCTCTGCATTTAAACAACAGCCCGTGTTTCTGTTCTTCTGACAAAGTGTATGAACTACAATTGTCCCAGATTGTACTCAATATGACATTTCCTGCACATTCCCTGAAACGTTTAATCTCCCACCTGCCCTCCTCACATTTCCCTTAGTCACTTTGTGAGTGTGAGCACAACTATGTGCAATGCACATGGCCTCATCATCTAAAACATAGGTCATATATTGACCTTCTGAATGCCTAATGGCCCTTATTTGATCCCAGCGGCAAAATAATAGTTTTATCATCCTAATTGGAGAGCAGTTATCGAGATTTCCTGTTTCCTGGGAGATGTTTTATCCTCTCTCGCTGCTAATGTATTACCACCAGTCTTGTGAGCAAACTTTTATCTGGCATGTTTTTAAATGGCATGTGTTTATGAACTAAGTACAATAATTGAGTGATTCTCCTTTAGTCCACGTTGATTCTTACAACCTCTGTGAGCAACAAGACATTTCTCAATCGTAATTTCCGCATCACAAAGTGATGCTGCCTCTGCTATGTTTTTTCGTAAGTCTCTTGTTCGTCCTTATATCATAATGGAAATATTCAGTTTTTCAATCATGAAATTGATTCTAGCATTCTGTCAGAGGTCTGTGCTGGCACGTTACATTTTTCCAACTTATATGGATGTTTGAATTGAGGAAAGTGAAGATAGGAAGTCTAGATTTGCACTTAACACAAAGCTTTGGAAGATAATATATCGTGAGGGGGGCATGAGGAGATTGAATATAGATCTAGAAGAGTTGTGTGTGTGCACAATCTGGAAGTGGAGAGTGAGGTAGGAAAGTGTGAAGTTCTTCACTTTGGAAGGGAAAATCAAAAAGGGAATATTACTTAGAAGAAGAACCGCTGCAGAATCCCAAGTTGTAGAGGGATTTGGGTCTTCCAGTGCATAAGTTGCAAGACGTTAGCACACAGGCTCAGACAGAGTGTAAAAAGGCTGATGGAGAGATATGTTTAATTATCAGAGGAACTTAACATCGAATAAGCATGTTATGCCTTAATTATACAGTGATTGGTGAGACCTCATCCCTAATATTGTCGGCCTTACAGCATCAGGGTCCCAGTTTCGAATATGGGGTTGGGTGGCTGTGGGGAATTTGTAAGTGCGGGTTCCCTGCAGCTTTCCCCCAGAGTCCAAATATGAACAGGTTCGGTGAACTGGCCATTCTATATTGTCCCTTTGTGTCTGTTCCAAGGTGTGTGTATTACAGTGATATCGGGGTAAGTACGTGAGTCTGAAGGGGATAGGGCCTTGGCGGATTCTCTGCTGGAACAGATTTATGTTTTACCTGCGCATATGCATCGCCTAGTATCACTTTGCAAAATTGCAACCTCACATTGCTCAGGATCACGGGTCAGGTCTGATTGTTGAAATAATTACTCAGAGGCCGTTGTCCCTTCACCAGATTCCCTTTATTTACAATCTTAGTTTTTCAGGTACAAAGTCAGAATCCAGATCGTCAGTAGCCCTGACACTCCTCAACATATATATAGGCAAGGCTCCCTGATTGAGTGGATAATCATCAACTCAATCAGAGAGCTGAGACACCAAGAGACAAACCTCATGTGCCTCGTTGAGGTCGTTACACCCCTCCCACGTTCAGTCCAAAGAACCTCAGTGCTTCACGCCCCGCATGCCTCCCTTGTGATGTTTCGGCGCTGGTCTGGTTCCGCCGACAGAGTGTCTGACATGGGTGGCGTACATCGAACAGTCGCTCCTCTCTGATGAAGCGAGTGCCAGAGTGCTGGTTCACTCCATTCCTCAGGAAGCAAAGGAGGAGCCGCAGCTTCATGTGCGTGTTCATTTCCGGCTGCAAAATCCTAAATACAAATGATGGAGAGCTCGGTCCGTAATGGTGGCCGGCTGGCCATAGCTGGCTTCGGCATGAACTGGGCTTTGGAGGCTACACCTGGTCCAGACGTTTTTTAATGGATGGCCTCACCCACGCATATTTTATTGGATGCCGGACCCCCTTCGTCACAACTGTACCCTGCGGGAACCTTGGCGTAATTTTTCAGCCAGTACTTTTTCACCTGCCTCCAATTGCCTCTCATGGCTGCTGGTGCCATGGTCTCCGCTTTGAGATTCTTGCTGCGTTTCCATTCTTCTACCAAACGTTTCAGGAAGATCAAAGGTGGAGTCGTCTGCCCATGAGCAATTCCGCAGGCACTATTCCCATCATGGTATGAGGGTTTCCTCCTATATCAAGGAACATTTGGGAGAGTTTGTTGTCTATTAATGCTGCGGGATGCTTTCTTTACAGCTACATTTAAAGTCTGGACCATTTTTTCCACTGGGCTGTTCGACAATTGATGGTGTGGTGCCATTCTGATATGTTGAATCTCATTCAACTTCTTGAACCTGGTGAACCCCTGGCTGGAAAAAGGATGTCCCGTTGTCAGAGATCAGCATCTCTGGGATCCAATGCTAGGAAAAGGAGGTGTGAAGTTTTGAGAGGACCCAGTTTTTGCATCCAAAGTTCTGTTACGTGCAGCCACTGGGCGGATAGCCAGAAAATTCATGCTCATTACCGTAACTTCTATTGTGGTACCATCAGTAGTGCGTCCGCTAAAGCAGGCTACTCATGGCCTCTGCATTTGCTACGTGGCCTCTCAGCCGGTGTTCCAACTGATAGTTGTAGTTGGACAATAACATATCCCTCGGTTGAACACAGGCTCTTGCTACCGGTAGCACAGCTTTGTCCTCTCTGAATAGTCGCAATATCTGCTCGTGATCGGTGACAATCACAAATGTCCACTAATAAATGTATTGATAGATTTTATTTTGCTCCAAATAACACCACCAACCTTTCTTTATCAATATGGGCGTGTGTTCTTTCTGCTCTGGTGAATGTCCTGGAGGCATTTTTAATTGGATGTTCCTTTCCATTTAGCTATCTATGTGCTAATACCACCCCAATGCCTACAAAGATGCCTCACAGGTTAGCTCAAACACTTTTCCAGGGTTGGAGTATTTCATGACACTCGATGATGACACCGGTTCCTTTATTTTTTTTCAAAACCAGGTCCTGACGGGGTGATCATTCCCAAGCTTGACTGCTTTTTAAAAGGTGATATCGTAGAGCAAAGATAGATTTCCACAGCATCTCAGTAGCCCTGACACTCCTATCAGTCTCTCTCTCTCTCTCTCTCTCTTTCTCTCTCGATCATTACCGTTGTGACTTCCCTGGGAAGAAGGTAGCAACACTTTGCCACCTGTATTGTCAACATGGAGAAATGACCAGTAAAGTTGTATGGAACAATTGCCGGTTATATTGAAGTAGTAAGTGTCGATTAGTGTCACCATGAGTAAATTTAGATTGGAAGCAAGGCCAATAATGAGTTCATCGTTTATACTTTTAGGGTTGGGTCTGTGATCTCTGGTGGGTTATTTCTCGGTGGAGTCTTCAGGTACATTGAAGATGAAAGTCTTACCGCGTCTGATAAACAAATGTAACTCATGTGGAATGCTGTGTAGGCCGATATTCTCATCATGGCACCTTGTATCCGACATCCAGAAAGGACTTACACGTCTAAGATCCAGAGCTTTATTCCGTATAAGCCCTTGCTCTACCTGTCCTGGGAGTGATTAATGGGATATTGTAGAGTGAGCCATACCCTCTAACTTACCCTATGCTGTACCAGTATTGGGGATGTTTGGTAGAGACAGTGTACAAGCGATCTCTATTCTCATTATGACCACACTCTAATCACCTGAGGTAACCGGCCACCGACGACTGCAGTTCTTAAGACAAGCAGCAGATGTTCATATTCAGTGCAGCACAAAGTGGATAATTCTACTTGTTTGCTGACGGATCGCACAATTTTGGTAATTTCAGACCTCCTGGATTTGCAAATTCAAAGGTTCAGCTTTTCAGCATGCTGTAAGGATTGTTTTTCTCCAGAGCGTTCTGAATGTTTCCATCTTCATAAACCTGCTCAGCAACAGCTGCGTTTTTCTTTGTCGCAATGATCAATATATTCTGCACAAAGCAAATCTCAAGCTGCAAGTTTCCTCATCATTGGAAATCTGATGCGATCCCATGCAAAAACATTTACTGTCAAATGGTTTGGGTACATTTCACATCACCTGTATGATTTGCTCACCCCAATTCCATTTGAAATTATTTTTCAACTAAAAAAGCAAGGTTTGTTCAGACCTTTCAGTCAAAATATTTTAAAATGTCACTCCTTCCCAGCTTTAATATGTTGGATTTTGAGGAACATTTTCACCATTTGCAGGTCAGGCGCTCAGTATTCCAAACTCATGGCCGGTGTTTCAGCGCAGAATTACCCGGAGCCTGTTGAATTTTAAATTTCGGGCTCTGGTTCTGGGAGTTGCAACTTCAGTGAACTGAAATATATTCCTGAGTGGCCGTCAGCCTAGAACTGTTTACCGGTTAGAGCAAGTCATAAATTATTGAAAGAAAAAAAGAAAGTGGAACTCGCTTTGTGATTGATGGAATTCCCTCTGTAACAGTCATAGCGGAGCCCCATTTCACGGCCTCGGGTTACACTCGGATGAACTCAGTTGTATTTACCTTGCGTTTCCTCTCTGGAAGCAACTTTTGTGACAACATTCTCCCAGTGATTTGGAATGAACAAAAGTTGTCGGAGAAAACTTTTTCTTTGCCGCCACGGTGATTATAGAGTCAGAGTGTCATAGAGGTTTACAGCATGGAAACAGGCCCTTCGGCTCAATTTGTCCATGCCACCCTTTTTTTTAAAACCCCGAAGCAAATCCCAATTGTCCGCATTTGGCCCATATCCCTCAATACCCATCGTACTCATGTAACTATCTAAATGATTTTTAAAAGACAAAATTGTACCCGCCTCTACTGCTACCTCTGGCAGCTTATTCCAGACACTCACCACCCTCTGTGTGAAAAAAATTGTCCCTCTGGACACTTTTGTACCTCTCCCCTCTCACCTTAAACCTATGCCCTCTAGTTTTAGACTCCCCTACCTTTGGGAAAAGATATTGGCTATCTAGCTGATCTGTGCCCCTCATTATTTTATTGACCTCTAAAAGATCACCCCTCAGCCTCCGACGCTCCAGAGAAAAAAGTCTCAGTCTATCCAACCTCTCCTTATAAATCAATCCATCAAGTCCCGGTTGCATTCAAGTAAATATTTTCTGCACTCTTCCTAGTTTAATAATATAATTTCTATAATAGAGTGACCAGAGTTGCACACAGTATTCCAAGTGTGGCCTCACCAATGTCTTGTACAACTTCAACAAGACATTCCAACTCCTGTATTCAATGTTCTGACCAATGAAACCAAGCATGCCGAATGCCTACTTCACCACTCTGTCCAACTGTGACTTCACGTTCAAGGAGCTATGAACGTCTACCCCAAGATCTCTTTGTTCTGTAACTCTCGCCAACGCCCTACCATTAACTGAGTCCTGCCCTGGTTCAATCTATCAAAATGCATCGCCTTGCATTTATCTAAATTAAACTCTATCTGCCATTCGTCAGCCCACTGGCCAGTTGATCAAGATCCCGTTGCAACTGGAGTTATCCTCTCAGTAGCTGCTCAATGAAGGGAAGTCCGTCCTTTAGGAATTTTGTTTTTCTTCCCAAACGAGTTTCACTGGAACCAGCAACACACCGGAGACCGTCCTGCCACATTTTTAAAGGACATTTTTAGCAGCTACTACGTTTGGTCTCGCCAGCAGGTCCCTGCCACTCTGGATTTTCCTGATGATTCGTGAAAGGTGCAGTATTTGTGTCAATTGTTTGTGAAGCCAGTTATTAATTTGTGCAGAGCGCCGTTGATGGATTGAAACCAGATGAAAGAGAGGAATGGGCACAGCTCAAATCGAGGTGACTGCTCCGCTATATAAGAACACAAGAACATAAGAACTAGGAGCAGGAGAAGGCCATCTGGCCCCTCGAGCCTGATCGTTTTGTGGACTCAGCTTCACTTACCCGCCCGCTCAACATAACCCTTAATTGGTTTAATGTTCAACAATTTATCTATCCTTGCCTGAAATACATTCAATGAGGTCGCCTCAACTGCTTCAGTGGGCATGGAGTTCCACAGATTCACGACCCTTTGTGTGAAGAAGCCCCCCCCTCAACTCAGTCCTAAATCTGCTTCCGCTGATTTTGAGACTATGCCCCCTAGTTCTAGTTTCACCCGCCAGTGGAAACAACTTCCCTGCTTCTATCTTAACTATTCCCTTCAGAATCTTATATGTTTCTACACGACTTCCCCTCATTCTTCTGAATTCCAATGAGTGTAGCGCCAGTCTACTCACTCTCTCCTCATAAGCCAACCCTCTTAACTCTGGAATCAACCTAGTGAATCTCATCTGCACCCCCTCCAGTGCCAGTTTATCCTTTCTCAAGTAAGGAGACCAAAACTGTACACAGCACTCCAGGTGTGGCCTCACCAGCACCTTATACAGCTGCAACATAACCTCGCTGCTATTAAAATCCATCCCTCCAGCAATGAGGACAAAATTCAATTTGCCTTCTTAATCACATGCTGCACCTGTAAACCAACTCCTTGAGTTTCCTGCACAAGGACATTCAGGTCCCTCTTCACAGCAGCATGCTGCAATTTTTTACCATTTCAATAACAGTCCATTTTGCCGTTATTCCTACCATAATGGATGACCTCACATTCACCAACAATGTACTCCATCTGCCAGACCCTCGCCCACTCACTTATCCCTTTGCAGACTTTCAGCGTTCTCTGCACACTTTGCTCTGCCACCCATCTTATGTCATCTGTGAATTTTGACACACTACACGTGGTCACCAACTCCAAAACATCTCTGTAAATCATAAACAATTGCGGTCCCAACAATGATCACTGAGGCACACCACTAGTCACTGATCGCCAACTAGAAAAACATCAATATTCCTCCACTCTTTGCTTTCTGATCGTTAACAAATCCTCTATCCATGCTAATACATTACCCGTAACACCGTGCACCTTTATCTTATGCAGCAGTCTTTGCTGCAGCACCTTGTTAAATGCCTTCTGGAAATCCAGATACACCACATCCACAGGTTCCCCATTGTCCACTGTTCATGTAATGTTCTCAACGAATTCCACCAAATTAGTCAAACATGTCCTTCCCTTCATGAACCCAAGGTGTGACTTACCAATGGGGCAACTTATATGCAGAAGTCTCGCTATTTCGTCCTTGATGATAGATTCAAGCATTTTCCCTACTACAGAAGTTAAGCTAACCGGCCTATCGTGACCTGCCTTTTGTCCACCTACTTTTTGAAACAGTGGCATCACATTTGCTGTTTTCCAATCTGCGGGAACCACCCCAGAGACCAGCGAATATTGGTAAATTACCACTCGTGCATTTGCTATTTCTCCCGCCATCTCTTTTAGTACCCTGGGATGCATTCCATCAGGGCCAGGAGACTTGTCTACCTTTAGCCCCATTAACTTGCCCAACACTGCCTCTTTCGTGATAGTGATAGTTTCTAGGTTCTCACCTGCCATAGCCATCCTTTCATGAATTTTTGGCATGCTATTTTGTCTTCCACTGTGAAGACCGACTCATAATACCTGTTCAATGCCTCAGCCGTTTTCTCATTTCCAGTTATGACATCCCCCTTCTCATCCTGTAAAGGACCAATGGTTACTTTAGCCACTCTTTTTCATTTTATACATTTGTAGAAACGTTTGCTATCTGCTTTTATATTCCGAGCTAATTTACTCTCATAATCCACCTTACTTTTCTTTATAGCTTTTTTCGTAGCTTTCTGCTGATCTTTAAAGATTTCCCAATCCTCTAGGTTCCCACTCCTCTTTGCCACTTTGTAGGCATTTCCTTTCAATTTGATTCCCTCCTTTATTTCCTTAGATATCCAGGGCTGATTTTCTCTTTTTCTGCAGCCCTTCCTTATCACTGGTATGTACTTTTGCTGAGCACTGTGAAAGATCGCTTTGAAAGTCCTCCACTGTACCTCAATTGTCCCACCTAACGTTTTTGCTCCCATTCTGCCTGAGCCGACTCCTCCCTCATCACTTTGTAGTCTCCTTTGTGTAAGCACAAGACACGAGTATTGGATTTTACCTTCTCATGCTCCATCTGGAGTTTAAGTTCAACCAAACTGTGATCGCTTCTTCCAAGAGCATCCCTAACTGCAAGATTATTAATTATTTCCATCTCATTACACAGGGCCAGATCTAGGATAGCTTGCTCCATTGCCTGTTCCATTACATACTGTTCAAGGAAGCTATCGCAGATACATTCGATGAACTCCTCCTTAAGGCTGTCTTGACCGACCTGGTTTGACCAATTGATGTGTAGATTAAAATCCCCCATGATAATTGCTGTACCATTTTTACATTCATCAGTTATTTCTTTTTTTATTTCTCGCCCCACCATGATGTCATTATTTGGTGGCCTAAGGACTACACCTATCAGTGACTTTTTCTCCTTACTTTTTCTAAATCCTACCCAAATGTATTCAACCTTTTTTTTCCATAGAACTGATGTCATCTCTCACTACCGCCCTGATATAATCCTTAAATATCAGAGCTACACCACCTCCCTTACCGTATGTGTACCGCTGTCGAGCGGCGAAAGTTTGATCAAATGTTATTGACAGCTTTATGGCAAGAACTGTTCAAATATGGACAACTTGTCGAAATGGGAGGCTGAAACTTTCCGAGATAGAAGAGTTAAAACTCCAGATCCTGCAATGCAACTGGAGTGAGATGTCTTATTCAAAACTGTCCCGCACTGTGATGGTTTCCATGCATTTGAGTAAAAATATAAGAGTGCATGATTCAGAATTTACCTGATCCTGTTTGAAACAGCATTTCCTTCATCAATTAATTATCCTCTCCGCTTGCACTTTAAGTGGCAAACACTGATATTCACCTCACTGAAGCAGCGAGTGACCTTCTTGTATCTGTCAGTATGGAGATGATGAGGTCCGGTCACTTTGGATTACTGACCCTGCATCATGACGCCAGTAGAACATTCCCTGAGTTTCGGACCAATTTTCATTATTGTGTGTGAGCTTCAATCGTAAGGCCGACACTTATTTTCAACCTTCCCTGTCATTGAGAAGGTTGTTGTAGACCACTCCTTCAACTGATAGTCCTTTGGCGTAGGCAGGGGAGGGTGTTTGTAGGCTTGTGGCGGGATGGATCTCTTTGAGGCAACTATATTCGCTGCTCCCAGTGTGGCCTCACACGGGGGAGAATAAACACAAATTAAGTGCCCACATTGTGGCAGGCGTTTGCTCAGTCGGTAAGCGTAACCGTGACCCTCCCGTTGCTATCATTGCAAATCAGCACTTTTCTCTCACATCCACATATTTGTCCTTCGGCTGCTGCAATGTCCCCGTGAAGCCCAACGCAAACTGGAGGAACAGCATCTCACCTTCCGATTCAGTAGGTTACGTCCTTGTTAACTCAACATTGGTATCAATAACTTCACACTGTAACATTTCTCTTCCACCTTTACCTCCTTTTTATTTTTTGTTTGCCACAGCAGAATTCCAGCCCAGGTTTGACAGGAGGAGGATGTGGAATGTTGAGACAGAATTTCCATTTCCAGGAACAATATTTCACATTGACACATGGCAAATTGGGAGGATGACAGCTTCTGTCCATATCAGATTGTTGATGCAATAAATGGATTTTGAGTTGAGCTTGTGGAGGCGGCATGAGTGGCATGAAGATTGTGATTTTTAACAGACAAATACAAGTACCTTGTTGACCAGAAGTGACCATGTCGTGCACATAGTTATCACTGCATGTTCCAATGGAGCCAAAGTGACAGATCATCACCATCCATGCCAATGCAATCAGTGCTGAGAAGGTTCGACAGAAGTTCACTTTAGTTTGACGATAGTTTTGTTGGAAACTAGTTTGAGTGGTAACAGATTTCAGGTATGAATGGATAGCTAAATCGCAGAACCACAAAATCGTTACCCTGCAGAAGGAGAACATTCGGTGCACCGACTCTCGAAATGAGAATCAGAACTTCGTGTCATTCCCCTGCCGTTCTCCGGAACGCCTGCATGTTGTTTCTCTTCATATCAACATCTAATGCTCATTTGAATGCCTCGATTGAAACAACCTCCAACATATTTCCAGGCAGTACATTCCAGACTGACTAACTGGATGTGTGAAAAAGTCCACAAATCCCATTTGTTTCGTTTCCAAACCACAACTCAGTTGAGCTGATTTAACAGAAACCAGAAAGATCTCCAACAATTCACGGTTCTGACAAAAGGTGGTGAACACTCTCTGTGAACTCCTTAAATCCTGCTGACTTTAATAATCTCTGACACCTCCTGTCAAGCGGTCTGAGTACATGAGTCCCATGTCTCACCATTCGTTTCAAGGATTTAGGAGTCGCTGATTCCAGACAGAAAGTTATCCAGACCATCAGATTCCCGGGAACTGGAGCTCTCAGACTTTGGTAATGACACAAGCTAATATTTATATATGTTTCTTTTTATTGATATCATCCATCGTTGTAATACCTCCGCATTTGTTGTGAATATGTGTGAGGTTGTAAAGAAAAAAAGCAGCCCCACCCCCCGAGGACTGAGTTCGAAAGAGATTAGTCTTTCCAGGAAATGATGAAGAGAGTTCGCTCTGTGTGACTTACAGCATTCCAAGCCCTTTCCCTTCCCTTTCGCGGTGATGAACGGTGATAGGCAGACTTACACCTATTTCCAGAGCTGGTTATTACTAGAACAGATCAGCCGTCTGCCTCCTGAGGATTAAAGATTGAGGAACGTCACTGCACATCAAGCCTATCTGTCCAGAAGCCAATCCCACTCTTACCTCCGCAAACTGGCCTGTTTGAAAGATTTTCCAACTTGACACTGAATCTGCATGATGTAAGCAGCTTCATTGACCATCAGGCCCCGGGGTGCGACTCGAACCCACAGCTTCTGATGTATTGAGGATGAAGAATTTCACTTTTCTCCCCACTGTCCGCGACAGGACGTGCACAAAAATGAAATAGAAGTGTCAGAAAGGAGATCCTGGGGCACACCAAACGAAACTGTGCAGGACAGGATGAATAATCATTGATGGGGGCTTTAGGACAATGAATGATAAAGATGAATGTGATCTGACAGGACAGGTCCTGCCCAGGGGAATGATAATAGGAGGTGTTGCAGGATGATCCTGTCGTCAATCGTGTTAACGAGATAGAGAGGAAAAAGCGAGAGTGATTTAGCTCGATTGTGCAGAACTGTGGCAAAATAAGTCAAGTTGTCATTGCTGCTGGGGTATATTTAACATTTCATCTTTTGATTTGATTTAATTTATTATTGTCACATGTATTAACATACAGTGCAAATTGTTGTTTCTTGCACGCTATAAAGACAAAGCATACCGTTCATAGAGAAGGAAAAGAGAGAGTGCAGAATAAAGTGTTACAGTCAAAGCTAGGATGTAGAGAAATATCAACTTAATACGAGGTCGGTGCATTCAAAAGTCTGATGGCAGCAGGGAAGAAGCTGTTGGTGCAGAACCTTTCAACAGCAAAATCATTTCACATATCGGTATTCACGGTGGAAAGGGATCTGGGTGGTTGTACTGCTGGTTTGCGGTGGACAGAAAGGATCGAGCATGTGGACATAAAGAAAGAGGATGTGTTGGAACTATTGAATGGCATCAAGGTTGGTAACTCGCCGGGACCGGATGGGATGTACCCCAGGTTACTGTGGGAGACGAGGGAGGAGATTGCGGAGCCTTTGGCGATGATCTTTGCATCGTCGATGGAGACGGGAGAGGTTCCGGAGGATTGGAGGATTGCAGATGTGGTCCCTATATTCAAGAAAGGGAACAGGGACAGCCCGGGAAATTACCGACCGGTGAGTCTAACCTCAGTGGTTGGTAAGTTGATGGAGAGGATCCTGAGAGACAGGATTTATGATCATCTAGAGAAGTTTAGTATGATCAAAAGTAGTCAGCACGGCTTTGTCAAGGGCAGGTCGTGCCTTACGAGCCTGGTTGAGTTCTTTGAAAATGTGACCAAACACATTGACGAAGGAAGAGCGGTGGATGTGGTCTATATGGACTTCAGCAAGGCGTTCGATAAGGTCCCCCATGCAAGACTTCTTGAGAAAGTGAGAGGGCATGGGATCCAAGGGGCTGTTGCCTTGTGGATCCAGAACTGGCTTGCCTGCAGAAGGCAGAGAGTGGCTGTGGAGGGGTCTTTCTCTGCATGGAGGTCAGTGACCAGTGGAGTGCCCCAGGGATCTGTTCTGGGACCCTTGCTGTTTGTCATTTTCATCAATGACCTGGATGAGGAAGTGGAGGGATGGGTTGGTAAGTTTGCTGACGACACCAAGGTAGGTGGTGTTGTGGATAGTTTGGAGGGATGTCAGAAGTTGCAGCGAGACATAGATAGAATGCAAGACTGGGCGGAGAAGTGGCAGATGGACTTCAACCCGGATAAGTGTGTGGTGATCCATTTTGGCAGATCCAATGGGATGAAGCAGCAGTATAATATGAAGGGTACCATTCTTAGCAGTGTAGAGGATCAGAAGGACCTTGGGGTCCGGGTCCATAGGACTCTTAAATCGGCCTCGCAGGTGGAGGATACGGTCAAGAAGGCGTACGGCGTACTGGCCTTCATTAATCGAGGGATTGAGTTTAGGAGTCGGGAGATAATGCTGCAGCTTTATAGGACCCTGGTTTGACCCCACTTGGAGTACTGCGCGCAGTTCTGGTCACCTCATTACAGGAAAGATGTTGAAGCCATTGAAAGGGTGCAGAGGAGATTTACAAGGATGTTGCCTGGATTGGGGGGCATGCCTTATGAGGATAGGTTGAGGGAGCTTGGTCTCTTCTCCCTGGAGAGACGAAGGATGAGAGGTGACCTGATAGAGGTTTACAAGATGTTGAGAGGTCTGGATAGGGTAGACTCTCAGAGGCTATTTCCAAGGGCTGAAATGGTTGCTACGAGAGGACACAGGTTTAAGGTGCTGGGGGGTAGATACAGAGGAGATGTCAGGGGTAAGTTTTTCACTCAGAGGGTGGTGGGTGAGTGGAATCGGCTGACGTCGGTGGTGGTGGAGGCAAACTCGTTGGGGTCTTTTAAGAGACTTCTGGATGAGTACATGGGATTTAATGGGATTGAGGGCTATAGATAGGCCCAGAGGTGGGATGTGATCGGCGCAACTTGTGACATCCCTCCAACAGTAATATAACCAAGAGATGAAAATGCTGAAAGAATTTCAATAATAATGCTGAATTTCAAGAACTGTTCAAAACCACAAGTAGAGCATCTGCTGGAATCATTTGATGTTGCCTAAACTAAAATCTTTCTGTCTCTCAATCTTTCTCTCTCTCAATCTCCCTCTCAATGTTTCGCTCTGTCTTTCTCAATCTTTCTCTCTCTCTCCCTTTCTCTCCCTTTCTCTCTGTCTTCTCTCTCTCTCTCTGTCTGTGTGTCTTTCTCTCTCTGTCTTTCTCTCTCTCTCCCTTTCTCTCCCTTTCTCTCTGTCTCTCTCTCTCTGTCTTTCTCTCTCTCTCTGTCTGTGTGTCTTTCTCTCTCTCTCTCTCTGTCTCTCTCTCTCTCTGTGTCTCTCTCTCTCTCTCTGTCTCTTGTCTCTCTGTCTCTCTCTCTCTGTCTCTCTCTCTCTGTCCTCTCTCTCTCTCTCTCTCTCTCTCTCTCTCTCTCTCTCTCTCTGTCTCTCTCTCTCTCTCTCTCTCTGTCTGTCTTTCTCTCTTTCTCAATCTCCCCCCCCCCCTGGGTTTTGCCCCCCCCCCGGGTTTTGCCCTCTCTGTCTCAATCTTCCCCCCCCCCCTCCTGGGCTTTGCCCCCCCCCTCCTGGGCTTTGCCCCCCCCTCCTGGGCTTTGCCCCCCCTCCTGGGCTTTGCCCCCCCCCTCCTGGGCTTTGCCCCCCCTCCTGGGCTTTGCCCCCCCCTCCTGGGCTTTCCCCCACCCCCTGGGCTTTGCCCTCCCCCCTGGGCATTGCCCCCCCCCGGGCTTTGCCCCCCCCCGGGCTTTGCCCCCCCCCGGGCTTTGCCCCCCCCCGGGCTTTGCCCCCCCCCCCTGGGCTTTGCCCCCCCCTGGGCTTTGCCCCCCCCCGAATTGCCCCCCCCCGAATTGCCCCCCCCGAATTGCCCCCTCCCCCGAATTGCCCCCCCCCCCGAATTGCCCCCCCCCGAATTGCCCCCCCCGAATTGCCCCCCCCCCGAATTGCCCCCCCCCCCGAATTGCCCCCCCCCCGAATTGCCCCCCCCCGAATTGCCCCCCCAATCCCACTCTAATCACCCCCCCACTCACTCTCTCTCAGGAACTCACCGCCAAAGCCCTCTGAGCCACTCCCAATCCTTCTCAACCCGCTGCCCTCAATCTCCACTAATTCCCCCCCAAAACTCCCCTTTCCCCCACCTGATTCCCTGTCCCTCTGCCCGATCTCCTTTCATCCGACTCTGTAAGCACCCCCTCCCCCCGCTCAATCTCTCTGACACCCACTGCCAATCTGACTCTCAGCCCCCTGAATCCTCCAAGTTCCTGCCCCAAATCCTCAGCCCCCCCCCCAAAGGCTCCCTTTGCCCCCCCTGCCAAAATCAAGCCACCCAATCCTTCCTCAGTCCTCCCCACCCCTGAATCCCTCTGAGTCACCCCCCCCCACTCCGAATCGCTCGACACCCCCCCAATTCTAACCCTGATGCAAGGCCCCACCCTAAATCCCTCTCTGAATTTCCCCCCTCCCAAATCCCTATAAATCCACCCCGCCCTCAATCCCTTTCCCTCCACCCCGACTCGCCCCCCCGCTAACTCCCTCGGACTCCCTACCCCATCCAGACCCTCCCCAGATTCTAAGCCCCTGAGATTCCTCTGGAATTCCCCCTGAATGTCTCCTGAGATCGCACCCACCCTCGCCACATTCCTCTGCCCCCGAATCCTGCTCCCTCTCCAATCCCACCCCTTCAATCTGTCTGAGCACCAAACCATGTCTTTTAATCCCCGTAAACCCCCCAATCCCTCCTGTATCCCTCAGAACCCCAGAAATCCCCCTCTGAGCCCCCTCTTCCCAAACCCCCTCAATTCCCCCCGATTCCCTCCCTCTCAGCCCCGCTAAATCCCAAAGTCCCCATGAGACCCTTAAATCCCCCTGAATCCCTCTCATTCCCGACCACATTCCCTGAGTCTACCCCTACATCCCTCTCCACTCTCCCCCTTTAATCCCCCTCAATCCCCCCCCCACTCCAGCCAAATCTGTCGTCCCTCCTCACAATCCCTCTAAATCTCCCGATCCTTCCCTCTGAGCCCCGTATCCCTCTAAGTTCCCCTCTTCCCCCCCCCCCCCCCCCCCCCGCCCCTCTCAACCTGGCAAATTCCCACTCCCTCCCTGTGAACAGCCTCTGGACTGGCTCCTGGTGGAGTTGGATGTGGAAACTCTGCCCATTTTAAACATTAACGTTCAAATGACTAATTCCCTTGACACTGAGCAGCCTGTGTTATAACATCCCCCACCCCCAACCTGTACAACAGACCCCCTGTCTGATTCCCCCTCCCCCCTCCTCCATTGCCCCCTTTCTCTGATAACCCCTGACTCTGGTCAGCCTGTGTTATAATATTCCCCCCTCTTGTACAACAGCCTCCCCCACCGGCCCCTTCCCTCTCTGTCTAATCCCTCTGAATTGCCCCCGATTCCCTCCCTCTGCGTTCCTGGGCCCTTGCTGCTTGTGAACAGCAAACCCGTGATCTGGCCCGTCCCCCACGAGAGAGCAGAGAGAGAGAGAGATATAAGAGACAGAGAAGTAGAGATATGGAGATAGAGAGAATGCTGCTGTAATTCAGACAGAATGATTCACAGAGAGGGGGAAGCAGAGATCAGAGAGATGGAGATGGGGAGGATGCGACTGTAATTCAGACTGATTCACAGAGAAGGAAGCAGAGATCAGAGAGAGGGGGAAGCAGATAGAGAGAGGGAAGCGATAGAGAGAGATAAGAGACAAATAAAAGCAGAGTTAAAGTTAACATTTTATTTGTTAATCACAAGTAGGCTTACATTAACACTGCAATGAAGTTATTGTGAAAAGATATAGAGATGGGGAGTGAGAGAGAATGCTGCTGTACTTCAGACAGAATGAGTCACAGAGAGGGAGCAGAGATAGACAGAGGGGGGAGCAGAGAGAGAGAGAGAGAGACGGAGAGGAGGCTGCTGTGATTGAGATAAAATGATCCACAGAGAGAGAGAGAGATGTCCAGAGAGGCTGAGATACAAAGTGAGATGTCGAGATAAATAGAAAGGGGGGCTTTGGCAAGACAGAGTGACAAAGTTTCAGAGAGAGTGAAAGATAGAGAGAAGGAGAGAAAAAGGGAAAGATGCTGCCATTGTGAGAGGCTGAGGTATAAAGGATGGGGAGAGACCGGGATTGGAAAGATGTGGAGAAACAGTTCTGAGGATGGGGGAGTTGCACAGACAGAGCTTCAGGGAGAGGGATTGAAATCTGTGGGATTACATTGGAGCAGGGATCACTGGGAATACCCCCTCCCCCTGACACACAGACCACTAACCCTCCGTGTAAAAGCCCCACCAGTCTATCTGTGAATAAAAATGAACGACAAAGACACGGGGACTTTTATTAATATTTTTCTCTCTGGTTATAGCTCTTGTCCGAGGATTCCTCACGGCAAAACTATTCGCTCTCTGCATCGCCAAAGTTTCCAAAGGAATTCTCCTTGGAAGAGAGAAAGAGAAAATAAAGTGAAATTTGATTAAACACAAAACAAAAGCTGATTAAAAACAATAAAAGGCACAGCAAGATCCCAGGACTGGCTGAAATTCACAATCTCACTGGGGGGGTGGGGGAAACATTCATTTTCACCACCTCATTATTAAACCCTGACAAAATGGGAACACGTTTCAAATGCAATGAACTTCCAACTGCCTCCTGACTGTCCCGATATTGAATTTATTAAACACGTCAAAGCATTCTGGGGGCTTTACTCCAGAGACAGGCCAGTGAATAAACACAGGAGGCCCCAATGAAGTTCCCACTTCTATCAGTCACCTCTCTCCCCTCACTCTGTTTCTCCCTCTCCGTCTCCGACACACTTCCCCCAGATCTATATCTGTCCAATACCCCGTCTCTGGATAACCTGTCCTGATCTCTGCTCTGTTTCTCTATCTCGAGGTGAATCTGGATTGAAATGCTCTCTCTACGTTTCTGTCTGACCATTTAAAATAAAACTCACAATCAAAAGGGAAATGAGAGGGGGGCGGGGGCAGGAAAATCCACAATCCCACCCTGAAGCGGCTGCTTCACATTTTATTGAACCATTGAATTCAGCCACTTAAACCCTGTTGGGGAATTAAGCGAATGCAAAAGTGCTGCTGAGGTTTAGGCCATGAAGTGCGACCTAGTCACAGAGGCTGCATTATTCCTCAGGTAGAAAGAACAAACCCCCCTCTCTCCCACCCCCCAGTTAAACAGAACAATCTTCCCCATCCACACCCACAAATCCCAGCGCCCTGTCTAAACACACAAGCAGGACTGTGGGATTGAGAACAAGCCTTTCCCCCAGGCTCAGGAATTTGAATTTCAGCTCCCTCTCCCTCCCGAGTGCTTCACAGTGAGAGGGAGAGAGAGAGACTGGGAATGCTGCAATCAGGATCCCACAGGGAGTCCCACACTGCAGGAGGACACACCCCCACCCCCAGAGCCTCTGTCTCTTTCCCCCACCCCTCCCTCCACTGAGCACCCAACACTCCCCACCCCTTCCCTGTTCACCCTGTTTCTCTCTCTCTCTACCCCACCCTCCTTCCCCTCCATCTTTTTATGTTTAAAGCATGGGGCTCTGTCATAGTGTGAGGAATATGGGGCAGGGGGACAGAGCATGAGTGCACAGCAAGATCCCACACACACACACAGCTTGAACAGGTCCAGATACAAAGTAATTTTGAAGTGAGGATTGGGGTGAAGTGAGTGGGAAATGAGGGAACCACACGTCTCCCTCTCTCTCCCCTCCGTCTCTCCCCCACCGCAAATGAAAATAATAAGTCACTCCAGCATTGGTGCTGTTTGTACATTCGATCTGAACAGGGAACCTTCCACTTCGAGCACAGTCACACCTCTCTCTGATTCCCTCTTTCTCTTGCTGTTTCTCTCTTTCTCTGCCTCTGTCTCTGAACCTGTCCAGCCCCCTCTGTGTCTCTTTTGCTTTCCCCCCAGATCTATATATATATCCAATACCCCATCTCTGCCCCGGTCTCTCCTCCTCTGGATAATCTGTCCTGATCTCTGCTCTGTTTCCCTGTCTGGGGATGAATGGGGATTAAAATGCTCTCTCTGATAAGTTTCTGTCTGACCGTTTCAAATAATGACGTGTTGTGGGCCACGTTTGCTATTTCTCAGTGATTTCCATGGGGAAATGGGGAGGGAAGCTCCTTCTGCAAAGCTACATCTCTCTCTCACTGCAATGTGGCAGCAGCCACATTCCAATATCTTTACAACACATCAAATATGAGGAAAATATATTTTCAAACACAACAGCACAGATTCAGCCTCAGTTACACAGTCGCTGTTTATAAATCCCACCTTCTGGGAGGCTGTGAGGAGGGTCTTTATCTCAGAGTAAAGTATAAAGTAAAGTTTATTTCTTAGTCACAAGTAAGGCTTACATTAACACTGCAATGAAGTTACTGTGAAATTCTCCTAGTCGCCACACTCTGGCGCCTGTTAATGCGCCAGAGTGGGTTAATGCACCTAACCAGAGACTGGGGAGCTGGCTGGGCTGTGAGTGCACAGCGGAGGCTCCCCCACCCCCACCCGCTAACCCACTCCCCTCCAATCTCTCTCCTCTCCCTGCCCCTCTGCCTTTGCTCTCTCTCTCTCTCTCTGTTACCATCCCTTTCTCTCTCTCTCTCTCTCTCTCTCTGTTACCATCCCTTTCTCTCTCTCTCTCTCCCTCCCTGATAACTCTCAATCACGGGAGAAAGATTGAAGAGAAAGAGATATAGCAGGAAAACCCACAATCACATCCCAAATCCAATGAAAGGGTTGACCAGGATGTTGCCTGGTATGGAGGGTATTGGCTGTGAGGATTGATTGAATAAACTGGGATTGTTCTCCCTGGAAAGACGGAGGCTGAGGGACGACCAGCTGGAAGTTTATAAAATTATGAGGGGTGTGGCGAGGATGAACAGTTGGGAGCTTTTTCCCAGGACAGAAATGATAATTACAAGGGGAACAAGTTCAAGATAAGGGGGGAAGGTTGAGTGGAGATGTGCGGGGAAGGTTTTTACACAGAGGGTGGTGGGGGCCTGGAATGCGCTGCCAAGTGAGGTGGTTGAGGCAGATACATTAGCCACATTTAAGACTTATCTGGATAGACACATGAACAAACGGGGTATAGAGGGTTACAGGCCATTGGTCTCGATAGGGAAACATGATCGGCACAGGCTCGGAGGGCCAAAGGACCTGTTCCTGTGCTGTGCTGTTCTTTGTATTAAAGTGGCTGCTGCAGGTTTTATTCGACTGTCGAGTCCCATCGATTTAAACACAGGCACTGTTTGGAAAAGGGGCAAAATGCAAAAGCCTTCCTGAGGTTAGGCCTGGGATTGAGGCCTGGTCACAGAGGCTGCATTATACATCCTGGACAAAGAACAGGTTCCCCAGGCCCCGGCCAGTTAACCAGAACAATCCCCTCCAGCCCCGAAACCTCCCGGACAGGGCCTGGGAGGAGGGAGGGGGGGAAAAGGGAACCAGTGCTGCCCCCACCCCCTGTCCCCTTCCACCCTCCCCTCACACCGCACGTAGCCCCCATTACAGAATCATAGAATCCGACAGTACAGAAGGAGGCCATTCGGCCCATCAGGTCTACACCGCCCACATTCACATCCAGGCCCCATCCTCATTACTCCATGTGACTTTCTCTCTCTCTCTGTCTCTCTCTCCCTCTCTCTTTGTGTGACTTTCTCTCTGTCTCTCCCGATCTCTCTCTCCCTGTCTAATATTGTTATGAAGTTGCATATATAAGGTTAAAAATGTGGTGTTTGACAAATGTAAATATTGAAAAGAAATGCTGAGAAAACCCAAACGAACCATCCAGCGTTGTGTCTTTAGAAAGCCTGTGTCTTTGTGCTGGGGATTTTAAACTGCAGAAAGCAGGCTGCAGAAGACAACTTTACAACATTTGTGTCCAAAGCAGCAGCCAGAGTCCCAGCAGAGCAAAACAGGCTTTGATTTTAAAACAAGCTCCCAAACACACACAACCCAATAGACAGTTTCACTTTACAGATATTTAATTTACTCTTTGCCACCCACCAAAGGGTTAACCTGTTTGTGACTAATTACAAAGCGGGGATATTTTAACCCCAGGGTTTCAAACTCCAGCCCCCCTCACACCACACATTCGAACCAGGACTGGTTCATCCGAGAGCCGGGGGAAAGGAGAGAGAGCCGGGGGAAAGGGCCAAGACTGGAAACAGCATTCTACTGGGGAGTTTATTCAGTTTGTTCATTGTTTTAATAAGGTTGTCACCCAGTCTAAATTAAAGACCTGTTAGTTGTTCCTGATACAGAGAGTGTCAGATCCTGCTTTAATTTACCAATTGCTCCCACAGCACAAAGCTGTGCGGGTTGGGTGGATTGGCCGTGTTAAATTGACCCCAGTGTCAGGGGGATTAGCAGGTTAAAAGTGTGGGGTCATGGGAATAGGGCCTGGGTGGGATTGTGGTCGGTACAGACTAGATGGGCCGAATGACCTCCTTCTGCACATCTGTCTAAAACCAGTAGCTTCCTCCTGTCTCACACACACTTACTTAAGATTACGAGGCAAGGTGTATCCCTTTGGGGGGGTTACAAAATAGCGCAGAGGGAAACATCACCTCAGAGTGGTAACAATATTTATAATCCCACAATCACACACCCACCCTCCCTTAGTCAATGAATGATTCAAATGACAATGAAGGTAATTCTGCACAGCAAGATCCCACTGCCAGTCCCACGATGGAGGAGGGCAGTCCCAGACTCTGTCTCTTTCCCCCTGCCCTTCCTGAGACCCTCTCACACCCCCCCCCCCACACCCTCTCTGTTTAGCTCTCCCTCCATTTCTCTATCTCTCTCTCTCTGCCTCCTCCGCCTCCCCAACCCTTCTCCTTCCCCTCAATCTTTCCTGTTTAAAGTTCTGCTCACGGTCACAGTGCGAGGAATAGGGAGCCAGACCCACCTGTGTGCACAGCAAGATCCCACACACACAACCTGGTGAGGGCCAGATTAAATAAATGTTGTGGGTGAGGACTGCAGGAGTGTGTGGGGGAAATGGGATCCACTCCTCTCTCTCTCTTCCCAAATTAAATTGACAACAATTCACATTGGTGTTTTCTTAAACATTTTATTGAAAGATGAAACATAGACAGGAATGTCTGGGGAGAGAGAGAGGGGAGGGTTGCTGGGATTGGTAAGAACGCTGGAGAGACAGAGACAGGGAAATTCTATACCCACCCCCCCATCCAAATAGAAATTCCTAGGAAAAGAGAGAGAGAAAAGAATCTGGAGTCACACAGCACAGAAACAGGCCCTTCGGCCCACCAGCTCCATGCGGGCCATCAAATCCCAATCTATCCTCCTCCCATTCCCCAGCACTTGCTCCAGAGCCTACGATGCCTCGGCGATTAAAGTGCTTGAATTTACCCGACTCCTTTTCAAGCTTTTTCCTTGAACCCACTTTGCGGTCCCTGAGCCAGATTTTGTTTGAAAATAAAAAGTCTGGTCGCTGCTGCAGTGCAGCCAAAGGCCACAGGCCCAGTGTGTGCACAGCAAGATCCCACAGCAGCAGCAGCAGCAATGTGAACCTGAATCAGATGGGACACAGTCCTCACCCCACCCCCCCCCCCACTCTCTCGCCTGCTGTGACCCCCCTTCCCCACTCACTACCCTGTGTGTGTGTGTCTGTGTGTGTGTGTCTGCATCATCCCAAATCTCCAGAAAGGCTGGAACTCCCTCTTAAAAGTAACCCTTTTTAAAACTAAAATCACTGTGGTGCACAGCAAGATCCCACAAAGTGCAGTCAGCTGTGTTGAGCGTTTTTTAATTTGGGAATTGTTTAGACAGAGTGAGGGAGCCAGAGAGGGGCTGAGACAGTGAAATCCCTCTCTCAGGACCCTCAGAATTAAACTGGAGACCCTGTCCCTCACTGAAACCCCCCTCCCTCTAACAGCCTGTGTCTCTCCCCCTGCATCTAACCCACAACTCCAGCTGTTTCCATCCCTCCCTCTTCCTCTCTCTCCCTGCCTCTCTGTCTCCACCTGTTTCTGCTCGAGAAGAGACAGGGAGAGAGAGAGACGGGGAGAGAGAGAGAGATAAAGCGAGAGAGACAGATATTTGGTAATTAATTGTGTATGGTCGCATTATTGAGTGTGGTTTAATTTGGTGATTTTTTTATACAGAGAGGCAGAGAGAGAGGTGAAGACAGTGACATTCTCTCCCTGGCACCCTCACAAGTTCAAAGACACAAAAACTGCAGACACTCACACACACAAACTGGGTTTGGTAAGTTTCCCAATCTCTGCAGCTTCCCATGTGGCCCAGGGTTTGAATTGAAATTTAAAAGCAGCTTGGAGAGACTGCAGGATTTTTGAGTTGAGTTTCTCCCCCCCTCACCCTGTAAATATAAAATAGAAATTCCTGGATTACAATATTCCCTTGGACAGAGCAGAGGGAATGTGTGAGTGGTGTGTGTGTGTCTGAGACCTAGGCTGGATTTGGGAATATCTGCCTGCTGAAGAGGGTCAGTGAAACCATCCTGGCTGAATATCTCATCACTAAAGAGTCACAGAGAGATATCTGATCAATAAATGTGTTACTGAACCCACTCTGGATGCTCCCTCTATCTCTGTCTCTCTCACTAACTTCATTGCAGTGTTAATGTAAGCCTTGTGACACTAATAAATAAACTTTAAATCTTTCAACTTTAAAAACTCTCTCTTTCTGTCTCTCTCAGTAACTGCAGCGTTAATGTAAGCCTTACTTGTGACAGGAATAAACAAATTTTAAAACTTTAAACATCCTCTCTGTCTCTTTATCTCTCTGTCTCTTTCTGTCTCTTTATCTATGTCTCTGTCTGTGTGTCTCTGCCTCTCTCTGTCTCTCTCAGTAACTTCATTGCAGTGTTAATGTAAGCCTTACTTGTGACACTAATATATAAACTTCAAAACTTTCAACTTTAAAAACTCTGTCTGTGTGTCTCTGTCTCAATTCAGACACTAGTTCAGTGCCAGGTTGAGAGGGGGTCAGTATTGAGCAGAATGGGAGGCAGTTTGATACAAAGTTTGCAGAAACTGCAGCGAGTGTTTGTAAACATGTTGGGGTTGTGGAAAGGTCAGTGTGTAACAAGCTGAGGGAAGGTGTTTCCACTTCACATGTGGCTACTTTTTGGCAATGGGAGTTACCTTTGCATCTACAGGGAGCTCTGAAGCCTCGGCTTTCTGCCTGCCTCTGTTTGAACAGTTTAATATGTTTCAGCACTGAGACCTCTGGCCCTTGTTGGGAATATCAGTCTCCCAGAATACCAGTATACCTGACTGCCCACCTCCCCCCTGCCCGCCACCCCCAGCCCCCAACCCTGTGTGTGTGTTGTCCCAAGTCTGGAGACTTCCCCACAGTCCCCTGAAAGGTTTAAACTGCCTCTGAGAAAACACCCTTTTTAAAACAAAATCCCCAGCAACATCCCACAAGCTGCAGTCAGCTGTGTTGAGTGTTTTGTAATTTGGGAAAAGTTTATACAGAGAGAGAGTGAGGCAGAGAGGGGCTGAGACAGTGAAATCAAACCCCCCGGGACACCCAGAATGAAAATTACACAGCACAAAATCCCAGGATTGCCCCTTTCCAGGTTTTACTGAGATATTGTCCAACTAAATATTAATTCCTGGGAAAAAGAGGGAGAGAGAGAGAATAAAGAGAGGTAGGTAGAGGAAGGAAATGGAGAGAAAAGCAGAGAGAAATAGACAGAATGGGGGAAAAGCTGTGGAGAGGATGAAATGAAAATCTGAACATCTGTAAACTAAATTGTAAAGGCCTCTGGGTGAATTTTATTGTGTAAAATGTGTAAATTAAATAGCACAAGAGCCCAGGATTCCCCCTTCTCAGTTACACAATCTCTCAGTAAAATCTAAATATTAATTCTTGGGGAAAAGAGAGAGAAAATAATTAAAGTACCAGAAAATATTTAAATTAAATAGCACAAGAGCCCAGGATTCCCCTTCTCAGATTTTACTGAGAGATTGTCTAACTAGATATGAATTCTTGGGGAAAAGAGAGAGAAAATTAATTAAATACAAGAAACCATTTAAATTAAATCTCACCGAAACGCAGGATTCCCCCTTCTCAGTTACACAATCTCTCAGAAACATCAGAATGGCATGAACAGAGAGAGAGAAATCTACAAACAGAATCTCCTAAAACTGAATCAAATATCCACAACCCCCCCGTCCATCCCTGTCTCCCTCTCAGACTCCAGGAGCTGCTCATCTCCCTCTTTCAGTTTGGGAAGGGGCTGCTGATTCCTTTGGGACACTTTTTAAAATCGCCCTCCCGGGATTGATTTCAACATCTCCATCTCCCTTTCACTATCTCCCTCTCTTTTCTCCCTCTGCTCCTGTCTCTCTCACTCAGTGTAAAGATGGATGTCCCTGTCTAGATCCTTGTCCCTGTCCCCTCTCTTTCTCACTCGTTGTCTCTGTCCATAGCTGTTTCTTTCCCTCTCTCTCATGTACTCTGCATTGAAATGAGCGAAGTCATATTCCTGTCTCCCTGTTTATAATAACACAGTTTTTGTTGATTAAAGGTTTAAAGAGACACAAAGGAAGATGGAGCCAGAGAGAGAGAGAGAGACATTCTGGTGAGTGATGGACAGATATGGAAGAATGCTCGAGAGGGAGAGATGATTGGAAAGAAACAGGAAGGGAGAGAAAGCTGAAAATAGGGGAAAAATACTGGAGAGAGAGACAGAGAGAAAAGCAGAGAGAAATAGAATGGGGAAGAAAGCTGTAGAGGGGAAGATAAATGTAAAGGCTGAACTTCAGAAAATTGAATTGTAATGTCCTCTGTGAATCTTATTTAACATTCGGGTAAGTCACTCTCTCCCACCCCTGTTATTTTGGATTTGCATCAAACTTTTAGACAGCTTCATATTACAGATATTTAATTTACTCTTTGCCACCCAGCAAAGGGTTAACCTGTTTGTGACTCATTGCAAAGCCGGGATATTTTAACCCCAGGGTTTTAAACTCCACCCCACCCCATCCCACAATCGAACCAGAACTGGTTCGTCCAAGAAAGCGAGATTAAAATTAAACCTGGATCAGGATAATAAAGAGACAACAACTCACTTGCAGCCTATAGAACAGGTCTCAGTCCATCCATCCTCCTCTGGAGAAAAGCCCCTTGTCCAAGGATTTCGAGTCACATTGCAGTCTTCAAAATTCAAATCCCTGGGGAACAGAGAAAATAATTAATTAAAATACAAGAAAATGTTTAAATTAAGTAGCACAAGAGCCCAGGATTCCTCCTTCTAAGATTTCACTGAGAGATTGTCCAACTAAATATTAATTCCTTGGGAAGAGATCGAATATAATTAATTTAAATACAAGAAAATGTTTAAATTTAATACACAAGAGCCCAGGATTCCCCTTTCTCAGTTACACAATCTCTCAGTAAAATCTATATATTAGTTCTTGGGTAAAAGAGAGAGAAATATATTAAAATACCAGAAAATATTTAAATTAAATAGCACAAGAGCATCAGGATTCCCCCTTCTCAGATTTTACTGAGAGATTGTCCAACAAAATATTATTTCCTGGGAAAAAGAGGGAGAGAGAGAGGGAATAAAAAAGAGAGACAGATAGAGGAAGGAAAGGGATGGAGAGAGAGAAAGCAGAGAGGAAATAGACAGAATGGGGGAAAAGCTGCAGAGAGGACGAAATGAAATTCTGAACTTCTGAAAACTGAATTGTAAAGGCCTCTGTGAATTTTATTCAACAATTAGGAGCAGCGGTCTGTCACCCATCCCTGTTACCTTGGAATTAAAACAAATTGAGACAGTTTCATATTAAAGACATTTAATTCACTCTTTGCCACCCACCTAAGGGTTAATGTGTTTGTAACTAATTGCAAAGCCGGGATATTTTAACCCCAGGGTTTCAAACTCCAGCCCCCCCATCCCACAATCGAACCAGGACTGGTTCATCCGAGGAAGCAAGATTAAAATTAAACCTGGATCAGGGTAATAAAGAGACGACAACTCACATGCGGCCTATAGAACAGGCCTCAGTCCATCCATCCTCCTCTGGAGAAAAGCCCCTTGTCCAAGGATTCCGAGTCATGTTGCAGTCTTCAAAATTCAAATTCCTGGGGAGAAGAGAAAATAATTAATTAAAGTACAAGAAAATGTTTAAATTAAATAGCACAAGAGCCCAGGATTCCCCCTTCTAAGATTTCACTGAGAGATTGTCTAACCAAATATGAATTCCTTGGGAAGAGATAGAATATAATTAATTTAAATACAAGAAAATGTTTAAATTTAATCCACAAGAGCCCAGGATTCCCCTTTCTCAGTTACACAATCTCTCAGTAAAATCTAAATATTAATTCTTGGGTAAAAGAGAGAGAAATATATTAAAATACCAGAAAATGTTTAAATTAAATCGCACAAGAGCCCAGGATTCCCCTTTCTCAGATTTTACTGAGAGATTGTCCAACAAAATATGACTTCCTGCGAAAAAGAGGGAGAGAGAGGGAATAAAAAAGAGAGACAGATAGAGGAAGGACAGGGAGAGAAAGAGAGAGAGAAATAGACAGAATGGGGGAAAAGCTGCAGAGAGGACACAATGAAAGTCTGAACACCTGAAAACTGAATTATAAAGGCCTCTATGAATTTTATTCAACAATTAGGAACAGCACTCTGTCTCCCATCCCTGTTATCTTGGATTTAAAACTAACTTTTAGACAGTTTCATATTACAGATATTTAATTTACTCTTTGCCACCCAGCAAAGGGTTAACCTGTTTGTGACTAATTGCAAAGCCGGGATATTTTAACCCCAGGGTTTTAAACTCCACCCCACCCCATCCCACAATCGAACCAGAACTGCTTCGTCCAAGAAAGCGAGATTAAAATTAAACCTGGATCAGGATAATAAAGAGACAACAACTCACTTGCAGCCTAGAGAACAGGCCTCAGTCCATCCATCATCCTCTGGAGAAAAGCTCCTTGTCCAAGGATTCCGAGTCACATTGCAGTCTTCAAAATTCAAATCCCTGGGGAACAGAGAAAATAATTAATTAAAATACAAGAATTCTTTAAATTAAATAGCACAAGAGGCCAGGATTCCCCCTTCCCAGTTACACAATCTCTCAGTAAAATCTAAATATTAATTCTTGGGGAAAGAGAGAGAAAATAATTAAAATACAATAAAATATTTAAATTAAATAGCACAGCAAAAACCCAGGATCTCCTCTCAGTTACACAATCTCTCAGTAACACCCAAACACAACAAGTCAGTTGTAAAGCAGAGACTAAAGGGTTAGGGTGACACGGTAGCACAGTGGTTAGCACTGCTGCTTCACAGCTCCAGGGACCTGGGTTCGATTCCCGGCTTGGGTCACTGTCTGTGTGGAGTTTGCACATTCTCCTCGTGTCTGCATGGGTTTCCTCCGGGTGCTCCGGTTTCCTCCCACAGTCCAAAGATGTGCGGGTTAGGTTGATTGGCCATGCTAAACATTGCCCTTAGTGTCCTGAGATGCCGAGGTTAGAGGGATTAGTGGGTGGATATGGGGGTAGGGCCTGGGTGGGATTGTGGTCGGTGCAGACTCAATGGGCCGAATGGCCTCTTTCTGTACTGTAGGGTTTCTATGATTCTATGAGACAGTTCCCTCCCTGTGTGTTTTTCTCTCTCTATTCCACTCTCATTCAGATCTCGCTCCCTCTGATATGAAACATTAAATCTGGATCAGGTTAATAAACAGACACAACTCACTCAGGGTGAAGCCTGAGCAACAGGCCGAAGCCTGAGCAACAGGCCTCAGTCAGCCCTCCCTCTGGAAGAAGCTCCTCTCCTTCATCCTGGTCACAAACATTCCCGTCCTTTGGATCCTCGACACATCCCCAGTTTTCAAAATTCCTCAGGAGAAAAAGAGATAAAAATTGGTTAAAAAGAGAGAGAAAAAGAGACAAGGCCATTTTAACAATAAGACACACAACATATCACAGCGAGGAGTCCAGCATTTCCATTCAAGTCCATTCAGCATCATGTCAACACAAGCAAAGCACAGATTGAGACACACACTGACACACACACACACTGAATCAGAGTGGGAATGTTTTCAGTGCAGGGGGATTATTGGTGTGGGGACTGAAGGCTCTCAGATTCACATTTATCCTGAGTGTGCTGGATACAAACCCCACCCTGAGTCTCTGACATGTTTACAATGTCTGTCTCTCTATTGAGATGCTAATTCACCCCCCCTCCCCCTCTCACCCCAGAGGAGTTTGTGGCAATGTCAGACTGACTATTGATATGTTAATGCAGGGAGGCAATGGATTCTGCAAGTTCCTGTCTTTAGTTTCTTTCGTTTAGTTTCAAACTTTATTTCTTTTCCCCTGTAGGTCGTGTTCGTCCATTTCAAAAACCCCCTGACCCTCCCACAGCAGCCCTGAAAATCCTTGCAGCCGGTCCCCACAACCCAGCGAGTGGAGGGGGAATGGGGATGTGTGAGTGAGTGGATTGGGGATTGTGTCAGTGTGTGTCTGTCTATCCCCCCCTCTCTGCTCACACTTCCTGCCCAGCCTGCTGAAGACAGGGAAAGAATGGGAGTTGAACAAAGCCTCCTCTCTGCCTCCATTTTCAAAGGATTTGCCCCTTTCTCACACCAGTTTTGTCCATTGAGGTGTCCCTATCAATTGGAAAAAAGTTTTATTTATCTCGCTGTGAGATATGAAGTCACTAATTACTAAATACAGGCAAAAACATCCCATTATGAGACAGGGAGCTTCAATGGGATTTTAAACTGAAATCCTCGGATGTCAATTCCTTAGGTTAAAAGTTTCTAATTCATTAATTTGGATTAAATTAAAACCGGCCAGTATATTCTCACCAGCTGCTTTCTGTTAACTCTCCCCCTTATCACCAGTGGTTAGCACTGCTGCCTCACAGCGCCAGGGACCGGGGTTCGATTCCCGGCTTGGGTCACTGTCTGTGCAGAGTCTGCACGTTCTCCCCGTGTCTGCGTGGGTTTCCTCCGGGTGCTCCGGTTTCCTCCCACAGTCTGAAAGATGTGCTGGTTAGGGTGCATTGGCCGTGCTAAATTCTCCCTCAGTGTAACCCGAACAGGCGCTGGAGTGTGGCAACTGGGGGATTCTCACAGTAACTTCATTGCAGTGTTAATGTAACCCTACTTGTGACACTCGTAAATAAACTGAAACTTAACACTCCTGCACTCTCCCGCCAGCATTCACTCACTCTTATACACTTACTCAGTCTCACACACATTACACACATATTCACTTTTACACACTCCCTCTTGCACACTTGCTCACACACTCACACTCTCATAAACACTCACTTTAACACACTCTCATCAACACACACATGAATACTCCCTCACACACTCTCACACACACTCACATTCACTCACTTGCACGCACTCACACACTCTGTCTCTCACACACACTCTCTGTCTCTCACACACACTCTCTGTCTCTCACACACACTCTCTGTCTCTCACACACACTCTCTGTCTCTCACACACACTCTCTGTCTCTCACACACACTCTCTGTCTCTCACACACACTCTGTCTCTCACACACACTCTCTGTCTCTCACACACACTCTCTGTCTCTCACACACACTCTGTCTCTCACACACACTCTCTGTCTCTCACACACACTCTCTGTCTCTCACACACACTCTCTGTCTCTCACACACACTCTCTGTCTCTCACACACACTCTCTGTCTCTCACACACACTCTGTCTCTCAAACACACTCTCTGCCTCTCACACACACTCTCTGTCTCACACACACTCTCTGTCTCTCACACACACTCTCTGCCTCTCACACACACTCTCTGTCTCACACACACTCTCTGTCTCTCACACACACTCTCTGTCTCTCACACACACTCTCTGTCTCTCACACACACTCTCTGCCTCTCACACACACTCTCTGTCTCACACACACTCTCTGCCTCTCACACACACTCTCTGTCTCTCACACACACTCTCTGTCTCTCACACACACTCTCTGTCTCTCACACACACTCTCTGTCTCACACACACTCTCTGCCTCTCACACACACTCTCTGTCTCTCACACACACTCTCTGTCTCTCTCACACACTCTCTGTCTCTCACACACACTCTCTGTCTCTCACACACACTCTCTGTCTCTCTCACACACTCTCTGTCTCTCACACACACTCTCTGCCTCTCACACACACTCTCTGTCTCGCACACACTCTCTGCCTCTCACACACACTCTCTGTCTCTCACACACACTCTCTGTCTCTCTCACACACTCTCTGTCTCTCACACACACTCTCTGTCTCTCACACACACTCTCTGTCTCTCTCACACACACTCTCTGTCTCTCACACACACACTCTCTGTCTCTCACACACACTCTCTGTCTCTCTCACACACTCTCTGTCTCTCTCACACACTCTCTGTCTCTCACACACACTCTCTGTCTCTCACACACACTCTCTGTCTCTCACACACACTCTGTCTCTCACACACACTCTCTGTCTCTCACACACACTCTCTGTCTCTCACACACACTCTCTGTCTCTCACACACACACTCTGTCTCTCACACACACTCTCTGTCTCTCACACACACACTCTGTCTCTCACACACACTCTCTGTCTCTCACACACACTCTCTGTCTCTCACACACACTCTCTGTCTCTCACACACACTCTCTGTCTCTCACACACACTCTCTGTCTCTCACACACACTCTCTGTCTCTCACACACACTCTCTGTCTCTCACACACACTCTCTGTCTCTCACACAAACTCTCTGTCTCTCACACACACTCTCTGTCTCACACACACTCTCTGTCTCTCACACACTATCTGGCAGGTAGGTCGTGCCTTACAAACCTTATTGAGTTTTTTGAGAAAGTGACCAAGGAGGTGGATGGGGGCAAGGCAGTGGACGTGGTATATATGGATTTTAGTAAGGCGTTTGATAAGGTTCACCATGGTAGGCTTCTGCAGAAAATGCAGATGTATGGGATTGGGGGTGATCTAGGAAATTGGATCAGGAATTGGCTAGCGGATAGGAAACAGAGGGTGGTGGTTGATAGTAAATATTCATCATGGAGTGCGGTTACAAGTGGTGTACCTCAGGGATCTGTTTTGGGGCCACTGCTGTTTGTAATATTTATTAATGACCTGGATGAGGGTATAGTTGGGTGGATTAGCAAATTTGCTGATGACACCAAAGTCGGTGGTGTGGTAGACAGTGAGGAAGGGTGTCGTAGTTTGCAGGAAGACTTAGACAGGTTGCAATGTTGGGCCGAGAGGTGGCGGATGGAGTTTAATGCGGAGAAGTGTGAGGTGATTCACTTTGGTAGGAATAACAGATGTGTTGAGTATAGGGCTAACGGGAGGACTTTGAATAGTGTGGAGGAGCAGAGGGATCTAGGTGTATGTGTACATAGATCCCTGAAAGTTGGGAATCAAGTAGATAAGGTTGTTAAGAAGGCATATGGTGTCTTGGCGTTTATTGGTAGGGGGATTGAATTTAGGAGTCGTAGCGTTATGTTGCAACTGTACACAACTCTGGTGCGGCCGCACTTAGAGTACTGTGTGCAGTTCTGGTCCCCACATTACAGGAAGGATGTGGAGGCTTTGGAGAGGGTGCAGAGGAGGTTTACCAGGATGTTGCCTGGTATGGAGGGGAGATCCTATGAGGAGAGGCTGAGGGACTTGGGATTGTTTTCGCTGGAAAGGCGGCGGCTAAGAGGGGATCTTATTGAAACATATAAGATGATTAGAGGTTTAGATAGGGTGGATAGTGATAGCCTTTTTCCTCTGATGGAGAAATCCAGCACGAGGGGGCATGGCTTTAAATTGAGGGGGGGTAGTTATAGGACCGATGTCAGGGGTAGGTTCTTTACCCAGAGAGTGGTGAGGGATTGGAATGCCCTACCAGCATCAGTTGTAAATGCGCATAGTTTGGGGGCGTTTAAGAGAGCCGTAGATAGATTCATGGACGAAAAGAAATTGGTTTAGGTTTTTTTTTTGTAACTGGTCGGTGCAACATCGTGGGCCGAAGGGCCTGTTCTGCGCTGTAATGTTCTATGTTCTATGTTCTATATGTCTCTCACACACACTCTCTGTCTCTCTCACACACACTCTCTGTCTCTCTCACACACTCTCTGTCTCTCTCACACACACTCTCTGTCTCTCACACACACTCTCTGTCTCTCACACACACTCTCTGTCTCTCACACACACTCTCTGCCTCTCACACACACTCTCTGTCTCTCACACACTCTCTGTCTCTCACACACACTCTCTGTCTCTCTCACACACACTCTCTGTCTCTCTCACACACTCTCTGTCTCTCTCACACACACTCTCTGTCTCTCACACACACTCTCTGTCTCACACACACTCTCTGCCTCTCACACACACTCTCTGTCTCACACACACTCTCTGTCTCTCACACACACTCTCTGTCTCTCTCACACACACTCTCTGTCTCTCTCACACACTCTCTGTCTCTCACACACACTCTCTGTCTCTCACACACACACGCTCTGTCTCTCACACACACTCTCTGTCTCGCTCACACACACTCTCTGTCTCGCTCACACACACTCTCTGTCTCTCTCACACACTCTCTGTCTCGCTCGCACACACTCTCTGTCTCGCTCACACACACTCTCTGTATCGCTCACACACACTCTCTGTCTCGCTCACACACACTCTCTGTCTCTCACACACACTCTCTGTCTCGCTCACACACACACACTCTGTCTCTCACACACACTCTCTGTCTCACACACACTCTCTGTCTCTCACACACACTCTCTGTCTCTCTCACACACACTCTCTGTCTCTCTCACACACACTCTCTATCTCTCTCACACACACTCTCTGTCTCTCACACACACTCTCTGTCTCTCACACACACTCTCTGTCTCTCACACACACTCTCTGTCTCTCACACACACACTCTCTGTCTCTCACACACACTCTGTCTCGCTCACGCACTCTCTCTGTCTCTTACACACACTCTCTGTCTCGCTCACACACACACTCTGTCTCTCACACACACTCTCTGTCTCTCACACACACTCTCTGTCTCTCTCACACACTCTCTGTCTCTCACACACACTCTGTCTTCGCTCACGCACACTCTCTGTCTCTTACACACACTCTCTGTCTCGCTCACACACACACTCTCTGTCTTGCTCACACACTCTCTAACGCTCACACACTCTCTGTCTCACTCACACACACACTCTGTCTCTCACACACACACTCTGTCACTCACACACACTCTGTCTCTCACACACACTCTGTCTCTCACACACACTCTGTCTCTCACACACACTCTCTGTCTCGCTCACACACACTCTCTCGCTCTCACACACACTCTCTGTCTCCCTCTCACACACTCTCTGTCTCTCACACACACTCTCTGTCTCTCACACACACTCTCTGTCTCGCTCACACACACTGTCTCGCTCACACACACTCTCTGTCTCGCTCACACACACTCTATGTCTCGCTCTCACACACATTCTATCGCTCACACACTCTCTGTCTCTCACACACACTCTTTGTCTCTCTCACACACTCTCTGTCTCACACACACTCTGTCTCTCACACACACTCTCTGTCTCGCTCACACACACTCTCTCGCTCTCACACACACTCTCTGTCTCGCTCTCACACACTCTGTCTCGCTCACACACACTCTCTGTCTCGCTCACACACACTCTCTGTCTCGCTCACACACACATTCTATCGCTCACACACACTCTGTCTCTCACACACACTCTCTGTCTCTCACACACACTCTCTGTCCCTCTCACACACTCTCTGTCTCTCACACACACTCTGTCTCGCTCACGCACACTCTCTGTCTCTTACACACAGTCTCTGTCTCGCTCACACACACACTCTGTCTCTCACACACACTCTCTGTCTCTCTCACACACTCTCTGTCTCTCACACACTCTCTGTCTCTCACACACACTCTCTGTCTCTCACACACTCTCTGCCTCTCACACACACTCTCTGTCTCTCTCACACACTCTCTGTCTCTCACACACGCTCTGTCTCTCACACACACTCTCTGTCTCTCACACACTCTCTGCCTCTCACACACACACTCTGTCTCTCACACACTCTCTGCCTCTCACACACACTCTCTGTCTCTCACACACACTCTCTGTCTCTCACACACACTCTCTGTCTGTCACACACTCTCTGTCTCTCACACACACTCTCTGTCTCTCTCACACACTCTCTGTCTCTCACACACACTCTCTGTCTCTCACACACACACTCTGTCTCTCACACACACTCTCTGTCTCACACACACTCTCTGTCTCTCACACACACTCTCTGTCTCTCACACACACACTCTGTCTCTCACACACACTCTGTCTCTCACACACACTCTGTCTCTCACACACACTCTGTCTCTCACACACACTCTCTGTCTCGCTCACACACACTCTCTCGCTCTCACACACACTCTCTGTCTCGCTCTCACACACTCTCTGTCTCTCACACACACTCTCTGTCTCTCACACACACTCTCTGTCTCGCTCACACACACTGTCTCGCTCACACACACTCTCTGTCTCGCTCACACACACTCTATGTCTCGCTCACACACACATTCTATCGCTCACACATTCTCTGTCTCTCACACACACTCTCTGTCTCTCTCACACACTCTCTGTCTCACACACACTCTGTCTCTCACACACACTCTCTGTCTCGCTCACACACACTCTCTCGCTCTCACACACACTCTCTGTCTCGCTCTCACACACTCTGTCTCGCTCACACACACTCTCTGTCTCGCTCACACACACTCTCTGTCTCGCTCACACACACATTCTATCGCTCACACACACTCTGTCTCTCACACACACTCTCTGTCTCTCACACACACTCTCTGTCCCTCTCACACACTCTCTGTCTCTCACACACACTCTGTCTCGCTCACGCACACTCTCTGTCTCTTACACACAGTCTCTGTCTCGCTCACACACACACTCTGTCTCTCACACACACTCTCTGTCTCTCTCACACACTCTCTGTCTCTCACACACTCTCTGTCTCTCACACACACTCTCTGTCTCTCACACACTCTCTGCCTCTCACACACACTCTCTGTCTCTCTCACACACTCTCTGTCTCTCACACACTCTCTGTCTCTCACACACACTCTCTGTCTCTCACACACTCTCTGCCTCTCACACACTCTCTGTCTCTCTCACACACTCTCTGTCTCTCACACACACTCTCTGTCTCTCACACACACTCTCTGTCTGTCACACACTCTCTGTCTCTCACACACACTCTCTGTCTCTCTCACACACTCTCTGTCTCTCACACACACTCTCTGTCTCTCACACACACACTCTGTCTCTCACACACACTCTCTGTCTCACACACACTCTCTGTCTCTCACACACACTCTCTGTCTCTCACACACACACTCTGTCTCTCACACACACTCTGTCTCTCACACACACTCTGTCTCTCACACACACTCTGTCTCTCACACACACTCTCTGTCTCGCTCACACACACTCTCTCGCTCTCACACACTCTCTGTCTCGCTCTCACACACTCTCTGTCTCGCTCACACACACTCTCTGTCTCGCTCACACACACTCTCTCGCTCTCACACACTCTCTGTCTCGCTCACACACACTCTGTCTCGCTCACACACACTCTCTGTCTCGCTCACACACACTCTCTGTCTCACTCACACACACATTCTATCGCTCACACACACTCTCTGTCTCTCACACACACTCTATGTCTCGCTCACACGCACTCTCGGTCTCTCACACACACTCTCTGTCTCGCTCACACACACTCTCTGTCTCTCTCACACACTCTCTGTCTCTCACACACACTCTATGTCTCGCTCACACACACTCTCTGTCTCGCTCACACACACTCTCTGTCTCGCTCACACACACTCTCTGTCTCGCTCACACACTCTCTGTCTCGCTCACACGCACTCTCTGTCTCTCACACACACTCTCTGTCTCGCTCACACACACTCTCTGTCTCGCTCACACGCACTCTCTGTCTCTCACACACACTCTCTGTCTCGCTCACACACACTCTCTGTCTCACACACACTCTCTGTCTCGCTCATACACACTCACTGTCTCGCTCACACACACTCTCTGTCTCTCACACACACTCTCTGTCTCGCTCACACACACTCTCTGTCTCTCACACACACTCTCTGTCTCTCACACACACTCTCTGTCTCACTCACACACTCTCACACGCTCTCAGACACACACATACTATCTGACACACACACACACGCACACACACACTCTCTCTCTCTCTCTCACACACACACTCTCTCTCTCTCACACACACACACTCTCTCTCTGTATCTCACCCGATGCTGTACCTGTCCTGGGTGTGTTTGATGTGGGGCAGCTTTTCCCTGTATCTATCCCCATGCTGTATCTGTCAATGGAATATTTGATCGTCATGATGTGGAGATTTGATAGTTATTTGATAGTGACAGTGTAGAGGGAGCTTTACTCTCTATCTAGCCCCGTGCTGTACCTGTCCTGTGTGTGTTTCATGGGGACAGTGTAGAGGGAGCTTTACTCTCTATCTAGCCCCGTGCTGTACCTGTCCTGGGAGTGTTTGATGGGGACAGTGTAGAGGTAGCTTTACTCTGTATCTAACCCCGTGCTGTACCTGTCCTGGGAGTGTTTGATGGGGACAGTGTCGAGGGAGCTTTACTCTCTATCTAGCCCCGTGCTGTATATGTCCTGGGAGTGTTTGATGGGGACAGTGACGAGGGAGCTTTACTCTGTATCTAACCCCATGCTGCACCTTTCCTGGGAGTGTTTGATGGGGACAGTGTTGAGGGAGCTTTACTCTGTATCTAACCCCGTGCTGTACCTGTCCTGGGCGTGTTTGATGGGGAACAGTGTAGAGAGAGCTTGACTCTGTATCTAAACCCGTGCTGTACCTGTCCTGGGCGTGTTTGATGGGGGACAGTGTAGAGAGAGCTTTACTCTGTATCTAAACCCGTGCTGTACCTGTCCTGGGCGTGTTTGATGGGGACAGTGTAGAGGGAGCTTTACTCTGTATCTAACCCCGTGCTGTACCTGTCCTGGGAGTGTTTGATGGGGGACAGTGTAGAGGGAGCTTTACTCTCTATCTAGCCCCGTGCTGTATATGTCCTGGGAGTGTTTGATGGGGACAGTGACGAGGGAGCTTTACTCTGTATCTAACCCCGTGCTGTACCTGTCCTGGGAGTGTTTGATGGGGACAGTGTAGAGGGAGCTTTACTCTCTATCTAGCCCCGTGCTGTATATGTCCTGGGAGTGTTTGATGGGGACAGTGACGAGGGAGCTTTACTCTGTATCTAACCCCGTGCTGTACCTGTCCTGGGTGTGTTGGATGGGGACAGTGACAAGGGAGCTTTACTCTGTATCGAACTCTGTGCTGTGTCTGTCCTGGGAGTGTTTGATGGGAACAGTGTAGAGAGAGCTTTACTCTGTATCGAACTCTGTGCTGTACCTGTACCTTTCCTGGGAGTGTTTGATGGGAACAGTGTCGAGGGAGCTTTACTTTGCATCTAATCCCGTGTTTCAGTTACTGATAGACTGTAGAGGAAGATCAGGTCACACACACGCTCTCCTTACACACTCTCAGACACACACACACACACACACACATGCTCTCTCTGTCTCTCACACACACATACACTATCTCTTACGCACTCTCTCACTCACACACATGCTCTTTTTCTCTGTCACACACACTCTTTCTCTCTGTCACACACACTTTCTCTCACACACACTTTCTCTCTCACACACATTCTCTCACACACACTTTCACGCTCCCACACTCTCACCCATGCATTCTCTCTCACTGACACACTCTCACACACATGCACTCAGTCTCTCACTCACATACACTCACTCTTTCACACACACAACACTCACTCTCTCACACACATACACTCAGTCTCTCACTCACATACACTCACTCTCTCACACACACAACACTCACTCTCTCACACACATACACTCACTCTCTCACACACACTTTCTCTCTCACACACATTCTCTCACACACACTTTCACGCTCCCACACTCTCACCCATGCATTCTCTCTCACTGTCACACTCTCACACACATGCACTCAGTCTCTCACACACACACATACACTCACTCTCTCACACACACAACACTCACTCTCTCACACACATACACTCACTCTCTCACACACATACACTCTCTCTCACACACACACACATTCTCTCACACACATGCACTCAGTCTCTCACACACACATACACTCACTCTCTCACACACATACACTCTCTCTCACACACATACACACTCTCTCACACACACACACTCTCTCTCTCACACAGACACTCTCTCACACAGACACTCTCTCTCACACACACACACTCTCTCACACACATACACTCACTCTCTCACACACATACACTCACTCTCTCACACACATACACACTCTCTCACACACACACACTCTCTCACACAGACACTCTCTCACACAGACACTCTCTCTCACACACACACACTCTCTCACACACATACACACTCTCTCACACACACACTCTCTCTCTCACACAGACACTCTCTCTCACACACACTCTCACACACACACACACTCTCTCTCTCACACACACTCTCTCTCTCACACACACTCTCTCTCACACACACACTCTCTCTCACACACACACACTCTCTCTCACACACACTCTCTCTCAAACATGTACTCTCTCTCTCGCACACACACGCTCTCTCGCACACACTTTCTCTCTCGCACACACTCTCTCTCTCGCACACTCTCTCTCGCACACACTCTCTCTCTCGCACACACTCTCTCTCTCGCACACACTCTCTCTCGCACACACTCTCTCTCGCACACACTCTCTCTCGCACACACTCTCTCTCGCACACACTCTCTCTCGCACACACTCTCTCTCGCACACACTCTCTCTCGCACACACTCTCTCTCGCACACACTCTCTCTCGCACACACTCTCTCTCGCACACACTCTCTCTCACACACACACTCTCTGTCGCACACACTCTCAGGCACACACTCTCTCTCTCACACATATACACTCTCTCTCTCAAACATGTACTCTCTCTCTCTCACACACACACTCTCTCACATATACACACTCTCACAAACATATACTCTCTCTCACGCACACACTCTCTCTCACACACACACTCTCTCTCACGCACACGCTCCCTCTCTCTCACACACACTCTCTCTCACACACACTCTCTCTCACGCACACACTCTCTCTCACGCACACACTCTCTCTCACACACACACACTCTCTCTCGCACACACACACACACACAATGATGGGCAAAATGTAGAGGATGATTTGAGCTGTATCTAACCCCGTGCTGTACCTGTCCTGGGTCTGTTTGATGTGCACAATGTGGAGGCAGCTTTTCCTTTAATCTAGCACCATGCTGTGTCTGTCATTGGATTATATGATGGGTACAGTGTATAGGGAGCTTCACTCTGAATCTATCCCTGTGCTGTACCTGTCCTGGGAGTGTTTTATGAGGACAGTGAAGTGGGAGCTTTACTCTATATCTAACCACTTGCTGTATCTGTCCTGGGAGTGTTTGATGGGGACAGTGTAGAGGGAGCTTTACTCTGTATCTAACCCCGTGCTGTACCTGTCCTGGGAGTGTTTGATGGGGACAGTGTCGAGGGAGCTTTACTCTGTATCTAACCCTGTGCTGTATCTGTTCTGGGACTGTTTGATGGGGCCAGTGTACAGTGAGCTTTAATCTGTATCTAACCCCGTGCTGTCCCTGTCCTGGGAGTGTTTGTTGGGGACAGTGCAGAGGGAGATTTACTCTGTATCGAACCCCGTGCTGCATCTGTCCTTGGTTTGTTTGATGGGGACAGTATCGAGGGAGCTTTACTCTGGATCTTACCCTGTGCTGTCCCTGTCCTGCGAGTGTTTGATGGAGACAGTGTCGAGGGAGCTTTACTCTGTTTCGAACCCCGTGCTGTCCCTGTCCTGCGAGTGTTTGATGGAGACAGTGTCGAGGGACCTTTACTCTGTATTGAATCCCGTGCTGTATTTGTCCTGGGAGTGTTTAATGGGGACAGTGTCAAGGGAGCTTTACTCTGTACCTAACCCTGTGCTGTACCTGTCCTGGGAGTGTTTGATGGGGACAGGACTTGGGGGACATTGGATTTTAGACAATGTTTAGGGTTTTAGACTTTTCGGAGTGAAATTCAGGAACACTTTGCCACACCAGGTGTGATATTAGTTTGGAACTACCTTCTATAATTCACAGTTGATGCTCAGTCGCTTATTAATGTTTAAACCTGAAGTTGATGGATGGTATTTTACACACAGGAGAAGCAATTTAAAATCAATGGATCAATGTTAAAATGGATGCAGGAACAGAGAGACCTGGGCTTTCAGTTCATTTTTACATCTTAAAAATTCAACCTGGGGCTCAGAATCTGTCAGTTCAATCTACTTTTCCTGTCCCGAAAACGTGTCAACAATTGTGTTGGGGAATGTGACAAAAGGTGACATTCCTGCATCCTGCACAGTGGGGTTGGGAGGTTGTTTGAAAGGAGATTCAGAAAGTGTCAATTAGATTGTGTCTCTTTGCAGAAGTTGAGTATTTCACAGGAGATGCCTTGAGATAAAGGAAAGTTTTACCAATGTCTGCGTAACTTTCAAAGTCTCCAGACGCATGAAGGGGGCAGAGATTTTGTAATATTCAGAGCAGGAGATGCCAGACAATCACAGAATTGAAGATGTGAGGCCATCTCTTGTTTCTGAATGTCAACCTGTAGCTTTTAAACTTTAGTCCTGGGCTAATCATTCCAAGTTTGCAATCCCACACTTTGCTGTTGTGGATTTTGAGTTGTAAATTTTCTGAAATTGATTCTGTAATAAAAATCCCTGCAGGATGCAATGATTCCCATTCTGTCAGCTGCTGCCAAGCCCCAGTTTGTGTCTCAGTTTCACTATTTATCAGCCATTTAAGATCCAAGAGTCATAGAATTCCTACACTGCAGAATGAGGCCATTCAGCCCAACAAGCCTGCCCCGACAATAATCCCACCCAGGCCCGAATCCCCCTGACACTAAGGGGCAATTTAGCAAACGTGCAAACTCCACACAGACAGTCACTCGAGGCGGGGAATCGAACCCAGATCCATGGCGCTGGGTGTCAGCAGTGCTAACCACTGTGCCACCGTGTCACCCGGTGATGAGACAGAACGTTTGCCAAAGTGCACAGAAATAGACAGCATTGTCAGCATTTTAGCTGGAAGCTTCAAATGACAAAGGAATCTTAATAACAGAGTCACAGAATCCCTGCAGTGCAGAAGGAGACCATTCAGCCCATCGAGTCTGTACTGACTATCTGACACAGTATCTTACCAAGGCCCTTGACCCAGCCCTATCCCCGTAACCCCACACATTTACCTTAATCCACCGAACCAACACAGCTTTGGACAGGAAACGGCAATTTACTGTGTCCAATCCACAAATTTGGAAAATACTGGGATGGATTGAGAAATGGTTTCCGGGCAGAAAACAGAGCTCAGATACAAATGGGCCCTTTGGCCCAACTTTTCCCTGCCACCCAGTTTTTACCATTAAGCTCGTATCAAATGCCTTGCGTTTGGCCCAAATCCCTCCATACCAATCTTACCAGAATAACTGTCTAAATGCTTTTTAAAACATAAAATTGTATCCGCTACTACTACGACCTCTGGCAGCTTGTTCCAATCCCTCACCATAAGACCATAAGACATAGGAGCGGAAGTAAGGCCATTCGGCCCATCGAGTCCACTCCACCATTCAATCATGGTTGATTTCAACTCCATTTACCCGCTCTCTCCCCATAGCCCTTAATTCCTCGAGAAATCAAGAATTTATCAATTTCTGTCTTGAAGATGCTCAACGTCTCGGCCTCCACAGCCCTCTGTGGCAATGAATTCCACAGACCTACCACTCTCTGGCTGAAGAAATTTCTCCTCATCTCTGTTCTAAAGTGACTCCCTTTTATTCTAAGGCTGTGCCCCCGCGTCCTAGTCTCCCCTGCTAATGGAAACAACTTCCCTACGTCCATCCTATCTAAGCCGTTCATTATCTTGTAAGTTTCTATTAGATCTCCCCTCAACCTCCTAAACTCCAATGAATACAATCCCACGATCCTCAGACGTTCATCGTATGTCAGGCCTACCATTCCCGGGACCACCCTATGTGTGAAAAGAATTGCCCTCTGGACCCGCTCCCCTCTCACCTTAAACCTATGTCTTCTAGTTTTAGACTCCCCTCCCTTTTGGAAAAGATGTTGACGAGCTTATCACAGAACAAAGAGAATTACAGCACAGGAACAGGCCCTTCGGCACTCCAAGCCTGCACCAACCATGCTGCCCGACTGAACTAAAACCCCCTACCCTTCCGGGGACCATATCCCTCTATTCCCATCCTATTCATGTATTTGTCCAGACGTTCCGTAAAACTCACTATCGTATCTGCTTCCACTACCTCCCCCGGCAGCGAGTTCCAGGCACCCACCACCCTCTGTGTAAAAAAACTTGCCTTGTACATCTCCTTTAAACCTTGCCCCTCGCACCTTAAACCTATGCCCCCTAGATTTTGAATCTTCCACCCTGGTAAAAAGCTTCTGACTATCCACTCTGTCCATGCCCCTCATAATCTTGTAGAATTCTATCAGGTCATCCCTCAACCTCCGTCGTTCCAGTGAGAACAAAGCACGTTTCTCCAATCTCTCCTCAGAGCTAATGCCCTCCATACCAGGCAACATCCTGGTAAATCTTTTCTGAACCCTCTCCAAATTCTCCACATCTTTCTGGTAGTGTGTCGATCAGAATTGAACACTATATTCCAAGTGCGGCCTAACTAAGGTTCTATAAAGCTGCTGTATCCATGCCCTCATTATTTTAGAGACCTCTAGAAGAACACCACTAAGCCAACTCAAGGGAAAAAAGGTCCCAGAGTATCCAGCCTCTCATTATAACACAAACCATCAGGACCCCATAGCATCCCAGTAATTCTTTTCTGCACACTTTCTCGCTTAATAATCTCCTTTTTATAAGGGTGACCAGAACTATACACAGCATTCCAAGTGTGGTCTTACCAATGTCTTGTACAACTCCAACAAGACGTCCCAACACCTCTATTCCATGTTCTGACCAATGAAACCCAGCATGTGGAATGCCTTCTTCACCACACTATCCACCTGTGACTCCACTTTCAAGGAGCTATCAATCTGTACCCCGAGATCCCTTTGTTCTGTAACTCTCACCAACACCCTACCATTAACTGAGTAAGTCCTGTGTTGGTTCGATCCACCAAAATGTATCAGCTTGCATTTATCTAAATTAAACTCCATCTGCCATTCATCAGCCCACTGGCCCAATTGATCAAGATCCCATTGCAACCCTAGATAACCTTCTTCACTGTCCACAATGCCACAAATCTTGGTGTCAACTGCAAACTTACAAACCATGCCTCCTAAATTCTCATCCAAATCATTAATATAAATGACAAATAACAGTGGACCCAGCACCGATCCCTGAGGCACCCCGCTGGTCACAGGCCCCCAGTTTGACCAAAAAAACAACCCTCTACAACCACCCTCTGTCTTCTGTCATCAAGCCAATTTTATATCCATTTGGCTACCTCACCCTGGATCCCGTGAGAATTAACCAAATCCTGTCTGCTTTTGTTTTTAAAAGTTTACATTTTTAAACACTGAAACGTCTTGCCCTTGTTGGGAATATCAGTGTGGTTTGAGAAAAGCAAACACTGATCCCACACTCAACACCCCCCAACACAGGACTGAGCAGAGAGTGTGAAATGTGACTGGTGTGAGTGTGGATTGTCTTTTAAAAGTGGGTAAGAAACACTCCTCCATTTTCAAATCTTTACCTTGCTTATGTAGCGTCTCGGACTCCCCTGTCACTCACTATCCATCTGAATTAATCTCTATTCCTCACTGTCTAACTGTTACTCTCTGCATTGCTCCCTCTCCCTATCTCTCTGTTACTCTGCATCGCTCCATCTCTCGCTCTTCCTCTCTCTCTCTCCCTCTTCCTCTCTATCCCTCTCATCCACCACGTTGTTTATCGTTAAGGGGTCTAATCACGGAGAATTCAAACACTCTTTCTGTTTCTGTCTTGGCAGAATTAGCAACATCAGTGGATATTTCAAGACTGGATTCACACAATACAGACAGAACGCTGGTGAGCTCAGTACACGTGGTACCTGAATGTTACAATAAGATAGAATCTGTATTCAGACAACTGTCACCCCACAGGGTCCAAACTTCACCGTGTTAATTTGATTTGATTTGATTGATTTGTATTGGGATGCAGTGAAAAGTATTGTTTCTTGTGCGCTATACAGACAAAACATTCCGTACATAGAGTACACAGGGAGAAGGAGAGGAAAGGGTGCAGAATATAGTGTTGCAGTCACCGATAGGGTGTGGAGAAAGATCAGCTCACACACATACACTCTCTCTTACACACTCTTAGACACACACATAATCTCACACACACACACGCTCTCTCTCTCTCACACACACACTCTCACACACTCTCAGACACACATACTATCTCACACACACACTCTCTCACACACACGCACTCTCTCTCACACACACACACTCTCACACTCTCAGACACACACATACTATCTCACACACACACTCTCTCTCACACACACACACACTCTCTCACACACGCTCTCTCTCTCTCACACACACTCTCTCACACTCTCAGTCACACACATACTCTCTCTCACACACACACTCTCTCTCTCACACACACACTCTCTCGCTATTTCAGACACACACACTCTCTCTCTCTCACACACACACACGTTCTCTCTCTCTCACACATACACTCTCTCACACTCTCAGACACACACATACTCTCTCTCACACACACACTCTCTCTCTCTCACACACACACTCTCTCAGACTTTCAGACACACACACTCTCTCTCTCACACACACACACACACACTCTCTCTCTCACACACACTCTCTCTCACACACACACTCTCTCTCACACACACACACACTCTCTCTCAGACGCACTCTGTCTCCATCACACATTGTCTCTCTTTCTCACACTCTCCCTCTCACACACACACACAAACTCATATTCTCTCTCACACACACACATTCTCTCTCTCACACACACAATGTGGAGGGAGATTTACGCTGTACCTCACCCGATGCTGTACCTGTCCTGGGTGTGTTTGATGTGTGGCAGCTTTTCCCTGTATCTATCCCCATGCTGTATCTGTCATTGGAATATTTGATAGTCATGATGTGGAGATTTGATAGTTATTTGATAGTGACAGTGCAGAGGGAGCTTTATCTGTATCTAACCCCGTGCTGTACCTGTCCTGGGAGTGTTTGATGGGGACAGTGTAGAGGGAGCTTTATCTGTATCTAACCCCGTGGTGTGCCTGTCCTGGGGATGTTTGATGGGAACAGTGTAGAGGGAGGTTTACTCTGTATCGAACCCCGTGCTGCACCTGTCCTGGGAGTGTTTGATGGGGACAGTGTAGAGAGAGCTTTACTCTGTATCTAACCCCGTGCTGTATCTGTCCTGGGTGTGTTTGATGGGGACAGTGTAGAGAGAGCTTTACTCTGTATCTAACCCCGTGCTGTATCGTCCTGGGTGTGTTGGATGGGGACAGTGTAGAGGGAGCTTTACTCTGTATCGAACTCTGTGCTGTGTCTGTCCTGGGAGTGTTTAATGGTAACAGTGTAGAGGGAGCTTTACTCTGTATCGAACTCTGTGCTGTACCTGTACCTTTCCTGGGAGTGTTTGATGGGAACAGTGTCGAGGGAGCATTACTTTGCATCTAATCCCGTGTTTCAGTTACTGATAGACTGTAGAGGAAGATCAGGTCACACACACGTTCTCCTTACACACTCTCAGATACACACACACACACACACACGCTCTCTCTGTCTCTCACACACACATACACTATCTCTTACGCACTCTCTCACTCACACACATGCTCTTTCTGTCTGTCACACACACTTTATCTCTCACACACATTCTCTCTCACACACACTTTCACGCTCACACACTCTCACCCGTGCATTCTCTCCAACTGTCACACTCTCACACATATGCACTCACTCTCTCACACATACACTCTCTCTCAAACATGTACTCTCGCACACAGAAACTCTCACTCACACACACACTCTCTCTCACACACACACTCTCTCTCACACACACACTCTCTCACACACACACTCTCTCTCACACACACACTCTCTCTCACACACACACTCTCTCACACACACACTCTCTCTCACACACACTCTCTCTCACACACACACGCTCTCTCTCTCGCACACACTGTCTCTCGCACACGCTCTCTCTCTCGCACACTCTCTCGCACACACTCTCTCTCTCGCACACACTCTCTCTCTCACACACACACTCTCTCTCACACACGCACTCTCTCTCACGCACATGCACACTCTCACGCACACACTCTCTCTCTCACACACACACTCTCTCTCTCACAGACACACACTCACTCTCATGCACACGCTCTCTCTCGCACACACACTCTCTCGCACACACTCTCTCGCACACACTCTCTCTCGCACACACTTTCTCTCTCACACACACTCTTTCTCACACACACACACACACTTTCTCACACACAATCTCTCTCACACACACACACTCTCTCCCTCTCTCTCACACACACACACACACACAGAATGATGGGGCAAAATGTAGAGGAAGATTTGAGCTGTATCTAACCCCGTGCTGTACCTGTCCTGGGTGTGTTTGATGTGCACAATGTGGAGGCAGCTTTTCCTTTAATCTAGCACCATGCTGTATCTGTCATTGGATTATTTGATGGGGACAGTGTATAGGGAGCTTCTCTCTGTATCTAACCCCGTGCTGTACCTGTCCTGGGAGTGTTTGATGGGGACAGTGTCGAGGGAGCTTCACTCTGTATCTAAACCCGTGCTGTACCTGTCCTGGGAGTGTTTGATGGGGACAGTGTTGAGGGAGCTTTATCTGTATCTAACCCTGTGCTGTACCTGTCCTGGGAGTGTTTGATGGGGGACAGTGAAGTGGGAGCTTTACTCTATATCTAACCCCGTGCTGTATCTGTCATGGGAGTGTTTGATGGGGACAGTGAAGAGGGAGCTTTACTCTGTATCTAACCCCATGCTGTACCTGTCCTGGGAGTGTTTGATGGGGATAGTGTCGAGGGAGCTTTACTTTATATCTAACCACTTGCTGTATCTGTCCTGGGAGTGTTTGATGGGGACAGTGAAGAGGGAGCTTTACTCTGTATCTAACCCCGTGCTGTACCTGTCCTTGGTTTGTCTGATGGGGATATTGTAGAGAGAGCTTTACTCCATATCTAACCCCCTGCTGTATCTGTTTTTCAAGTGTTTGATGGGGATAGTGGAGAGGGAGTTTTACTCTGTATCTAACCCATGCTGTCCCTGTCCTGGGAGTGTTTGATGGGGACAGAATCGAGGGAGCCTTTCTCTGTATCTAACCCCGTGCTGTACCTGTCCTGGGCGAGTTTGTTGGGGACAGTGCAGAGGGAGCTTTACTCTTTATCTAACCCTGTGCTGTATCTGTCCTTGGTTTGTTTGATGGGGACAGTGTAGAGGGAGTTTTACTCTATATTTAACCCCAGGCTGTATCTGTACTGGGACTGTTTGATGGGGACAGTGTACAGTGAGCTTTACTCTGTATCTAACCCCGTGCTGTACCTGTCCTGGGTGAGTTTGATGTGCACAATGTGGAGGCAGCTTTTCCTTTAATCTAGCACCATGCTGTATCTGTCATTGGATCATTTGATAGTGACAGTCTATAGGGAGCTTCACTCTGTATCTAAACCCTTGCTGTACCTGTCCTGGGTGTGTTTGATGGGGGACAGTATAGAGGGAGCTTCACTCTGTATCTAAACCCGTGCTGTACCTGTCCTGTGAGTGTTTGATGGAGACAGTGTCGAGGGAGCTTTACTCTGTATCGAACCCCGTGCTGTCCCTGTCCTGTGAGTGTTTGATGGAGACAGTGTCGAGGGAGCTTTGCTCTGTATCTTACCCTGTGCTGTCCCTGTCCTGCGAGTGTTTGTTGGGGACAGTGTAGAGGGACCTTTACTCTGTATTGAACCCCGTGCTGTATTTGTCCTGCGAGTGTTTAATGGGGACAGTGTCGAGGGAGCTTTACTCTGTACCTAACCCTGTGCTGTACCTGTCCTGGGAGTGTTTGATGGGGACAGGACTTGGGGGACATTGGATTTTAGACAATGTTTAGGGTTTTAGACTTTTTGGAGTGAAATTCAGGAACACTTTGCCACACCAGGTGTGATATTAGTTTCGAACTACCTTCTATAATTCACAGTTGATGCTCAGTCGCTTATTAATGTTCAAACCTGAAGTTGATAGCTGGCATTTTACATCAGGAGAAGCAATTTAGTATCAATGGGTCAATGTTAAAATGGATGCAGGAACAGAGAGACCTGGGCTTTCAGTTCATTTTTACATCTTAAAGATTCAACCTGGGGCTCAGAATCTATCAGTTGAATCTACTTTTCCTGTCCCGAAAACGTGTCAACAATTGTGTTGGGGAATGTGACAAAAGGTGACATTCCTGCATCCTGCACAGTGGGGTTGGGAGGTTGTTTGAAAGGAGATTCAGAAAGTGTCAATTAGATTGTGTCTCTTTGCAGAAGTTGAGTATTTCACAGGAGATGCCTTGAGATAAAGGAAAGTTTTACCAATGTCTGCGTAACTTTCAAAGTCTCCAGACGCATGAAGGGGGCAGAGATTTTGTAATATTCAGAGCAGGAGATGCCAGACAATCACAGAATTGAAGATGTGAGGCCATCTCTTGTTTCTGAATGTCAACCTGTAGCTTTTAAACTTTAGCCCTGGGCTAATCATTCCAAGTTTGCAATCCCACACTTTGCTGTTGTGACTTTTGAGTTGTAAATTTTCTGAAATTGATTCTGTAATAAAAATCCCTGCAGGATGCAATGATTCCCATTCTGTCAGCTGCTGCCAAGCCCCAGTTTGTGTCTCAGTTTCACTATTTATCAGCCATTTAAGATCCAAGAGTCATAGAATTCCTACACTGCAGAATGAGGCCATTCAGCCCAACAAGCCTGCCCCGACAATAATCCCACCCAGGCCCGAATCCCCCTGACACTAAGGGGCAATTTAGCAAACGTGCAAACTCCACACAGACAGTCACTCGAGGCGGGGAATCGAACCCAGATCCCTGGCGCTGTGAGTCAGCAGTGCTAACCACTGTGCCACCGTGTCGCCCGGTGATGAGACAGAACGTTTGCCAAAGTGCACAGAAATAGGCAGCATTGTCAGCATTTTAGCTGGAAGCTTCAAATGACAAAGGGATCTTAATAGTAGAGTCACAGAATCCCTGCAGTGCAGAAGGAGACCATTCAGCCCATCGAGTCTGTACTGACTCTCTGACACAGTATCTTACCAAGGCCCTTGACCCAGCCCTATCCCCGTAACCCCACACATTTACCTTAATCCACCGAACCAACACAGCTTTGGACAGGAAACGGCAATTTACTGTGTCCAATCCACAAATTTGGAAAACACTGGGATGGATTGAGAAATGGTTTCCGGGCAGAAAACAGAGCTCAGATACAAATGGGCCCTTTGGCCCAACTTTTCCCTGCCACCCAGTTTTTACCATTAAGCTCGTATCAAATGCCTTGCGTTTGGCCCAAATCCCTCCATACCAATCTTACCAGAATAACTGTCTAAATGCTTTTTAAAATATAAAATTGTGTCCGCTTCTACTACGACCTCTGGCAGCTTGTTCTAATCCCTCACCACCCTATGTGTGAAAAGAATTGCCCTCTGGACCCTCTCCCCTCTCACCTTAAACCTATGTCTTCTAGTTTTAGACTCCCCTCCCTTTTGGAAAAGATGTTGACGAGCTTATCAAAGAACAAAGAGAATTACAGCACAGGAACAGGCCCTTCGGCCCTCCAAGCCTGCACCAACCATGCTGCCCGACTGAACTAAAACCCCCTACCCTTCCGGGGACCATATCCCTCTATTCCCATCCTATTCATGTATTTGTCCAGACGTTCCGTAAAACTCACTATCGTATCTGCTTCCACTGCCTCCCCCGGCAGCGAGTTCCAGGCACCCACCACCCTCTGTGTAAAAAAACTTGCCTTGTACATCTCCTTTAAACCTTGCCCCTCACACCTTAAACCTATGCCCCCTAGATTTTGAATCTTCCACCCTGGTAAAAAGCTTCTGACTATCCACTCTGTCCATGCCCCTCATAATCTTGTAGAATTCTATCAGGTCATCCCTCAACCTCCGTCGTTCCAGTGAGAACAAAGCAAGTTTCTCCAATCTCTCCTCAGATCTAATGCCCTCCATACCAGGCAACATCCTGGTAAATCTTTTCTGAACCCTCTCCAAATTCTCCACATCTTTCTGGTAGTGTGTCGATCAGAATTGAACACTATATTCCAAGTGCGGCCTAACTAAGGTTCTATAAAGCTGCTGTATCCATGCCCTCATTATTTGAGAGACCTCTAGAAGAACACCACTAAGCCAACTCAAGGGGAAAAAAGTCCCAGAGTATCCAGCCTCTCATTATAACTCAAACCATCAGGACCCCATAGCATCCGAGTAATTCTTTTCTGCACACTTTCTAGCTTAATAATCTCCTTTCTATAAGGGTTACCAGAACAATACACAGCATTCCAAGTGTGGTCTTACCAATGTCCTGTACAACTTCAACAAGACGTCCCAACTCCTGTGTTCAATGTTCTGACCAATGAAACCAAGCATGTGGAATGCCTTCTTCACCACTCTATCCACCTGTGACTCCACTTTCAAGGAGCTATCAATCTGTACCCCGAGATCTCTTTGTTCTGTAACTCTCACCAACACCCTACCATTAACTGAGTAAGTCCTGTGTTGGTTCGATCCACCAAAATGTATCACCTCGCATTTATCTAAATTAAACTCCATCTGCCATTCAACAACCCACTGGCCCAATTGATCAAGATCCCATTGCAACCCGAGATAACCTTCTTCACTGTCCACTATGCCACAAATCTTGGTGTCAACTGCAAACTTACAAACCATGCCTCCTAAATTCTCATCCAAATCATTAATATAAATGACAAATAACAGTGGACCCAGCACCGATCCCTGAGGCACCCCGCTGGTCACAGACCCCCAGTTTGACCAAAAAAACAACCCTCTACAACCACCCTCTGTCTTCTGTCATCAAGCCTATTTTATATCCATTTGGCTACCTCACCCTGGATCCCGTGAGATTTAACCAAATCCTGTCTGCTTTTGTTTTTAAATGTTTACATTTTTAAACACTGAAACCTCTTGCCCTTGTTGGGAATATCAGTGCGGTTTGAGAAAAGCAAACACTGATCCCACACTCAACACCCCCCAACACAGGACTGAGCAGAGAGTGTGAAATGTGACTGGTGTGAGTGTGGATTGTCTTTTAAAAGTGGGTAAGAAACACTCCTCCATTTTCAAATCTTTACCTTGCTTATGTAGCGTCTTGGACTCCCCTGTCACTCACTATCCATCTGAATTAATCTCTATTCCTCACTCACTAACTGTTACTCTCTGCATTGGTCCCTCTCCCTGTCTCTCTGTTACTCTGCATCGCTCCATCTCTCTCTCTCCCTCTCCCTCTCCCTCTCTATCCCTCTCATCCACCATGTTGTTTATCGTTAAGGGCTCTAATCACGGAGAATTCAAACACTCTTTCTGTTTCTGTCTTGGCAGAATTAGCAACATCAGTGGATATTTCAAGACTGGATTCACACAATACAGACAGAACGCTGGTGAGCTCAGTACACGTGGTACCTGAATGTTACAATAAGATAGAATCTGTATTCAGACAACTGTCACCCCACAGGGTCCAAACTTCACCGTGTTAATTTGATTTGATTTGATTGATTTGTATTGGGATGCAGTGAAAAGTATTGTTTCTTGTGCGCTATACAGACAAAACATTCCGTACATAGAGTACACAGGGGAGAAGGAGAGGAAAGGGTGCAGAATATAGTGTTGCAGTTACCGATAGGGTGTAGAGAAAGATCAGCTCACACACACACACTCTCTCTTACACACTCTTAGACACACACATAATCTCATGCACACACACGCTCTCTCTCTCTCACACACACACGCCCTCTCTCTCTCTCACACATACTCTCTCACACTCTCCGACGCACACATACTATCTCACACACACACACTCTCTCTCTCTCTCTCTCACACACACACACACACACACACACACACACTCTCACACACACTCTCTCTCTGTCTCACACACACACAGATACACTATCTCTTACGCACTCTCTCACTCACACACATGCTCTTTCTCTCTGTCACACACACTTTCTCTCTCACACACATTATCTCACACACACTGTCACGCTCACACACTCTCACCCATGCATTATCTCCAACTGACACTCTCACACACATGCACTCAGTCTCTCACACACAAATAAACTCACTCTCTCACACACACACACTCTCTCTCACACACACACTCTCTGTCTCGCACACACTCTCTCTCTCACACACACTCTCTCTCACACACTCACTCTCTCTCTCACATATACACTCTCTCTCAAACATATACTCTCTCACGCACACACTCTCTCACGCACACACTCTGTCTCTCACACAGTCTCTCTCTCACACACACACTCTCTCTCACGCACACGCTCTCTCTCTCGGACACACTCTCTCTCTCGCACACACTCTCTCTCGCACACACTCTCTCTCACACGCACACTCTCTCTCACACACACACTCTCTCTCACACACACTCTCTCTCTCGCACACACTCTCTCTCGCACACACTCTCTCTCTCACACACACTCTCTTTCTCACACACACTCTCTCACACACTCTCTCTCACACACACACACTCTCTCTCACACACACACACACTCTCTCTCTCTCACACACACACTCTCTCTCTCTCACACACACACATTCTCTCACACACACAATGATGGGCAAAATGTAGAGGAAGATTTGAGCTGTATCTAACCCCGTGCTGTACCTGCCCTGGGTGTGTTTGATGTGCACAATGTGGAGGCAGCTTTTCCTTTAATCTAGCACCATGCTGTGTCTGTCATTGGATTATATGATGGGGACAGTGTATAGGGAGCTTCAGTCTGTATCTAAACCCGTGCTGTACCTGTCCTGGCAGTGTTTGATGGGGATAGTGTAGAGGGAGCTTTACTCTGTATCTAACCCCGTGCTGGACCTGTCCTGGGAGTATTTGATGGGGGACAGTGTAGAGGGAGCTTTACCCTGGATCTAACCCCGTGCTGTCCCTGTCCTGGGAGTGTTTGATGGGGACAGTGCAGAGGGAGATTTACTCTGTATCGAACCCCGTGCTGTATCTGTCCTTGGTTTGTTTGATGGGGACAGTATCGAGGGAGATTTACTCTGTATCTAAACCCGTGTGTACCTGTCCTGGGCAAGTTTGTTGGGGACAGTGCAGAGGGAGCTTTACTCTATATCTAACCCCGTGCTGTATCTGTCCTTGGTTTGTTTGATGGGGACAGTGTCGAGGGAGCTTTACTCTATATCTAACCCCGTTCTGTATCTGTACTGGGACTGTTTTGATGTGGACAGTGTACAGTGAGCTTTAATCTGTATCTAACCCTGTGCTGTACCTGTCCTGGGAGTGTTTGATGGGGACAGTGGAGAGGGAGCTTTACTCTGTATCTAACCCCGTGCTGTATCTGTCCTGGGTGTGTTGGATGGGGACAGTGTAGGGGGAGCTTTACTCTGTATCAAACTCTGTGCTGTGTCTGTCCTGGGAGTGTTTGATGGGAACAGTGTAGAGAGAGCTTTGCTCTGTATCGAACTCTGTACCGTACCTGTACCTTTCCTGGGAGTGTTTGATGGGAACAGTGTCGAGGGAGCTTTACTTTGCATCTAATCCCGTGTTTCAGTTACTGATAGACTGTAGAGGAAGATCAGGTCACACACACGCTCTCCTTACACACTCTCAGACACACACACACACACACACACACACACACACACACACACACACATGCTCTCTCTGTCTCTCACACACACACATGCTCTCTCTGTCTCTCACACACAGATACACTATCACTTACGCACTCTCTCACTCACACACATGCTCTTTCTCTCTGTCACACACACTTTCTCTCTCACACACTTTCTCTCTGTCACACACTTTCACGCTCACACACTCTCACCCATGCACTCTCTCTCACTGACACACTCTCACACACATGCACTCAGTCTCTCACACACATACACTCACTCTCTCACACATACACTCTATCTCAAACATATACTCTCACTCACACACACTCTCACACACACACACTCTCTCACACACACAGTCTTTCTCTCGCACACACTCTCTCTCTCTCACACAGACAGACTCTCTCTCACGCACACGCTCTCTCGCACACTCTCTCGCACACACTCTCACACACACACACACACACTCTCACACACACGCACTCTCTCACACACGCCCTCTCTCTCACACACACTCTCTCTCACACACACGGTCTCTCTCACTCACACACACTCTGTCTCTCACACACTCTCTCACACACACACACACTCTCTCACACACACACTCGCTCTCTCTCACACACAGACACTCTCTCTCTCACACACACACACACTCTCTCTCACACACAGTCTCTCTCACACACACACCTCTCTCTCTCACACAGACACTCTCTCTCACACACACACACACTCTCTCTCTCACACACACACACTCTCTCTCTCTCACACACACAACGATGGGCAAAATGTAGAGGAAGATTTGAGCTGTATCTAACCCCGTGCTGTACCTGTCCTGGGTGTGTTTGATGTGCACATTGTGGAGGCAGCTTTTCCTTTAATCTAGCACCATGCTGTATCTGTCATTGGATTATATGATGGGCACAGTGTATAGGTAGCTTCACTCTGTATCTAAACCCGTGCTGTACCTGTCCTGGGAGTGTTTGATGGGGACAGTGTAGAGGGAACTTTACTCTGTATCTCACCCTGTGCTGTATATGTCCTGGGAGTGTTAGATGAGGACAGTGAAGTGGGAGCTTTACTCTGTATCTAACCACTTGCTGTATCTGTGGTGGGAGTGTTTGATGGGGACAGTGTCGAGGGAGCTTTACTCTGTATCTAACCCCGTGCTGTACCTGTCCTGGGAGTGTTTGATGGGGACAGTGTCGAGGGAGCTTTACTCTGTATCTAACCCCGTGCTGTATCTGTTGTGGGAGTGTTTGATGGGGACAGTGTCGAGGGAGCTTTACTCTGTATCTAACCCCGTGCTGTACCTGTGCTGGGCGAGTTTGATGGGGACAGTGTAGAGGGAGATTTAATCTGTATCTAACCCCGTGCTGTACCTGTCCTGGGAGTGTTTGAAGAGGACAGCGTCGAGGGAGATTTAATCTGTATCTCACCCCGTGCTGTAACTGTCCTGGGAGTGTTTGATGGGGACAGTGTCGAGGGAGCTTTACTCTGTATCTAACCCCGTGCTGTACCTGTGCTGGGCGAGTTTGATGGGGACAGTGTAGAGGGAGATTTAATCTGTATCTAACCCCGTGCTGTACCTGTCCTGGGAGTGTTTGAAGAGGACAGCGTCGAGGGAGATTTAATCTGTATCTCACCCCGTGCTGTAACTGTCCTGGGAGTGTTTGATGGGGACAGTGTCGAGGGAACTTGACTCTGTATCTCACCCCGTGCTGTGTCTGTTCCGGGAGTGTTTGATGGGGACAGTGTTCAGGTAGATTTACTCTGTATCTAACCCCATGCTGTACCTGTCCTGGGAGTGTTTGATGGGGACAGTGTCGAGGGAGCTTTACTCTACATCTAACCACTTGCTGTATCTGTCATGGGAGTGTTTCATGGGGACAGTGTAGAGGGAGCTTTACTCTGTATCGAACCCCCTGCTGTATCTGTCCTTGGAGTGTTTGATGGGGATAGTGCAGAGGGAGCTTTACTCTGTATCTAACCCATGCTGTCCCTGCCCTGGGAGTGTTTGATGTGGACAGTGTAGAGGGAGCTTTACTCTGTATCTAACCCCGTGCTGCACCTGTCCTGGGAGTGTTTGATGGGGACAGTGTAGAGGGAGCTTTACTCTGTGTCTAACCCCGTGCTGTAACTGTTCTGGGAGTGTTTGTTGGGAACAGTGCAGATGGAGATTTACTCTGGATCTAACCCCATGTTGTATCTGTCCTGGGATTGTTTGATGGGGACAGTGTTCAGGTAGATTTACTCTGTATCTAACCCCATGCTGTACCTGTCCTGGGAGTGTTTGATGGGGACAGTGTCGAGGGAGCTTTACTCTACATCTAACCACTTGCTGTATCTGTCATGGGAGTGTTTCATGGGGACAGTGTAGAGGGAGCTTTACTCTGTATCTAACCCCCTGCTGTATCTGTCCTTGGAGTGTTTGTTGGGGACAGTGCAGAGGGAGCTTTACTCTGTATCTAACCCCGTGCTGTATCTGTCCTTGGTTTGTTTGATGGGGACAGTGTCGAGGGAGCTTTACTCTATATCTAACCCCGTGCTGTATCTGTACTGGGACTGTTTTGATGGGGACAGTGTACAGTGAGCTTTAATCTGTATCTAACCCTGTGCTGTACCTGTCCTGGGAGTGTTTGATGGGGACAGTGTAGAGGGAGCTTTACTCTGTATCTAACCCCGTGCTGTATCTGTCCTGGGTGTGTTGGATGGGGACAGTGTAGGGGGAGCTTTACTCTGTATCAAACTCTGTGCTGTGTCTGTCCTGGGAGTGTTTGATGGGAACTGTGTAGAGAGAGCTTTACTCTGTATCGAACTCTGTGCTGTACCTGTACCTTTCCTGGAAGTGTTTGATGGGAACAGTGTCGAGGGAGCTTTACTTTGCATCTAATCCCGTGTTTCAGTTACTGATAGACTGTAGAGGAAGATCAGGTCACACACACACTCTCCTTACACACTCTCAGACACACACACACACACACACACACACATGCTCTCTCTGTCTCTCACACACACATACACTATCTCTTACGCACTCTCTCACTCACACACATGCTCTTTCTCTCTGTCACACACACTTTCTCTCTCGCACACATTCTCTCACACACACTTTCACGCTCACACACTCTCACCCATGCACTCTCTCTCACTGACACACTCTCACACACATGCACTCAGTCTCTCACACACATACACTCACTCTCTCACACATACACTCTCTCTCAAACATATACTCTCACTCACACACACACTCTCACACACACACTTACTCTCGCACACACTCTCTCTCTCTCACACAGACAGACTCTCTCTCACGCACACGCTCTCTCGCACACACTCTCTCTCGCACACACTCTCTCACACACACACACACTCTCTCACACACACACACTCTCTCACACACGCCCTCTCTCTCACACACACTCTCTCTCTCTCACACACACGGTCTCTCTCACTCACACACACTCTGTCTCTCACACACTCTCTCACACACACACACACTCTCTCACACACACACTCGCTCTCTCTCACACACAGACACTCTCTCTCACACACACACACACACACTCTCTCTCACACACAGTCTCTCTCACACACACACCTCTCTCTCTCACACACACTCTGTCACTCTCTCACACACACACTCTCTCTCACACACACTCTCTCTCACACACACACTCTCTCTCACACACACACTCTCTCTCACACACACACACACTCTCTCTCTCTCACACACACACTCTCTCTCTCTCTCACACACACACATTCTCTCACACACACAATGATGGGCAAAATGTAGAGGAAGATTTGAGCTGTATCTAACCCCGTGCTGTACCTGTCCTGGGTGTGTTTGATGTGCACAATGTGGAGGCAGCTTTTCCTTTAATCTAGCACCATGCTGTGTCTGTCATTGGATTATATGATGGGGACAGGTAATAGGGAGCTTCACTCTGTATCTAAACCCGTGTTGTACCTGTCCTGGGAGTGTTTGATGGGGATAGTGTAGAGGGAGCTTTACTCTGTATCTAACCCTGTGCTGGATATGTCCTGGGAGTGTTTGATGAGGACAGTGAAGTGGGAGCTTTACTCTGTATCTAACCACTTGCTGTATCTGTTGTGGGAGTGTTTGTTGGGGACAGTGTCGAGGGAGCTTTACTCTGTATCTAATCCCGTGCTGTACCTGTGCTGGGCGAGTTTGATGGGGACAGTGTAGAGGGAGATTTAATCTGTATCTAACCCCGTGCTGTACCTGTCCTGGGAGTGTTTGATGGGGACAGCGTCGAGGGAGATTTAATCTGTATCTCACCCCGTGCTGTGTCTGTTCCGGGAGTGTTTGATGGGGACAGTGTAGAGGTACATTTACTCTGTATCTAACCCCGTGCTTTAACTGTCCTGGGAGTGTTTGATGGGGACAGTGTCGAGGGATATTTAATCTGTATCTCACCCCGTGCTGTGTCTGTTCCGGGAGTGTTTGATGGGGACAGTGTTCAGGTAGATTTACTCTGTATCTAACCCCATGCTGTACCTGTCCTGGGAGTGTTTGATGGGGACAGTGTCGAGGGAGCTTTACTCTACATCTAACCACTTGCTGTATCTGTCATGGGAGTGTTTCATGGGGACAGTGAAGAGGGAGCTTTACTCTGTATCTAACCCCGTGCTGTACCTGTCCTTGGTTTGTCTGATGGGGATATTGTAGAGGGAGCTTTACTCCATATCTAACCCCCTGCTGTATCTGTCCTTGGAGTGTTTGATGGGGATAGTGCAGAGGGAGCTTTACTCTGTATCTAACCCATGCTGTCCCTGCCCTGGGAGTGTTTGATGGGGACAGTATCGAGGGAGATTTACTCTGTATCTAAACCCGTGCTGTACCTGTCCTTTGTTTGTTTGATGGGGACAGTGTAGAGGGAGCTTTACTCTATGTCTAACCCCGTGCTGTATCTGTTCTGGGACTGTTTGATGGTGACAGTGTACAGCGAGCTTTACTCTGTATCTAACCCCGTGCTGTACCTGTCCTGGGAGTGTTTGATGGGGACAGTGTACAGTGAGCTTTAATCTGTATCTAACCCCGTGCTGTACCTGGCCTGGGAGTATTTGATGGGGACAGTGTAGAGGGAGCTTTACTCTGTATCTAACCCCGTGCTGTAACTGTTCTGGGAGTGTTTGTTGGGAACAGTGCAGAGGGAGATTTACTCTGTATCTAACCCCGTGCTGTATCTGTCCTTGGTTTGTTTGATGGGGACAGTGTCGAGGGAGCTTTACTCTATATCTAACCCCGTGCTGTATCTGTACTGGGACTGTTTTGATGGGGACAGTGTACAGTGAGCTTTAATCTGTATCTAACCCTGTGCTGTACCTGTCCTGGGAGTGTTTGATGGGGACAGTGTAGAGGGAGCTTTACTCTGTATCAAACTCTGTGCTGTGTCTGTCCTGGGAGTGTTTGATGGGAACAGTGTAGAGAGAGCTTTACTCTGTATCGAACTCTGTGCTGTACCTGTACCTTTCCTGGGAGTGTTTGATGGGAACAGTGTCGAGGGAGCTTTACTTTGCATCTAATCCCGTGTTTCAGTTACTGATAGACTGTCGAGGAAGATCAGGTCACACACACGCTCTCCTTGCACACTCTCAGACACACACACACACACACATGCTCTCTCTCTCTCACACACACATACACTATCTCTTACGTACTCTCTCACTCATACACATGCTCTTTCTCTCTGTCACACACACTTTCTCTCACACACACTTTCTCTCTCACACACATTCTTTCACACACACATTCTCTCACACACACTTTCACACTCACACACTTTCTCTCTCACACACACACTCTTTCTCTCTGTCACACACACTTTCTCTCTCACACACATTCTCTCACACACACTTTCACGCTCACACACTCTCACCCATGCATTCTCTCTCACTGACACACTCTCACACACATGCACACAGTCTCTCACTCACATACACTCACTCTCTCACACATACACTCTCTCAAACATATACTCTCACTCACAGACACACTCTCACACACACACACTCTCTCACACACACACTCTCTCACACACACACTCTCTCACACACACACTCTCTCACACACACAGTCTTTCTCTCGCACACACTCTCTCTCTCTCACACAGACAGACTCTCTCTCGCACACACTCTCTCTCGCACACACTCTCTCACACACACACACACACTCTCTCACACACACACACTCTCTCACACACACACTCTCTCACACACGCCCTCTCTCTCACACACACTCTCTCTCTCTCACACACACGGTCTCTCTCACTCACACACACTCTGTCTCTCACACACTCTCTCACACACACACACTCTCTCACACACACACTCGCTCTCTCTCACACACAGACACTCTCTCTCTCTCACACACACACACTCTCTCTCACACACAGTCTCTCTCACACACACACCTCTCTCTCTCACACACACTCTGTCTCTCTCTCACACACACACTCTCACTCACACACACTCTCTCTCACACACACACTCTCTCTCACACACACACTCTCTCTCACACACACACTCTCTCTCGCACACACTCTCTCTCTCACACACACTCTCTCTCTCACACACACTCTCTCTCTCACACACTCTCTCTCACGCACACACTCTCTCTCACGCACACACTCTCTCTCACGCACACACTCTCTCTCACGCACACACTCTCTCTCACGCACACACTCTCTCTCACGCACACACTCTCTCTCACGCACACACTCTCTCTCACGCACACACTCTCTCTCTCGCACACACTCTCTCTCGCACACACTCTCTCTCGCACACACTCTCTCTCTCGCACACTCTCTCTCTCTCGCACACACTCTATCTCACACACACTCTCTCGTACACACACTCTCTCTCACACACACACAGACCCTCTCTCTCACACACACATTCTCTCACACACAGACACACTCTCTCTCACACACACACTCTCTCTCACACACACACACTCTCTCTATCACACACACACACAATGATGGGCAAAATGTAGAGGAAGATTTGAGCTGTATCTAACCCCGTGCTGTACCTGTCCTGGGTGTGTTTGATGTGCACAATGTGGAGGCAGCTTTTCCTTTAATCTAGCACCATGCTGTATCTGTCATTGGATTATTTGATGGGGACAGTGTATAGGGAGCTTCACTCTGAATCTCACCCCGTGCTGTCCCTGTCCTGGGAGTGTTTGATGGGGACAGTGTCGAGGGAGCTTCACTCTGTCTCGAAACCCGTGCTGTACATGTCCTGAGAGTGTTTGATGGGGATAGTGTACAGCGAGCTTTACTCTGTATCTAACCCTGTGCTGTATATGTCCTGGGAGTGTTTGATGAGGACAGTGAAGTGGGAGCTTTACTCTGTATCTAACCACTTGCTGTACCTGTCCTGGGAGTGTTTGAAGGGGACAGTGTAGAGGGAGCTTTACTCTGCATCTAACCCCGTGCTGTAACTGTCCTGGGAGTGTTTGATGGGGACAGTGTCGAGGGAGATTTAATCTGTATCTCACCCCGTGCTGTGTCTGTTCCGGGAGTGTTTGATGGGGACAGTGTAGAGGTAGATTTAATCTGTATCTCACCCCGTGCTGTGCCTGTCCTGGGAGTGTTTGATGGGGACAGTGTCGAGGGAGCTTCACTCTGTATCTAAACCCGTGCTGTACCTGTCCTTGGTTTGTTTGATGGGGACAGTATAGAGGGAGCTTTACTCTATGTCTAACCCCGTGCTGTATCTGTTCTAGGACTGTTATATGGGGACAGTGTACAGTGAGCTTTAATCTGTATCTAACCCCGTGCTGTACCCGTCCGGGGAGTGTTTGATGGGGACAGTGTCGAGGGAGCTTCACTCTGTATCGAAACCCGTGCTGTACATGTCCTGGGAGTGTTTGATGGGGATAGTGTCGAGGGAGCTTCACTCTGTATCTAAACCCGTGCTGTACCTGTCCTGGGAGTGTTTGATGGGGGACAGTGTAGAGGGAGCTTTACTCTGTATCTAACCCCGTGCTGTACCTGTCCTGGGAGTGTTTGATGGGGGACAGTGTAGAGGGAGCTTTACTCTGTATCTAACCCCGTGCTGTCCCTGTCCTGGAAGTGTTTGATGGGGACAGTGTAGAGGGAGCTTTACTCTGTATCTAAACACGTGCTGTACCTGTCCTGGGCGTGTTTGATGGGGGACAGTGGAGAGGGAGCTTTACTCTGTATCTAACCACGTGCTATATCTCTCCTGGAAGTGGTTTATGGGGACAGTGTAGAGCGAGCTTTGCTCTGTATCTTACCCCGTGCTGTCCCTGTCCTGGGAGTGTTTGATGGAGACAGTGTAGAGGGAGCTTCACTCTGTATCGATCCCCGTGCTGTACCTGTCCTGGGAGTGTTTGATGGAGACAGTGTAGAGGGAGCTTCACTCTGTATCGAACCCCGTGCTGTACCTGTCCTGGGAGTGTTTGATGGGGGACAGTGTAGAGGGAGCTCCACTCTGTATCGAACCCCGTGCTGTACCTGTACTGGGAGTGTTTGATGGAGACAGTGTAGAGGGAGCTTCACTCTGTATCGATCCCTGTGCTGTACCTGTCCTGGGAGTGTTTGATGGGGACAGTGTAGAGGGAGCTTCACTCTGTATCTAACCCCGTGCTGTACCTGTCCTGGGTGTGTTTGATGGGGGACAGTGTAGAGGGAGCTTTACTCTGTATCTAACCCGTGCTGTCCCTGTCCTGCGAGTGTTTGATGGAGACAGTGTCGAGGGAGATTTAATCTGTATCTAACCCCGTGCTGTGTCTGTTCCGGGAGTGTTTGATGGGGACAGTGTAGAGGTAGATTTACTCTGTATCTAACCCCGTGCTGTACCTGTGCTGGGCGAGTTTGATGGGGACAGTGCAGAGGGAGCTTTACTCTGTATCTAACCCCGTGCTGTACCTGTCCTGGGAGTGTTTGATGGGGACAGTGTCGAGGGATATTTAATCTGTATCTCACCCCGTGCTGTGTCTGTTCCGGGAGTGTTTGATGGGGACAGTGTTCAGGTAGATTTACTCTGTATCTAACCCCATGCTGTACCTCTCCTGGGAGTGTTTGATGGGGACAGTGTCGAGGGAGCTTTACTCTACATCTAACCACTTGCTGTATCTGTCATGGGAGTGTTTCATGGGGACAGTGTTGAGGGAGCTTTACTCTGTATCTAACCCCGTGCTGTACCTGTCCTTGGTTTGTCTGATGGGGATATTGTAGAGGGAGCTTTACACCATATCTAACCCCCTGCTGTATCTGTCCTTGGAGTGTTTGATGGGGATAGTGCAGAGGGGGCTTTACTCTGTATCTAACCCATGCTGTCCCTGTCCTGGGAGTGTTTGATGGGGACAGTATCGAGGGAGCTTTACTCTGTATCTAAACCCGTGCTGTACCTGTCCTTGGTTTGTTTGATGGGGACAGTGTAGAGGGAGCTTTACTCTATGTCTAACCCCGTGCTGTATCTGTTCTAGGACTGTTATATGGGGACAGTGTACAGTGAGCTTTAATCTGTATCTAACCCCGTGCTGTATCTCTCCTGGGTGTGTTGGATGGGGACAGTGTAGAGGGAGCTTTACTCTGTATCGAACTCTGTGCTGTGTCTGTCCTGGGAGTGTTTGATGGGAACAGTGCAGAGAGAGCTTTACTCTGTATCGAACTCTGTGCTGTACCTGTACCTTTCCTGGGAGTGTTTGATGGGAACAGTGTCGAGGGACCTTTACTTTGCATCTAATCCCGTGTTTCAGTTACTGATAGACTGTCGAGGGAGATCAGGTCACACACACGCTCTCCTTACACCCTCTCAGACACACACACACATGCTCTCTCTTTCTCTCACACACACATACACTATCTCTTACGCACTCTCTCACTCACACGCATGCTCTTTCTCTCTGTCACACACACACACTCTCTCTCACACACACTCTCTCTCACACACACACTCTCTCTCTCTCACACACTCTCTCTCTCACACACACTCTCTCTCTCACACACACACACTCTCTCTCTCACACACACTCTCTCTCTCGCACACACTCTCTCACACACACTCTCTCTCTCACACACACTCTCTCTCACACACACACACTCTCTCTCTCACACACACACTCTTTCTCACACACACACTCTCTCTAACACACCCTCTCTCTCACGCACACACTCTCTCTCGCACACACTCTCTCTCGCACACACACACTCTCTCTCGCACACACTCTCTCTCTCGCACACACTCTCTCACACACACTCTGTCTCACACACACACACTTTCTCACACACTCTCTCTCTCGTACACACACTCTCTCTCACACACACACACACTCTCTCTCTCACACACACATTCTTTCACACACACTCTCTCTCACACACACACTCTCTCTCACACACACACACACTCTCTCTCACACACACACACTCTCTCTCACACACACATTCTCTCACACGCACACACACACTCTATCACACACACACACACACACACACACAATGATGGGCAAAATGTAGAGGAAGATTTGAGCTGTATCTAACCCCGTGCTGTACCTGCCCTGGGTGTGTTTGATGTGCACAATGTGGAGGCAGCTTTTCCTTTAATCTAGCACCATGCTGTATCTGTCATTGGATTATTTGATGGGGACAGTGTATAGGGAGCTTCACTCTGAATCTCACCCCGTGCTGTCCCTGTCCTGGGAGTGTTTGATGGGGACAGTGTCGAGGGAGCTTCACTCTGTATCTAAACCCGTGCTGTACCTGTCCTGGGAGTGTTTGATGGGGGACAGTGTAGAGGGAGCTTTACTCTGGATCTAACCCCGTGCTGTACCTGTCCTGGGAGTGTTTGATGGGGGACAGTGTAGAGGGAGCTTTACTCTGTATCTAACCCCGTGCTGTACCTGTCCTGGGAGTGTTTGATGGGGACAGTGTAGAGGGAGCCTCACTCTGTATCTAAACACGTGCTGTACCTGTCCTGGGCGTGTTTGATGGGGGACAGTGTAGAGGGAGCTTTACTCTGTATCTAACCACGTGCTATATCTCTCCTGGAAGTGGTTTATGGGGACAGTGTAGAGCGAGCTTTGCTCTGTATCTTACCCCGTGCTGTCCCTGTCCTGGGAGTGTTTGATGGAGACAGTGTAGAGGGAGCTTCACTCTGTATCGATCCCCGTACTGTCCCTGTCCTGGGAGTGTTTGATGGGGGACAGTGTAGAGGGAGCTTCACTCTGTATCGAACCCCGTGCTGTACCTGTCCTGGGAGTGTTTGATGGGGACAGTGTAGAGGGAGCCTCACTCTGTATCTAACCCCGTTCTGTACCTGTCCTGGGTGTGTTTGATGGGGGACAGTGTAGAGGGAGCTTTACTCTGTATCTAACCCCGTGCTGTCCCTGTCCTGGGTGTGTTTGATGGGGGACAGTGTAGAGGGAGCTTTACTCTGTATCTAACCCCGTGCTGTCCCTGTCCTGCGAGTGTTTGATGGAGACAGTGTCGAGGGACCTTTACTCTGTATTGAACCCCGTGCTGTCCCTGTCCTGGGTGTGTTTAATGGGGACAGTGTCGAGGGAGCTTTACTCTGTACCTAACCCTGTGCTGTATCTGTACTGGGAGTGTTTGATGGGGACAGTGTCGAGGGAGCTTCACTCTGTATCGAACCCCGTGCTGTACCTGTCCTGGGAGTGTTTGATGGAGACAGTGTAGAGGGAGCTTCACTCTGTATCGATCCCTGTGCTGTACCTGTCCTGGGAGTGTTTGATGGGGACAGTGTAGAGGGAGCTTCACTCTGTATCTAACCCCGTGCTGTACCTGTCCTGGGTGTGTTTGATGGGGGACAGTGTAGAGGGAGCTTTACTCTGTATCTAACCCGTGCTGTCCCTGTCCTGCGAGTGTTTGATGGAGACAGTGTCGAGGGAGATTTAATCTGTATCGAACCCCGTGCTGTGTCTGTTCCGGGAGTGTTTGATGGGGACAGTGTAGAGGTAGATTTACTCTGTATCTAACCCCGTGCTGTACCTGTGCTGGGCGAGTTTGATGGGGACAGTGCAGAGGGAGCTTTACTCTGTATCTAACCCCGTGCTGTACCTGTCCTGGGAGTGTTTGATGGGGACAGTGTCGAGGGATATTTAATCTGTATCTCACCCCGTGCTGTGTCTGTTCCGGGAGTGTTTGATGGGGACAGTGTTCAGGTAGATTTACTCTGTATCTAACCCCATGCTGTACCTGTCCTGGGAGTGTTTGATGGGGACAGTGTCGAGGGAGCTTTACTCTACATCTAACCACTTGCTGTATCTGTCATGGGAGTGTTTCATGGGGACAGTGTTGAGGGAGCTTTACTCTGTATCTAACCCCGTGCTGTACCTGTCCTTGGTTTGTCTGATGGGGATATTGTAGAGGGAGCTTTACACCATATCTAACCCCCTGCTGTATCTGTCCTTGGAGTGTTTGATGGGGATAGTGCAGAGGGGGCTTTACTCTGTATCTAACCCATGCTGTCCCTGTCCTGGGAGTGTTTGATGGGGACAGTATCGAGGGAGCTTTACTCTGTATCTAAACCCGTGCTGTACCTGTCGTTGGTTTGTTTGATGGGGACAGTGTAGAGGGAGCTTTACTCTATGTCTAACCCCGTGCTGTATCTGTTCTAGGACTGTTTTATGGGGACAGTGTACAGTGAGCTTTAATCTGTATCTAACCCCGTGCTGTATCTCTCCTGGGTGTGTTGGATGGGGACAGTGTAGAGGGAGCTTTACTCTGTATCGAACTCTGTGCTGTGTCTGTCCTGGGAGTGTTTGATGGGAACAGTGCAGAGAGAGCTTTACTCTGTATCGAACTCTGTGCTGTACCTGTACCTTTCCTGGGAGTGTTTGATGGGAACAGTGTCGAGGGACCTTTACTTTGCATCTAATCCCGTGTTTCAGTTACTGATAGACTGTCGAGGGAGATCAGGTCACACACACGCTCTCCTTACACCCTCTCAGACACACACACACATGCTCTCTCTTTCTCACACACACACATACACTATCTCTTACGCACTCTCTCACTCACACGCATGCTCTTTCTCTCTGTCACACACACACACTCTCTCTCACACACACTCTCTCTCACACACACACTCTCTCTCTCACACACTCTCTCTCTCACACACACTCTCTCTCTCACACACACACACTCTCTCTCTCACACACACTCTCTCTCTCGCACACACTCTCTCACACACACTCTCTCTCTCTCACACACACTCTCTCTCACACACACACACTCTCTCTCTCACACACACACTCTTTCTCACACACACACTCTCTCTAACACACCCTCTCTCTCACGCACACACTCTCTCTCGCACACACTCTCTCTCGCACACACTCTCTCTCTCGCACACACTCTCTCACACACACTCTGTCTCACACACACACACTTTCTCACACACTCTCTCTCTCGTACACACACTCTCTCTCACACACACACACTCTCTCTCACACACACACATTCTTTCACACACACTCTCTCTCACACACACACTCTCTCTCACACACACACACTCTCTCTCACACACACACACTCTCTCTCACACACACATTCTCTCACACGCACACACACACTCTATCACACACACACACACACACAATGATGGGCAAAATGTAGAGGAAGATTTGAGCTGTATCTAACCCCGTGCTGTACCTGCCCTGGGTGTGTTTGATGTGCACAATGTGGAGGCAGCATTTCCTTTAATCTAGCACCATGCTGTATCTGTCATTGGATTATTTGATGGGGACAGTGTATAGGGAGCTTCACTCTGAATCTCACCCCGTGCTGTCCCTGTCCTGGGAGTGTTTGATGGGGACAGTGTCGAGGGAGCTTCACTCTGTATCTAAACCCGTGCTGTACCTGTCCTGGGAGTGTTTGATGGGGGACAGTGTAGAGGGAGCCTAACTCTGGATCTAACCCCGTGCTGTACCTGTCCTGGGAGTGTTTGATGGGGGACAGTGTAGAGGGAGCTTTACTCTGTATCTAACCCCGTGCTGTACCTGTCCTGGGAGTGTTTGATGGGGACAGTGTAGAGGGAGCCTCACTCTGTATCTAAACACGTGCTGTACCTGTCCTGGGCGTGTTTGATGGGGGACAGTGTAGAGGGAGCTTTACTCTGTATCTAACCACGTGCTTTTTCTCTCCTGGAAGTGGTTTATGGGGACAGTGTAGAGCGAGCTTTGCTCTGTATCTTACCCCGTGCTGTCCCTGTCCTGGGAGTGTTTGATGGAGACAGTGTAGAGGGAGCTTCACTCTGTATCGATCCCCGTGCTGTCCCTGTCCTGGGAGTGTTTGATGCGGGACAGTGTAGAGGGAGCTTCACTCTGTATCGAACCCCGTGCTGTACCTGTCCTGGGAGTGTTTGATGGGGACAGTGTAGAGGGAGCTTCACTCTGTATCTAACCCCGTTCTGTACCTGTCCTGGGTGTGTTTGATGGGGGACAGTGTAGAGGGAGCTTTACTCTGTATCTAACCCCGTGCTGTCCCTGTCCTGGGTGTGTTTGATGGGGGACAGTGTAGAGGGAGCTTTACTCTGTATTGAACCCCGTGCTGTCCCTGTCCTGGGTGCGTTTAATGGGGACAGTGTCGAGGGAGCTTTACTCTGTACCTAACCCTGTGCTGTATCTGTACTGGGAGTGTTTGATGGGGACAGTGTCGAGGGAGCTATACTCTGTATCTAACCCTGTGCTGTACCTGTCCTGGGAGTGTTTGATGGGGACAGGACTTGGGGGACATTGGATTTTAGACAATGTTTCGGGTTTTAGACTTTTCGGAGTGAAATTCAGGAGCACTTTGCCACACCAGGTGTGATATTAGTTTGGAACTACCTTCTATAATTCACAGTTGATGCTCAGTCGCTTATTAATGTTCAAACCTGAAGTTGGTAGCTGGTATTTTACACACAGGAGAAGCAATTTATAATCAATGGGTCTATGTTAAAATACTTGCAGGAACAGAGAGACCTGGGCTTTCAGTTCATTTTTACATCTTAAAGATTCAACCTGGGGCTCAGAATCTGTCAGTATTTCTGCATTGACTATTTCACAATCTGAGGAGTTGTGAATGGTGCGATCATCAGCGAACATCTCACCTATGGAGGGAAGGTCAGTGATGGAGCAGCTGAAGATGGTTGGGGCCTCGGACACTCACCCTGAGGAACTCCTGCCGTGATGTCCCAGGACTGAGAGGATCAGCTTTGAGATAATCGGCACATTGGGGGAAAGGTTGGGAAGCAGAGGATGCTGATTTAAGGTAAATGGCGACAGCGGCAACGTGAGGCAATATCTGTGGCTTTGGAGTGATCCTTGTTGTACCCCACTATTAGCTGCTTACCCACCTGAATATCTCACTGTTACTCTCTGCATTACTATCTCATCCCTATCTCTCAGTGACTCTGCCTCTCTCCATCTCTCCGGGGAAATTATAATGGGGAGCAAAGAAATGGCAGAAGAATTGAACATATACTTTGGTTCTGTCTTCACAAAAGAGGCACAGATAACCTGGCAGAAATGTTAGGGAACCAATGGTTTAGTGAGAGTGTGGAATTGAATTGAAGGAAATCAGTATTAGTAAGAAAATGGTGCTGGGGGAATGAATGAGGTTAAAGGCTGACAAATCCCCAGGGCCTGATAATCTACATCCCAGAGTATTAAAGGAAGCGGCGCTGGAAATATTGGATGCATTGCTGGTCATCTTCCAAAATTCTATAGACTCTGGAGCAGTTCCTACAGATTGGGGGGTGGCAAATGTAACCCCACTATTTAAAATCATCTTTTCACTTGCGTGTAATTTATCACAGAACACGGGCAGCATGGGCTTATCGAGAATGACGGGATAGTGTTGGGGTGGAGAAGTTATTCCTTCAAGTGGAAATCAGTGTCGTTTTGAAATGTGTTGAGGGTTTCTGCCTCTCCCCATTCAATCCTTCCCAACCGCTCTGTCGAGGCTCCTTCTCACTTTCTACCAGACAATTATTTGTGTTCGAGAGCGGGTGCAGAGGAGATTGAAATGAAACAGACAGACAGTTATCTTCAACACTGAGAAATGTGAAGTGATGCACTTTGGATAATAAGTTGAAGAGAGAAACCATAAACCAACTGGGAACAAGTTAAATCATGTGCAGGTAAAGGGAAAGCTTTTATACCTCCATCAATCTGTGTCTCTCTCTTTTTCTCACTCTCTGTCTCTGTGTCTTCTGTCCATCTCTCCCTTTCTGGGATTCCGTGAAAAATATCCACAAATATTAGGCAGCCATTTGGCGTTTCTTCCCAGTGGCCATTTTGTGTGAACGCAGCACTGAGATATTTCTGACAGAGTTGTCTCTTCACTAAAGTAATGTTAGTATTTTAAATGTGACAGATATGCAGCTATGGAGACACAAACGAGGGCTGTATTCCCAGGAATTTTGGAGTGTCAGGCACAATTTGATCCAAGTTGTCAGGAGAATAATGGAAACTGATAGCACAGAGAGAGAGAAATGTTTCTTGCTGGTTATCCACCTCCTCCAGTCCCACCATCCTCCCATATCTGTTTTCCTTTCATTCTGGCTCCGTGACCATCCACAATTTGAATCGTTTCCCCATTGGGAGCTGTGTCTTCATCTGCGTGGGCTCCAACTCTGGAACTCCTTCCCTGAACGTTTTACTCAAATACATCCATGGGATGTGGGCCTGGCTGGTTCTGCCAGCGTTTACTCCTCGTCCCTAATTGCTCATGAACTGAGTGGCTTGCTAGGCCATTTCAAACAACATCTAAGAGTCAACCACATTGCTGTGAGGCTGGAGTCACATGTAGGCCCGACCAGGTAAGGACGGCAGATTTCCTTCCATAAAGGACATGAGTGAAGCAGATTGGTTTTCTCCATTTTAACACCTCCTTTTCCTCCAATTAAAATAGTTCGTAAAAATCATCTGGCCAAACCTTTGGGACAGGTGACCCTAAACTCTCCTGTGACTCGGGGTCAAATTTCTCACATTAAGGCTCCTGTGAAGCATCTTGGGATGATACTGTTCAAGGTGCTATATAAATGCAAGTTGTTGTTGTGTGTGTCTGAGTGTCAGCTTCTGTCCATGTCCAGGACACTGCAGGTAACAGAGAATGATTCACTCTGGTCTGCGATCGTACATGTCGTGTGTGTCTCAGTGTCAGCTCTGAAACATGTACAGCACAATCCCATCCTGTTTCTGTGTCTCTCTGCCTCTGTATCTGTATCTCTCCCTCTCGCTCCATCTCTCTCCCCATGACTGAAACAAACTAGAGTTTCAATCCCACACTGGGATGCTGTTCAATGTGAGTTCAGTTTTCCCAGAAATAAAAATCCTCAATTAAAAATTCCTTTCAACAGCAGAGGGAACTTTTCTCAAAGTGAATTTGCGGCTGTCTTGAATTTGAACCCAAGTTTTCAATATGGGGGTGGCACAGTGATGCAGGGATTAGCACTGCTTCCTCACAGTGCCAGGGACCCGCCTTCGATTCCCAGCATGGGTCACTTTCTGACTGGAGTTTGAACGTCCTTCCCATGTTTGTGTGGGTTTCCTCCGGGTGCTCCGGTTTCATCCCACACTCCAAAGATAGAACAAAGAAAATTACAGCACGGGAACAGGTCTTTCGGCTCTCCAATCCTGCACCGACCATGCTGCCTGACTGAACTAAAACCCCCTACCCTACCGGGGACCATATCCCTCCATTCCCATCTTATTCATGTCTTTGTCAAGGCGCCCTTGAAAAGTCACTATCGTATCCGTTTCCACTCCCTCCCCTGGCAACGAGTTCCAGGCACCCACCACCCTCTGTGTAAAAAAACTTTCCTCCCACATCTCATTTAAACCTTGCCCCTCGCACCTTAAACCTATGCCCCCGAGTAATAACTCCTCCACCCTGGGAAAAAGCTTCTGACCATCCACTCTGTCCATGCCCCTCATAATCTGGCAGACTTCTATCAGGTGTACAGGTTAAGTGGATTGGCCAAGCTAAATTGTCCCTTAGTGTCAGGAGGAGTGGCTGAGGTAAATGTGTGGGATTATAGGGATGGGGCCTGGGTGGGATTGTGGTCAGTGCAGACTCGATGGGCCGAATGGCCTCCTGCACTGCAGGATTCTATGAACCCTGTTCTGTATTTGGTTTGGGATTGTTTGTTGAAAAGTGTAGTTGAAGTGTTACTCTGTAATGCTGGAATTTAGGCTACGGGATGATTGGATCAAACACTTCAAGATAATAAGGGGAATGGAGAGGACTGATAAAGAACAACTTTTCCTGCTGGTTGGGGAGTCCAGGACTTGGGGACATTGGATTTCAAACAATGTTGAGGATTTTAGACTTGTAGGAGTGGAATTCAGAAACACTTTGCCACACCAGCTGTGATATTAGTTTGGAACTACCTTCTATAATTCGCAGTTGATGCTCAGTCGCTTATTAATGTTTAAATCTGAGGTTGATAGATTATATTTTTATACAGGAGAAGCAATTTAAAATCAATGGGTCAATGTTAAAATAGTTGCAGGAACAGAGAGACCTGGGCTTTCAGTTCAGTTTTACATCTTAAAGATTCAACCTGGGGCTCAGAATCTGTCAGTTGAATCTACTTTTCCCGCCTGATAAAGTGTCAACAATGTGACAAAAGGTGACATTCCTGCACAGTGGGGTTGGGAGGTTGTTTGAAAGGAGATTCAGATTGTATCAGAAAGCGTCAATTAGATTGTGTCTCTTTGGAGAACGCGCATATTTCACAGGAAACGCCCCGAGATAAAGACTAGTTTCACCAATGTCTGAGTAACTTTCAAAGTCTGCAGACGCATGAAGGGGGCAGAGATATTGTAATATTCAGAGCAGGAGATGGGGGACAATCACAGAATTGAAGATGTGAGGCCATCTCCTGTTTCCGAATGTCAGTGTTTAGCTTTTAAACTTTAGTCCTGGGCTAATAATTCCAAGTTTGCAATGCCACACTTTGCTGTTGTGAATTAGAGTTGTGAATTTTCTGAAATTGGTTGTGTAATGAAACTCGGTGCAGGATGCAATGATTCCCATTCTGCCTGCTGCTGCAAAGCCCCCGTGTCTGTCTCAGTTTCATCGTATTTATCAATGATTTGAGATCCTAGAATCATAGAATCCCTAAAGGGCAGACCATTCGGCCCATCGAGTCTGCATCGACCACAATCCCACCCAGGCCCGATTCCCGTAACCCCATATATTTACCCTGTTAATCCCCTGACACTAAGGTCAATTTATCATGGCCAATCCACCTGACCCGCACATGTTTGGACTGTGGGAGGAAACTGGAGCACCCGGAGGAAACCCACGCAGACACTGGGAGAACTCTACACAGACAGCGAGCTGAGGCTGGAATTGATCCCGGATCCCTGGCGCTGTGAGGCAGCAGTACGAACCACTGTGCCACCGTGCCGCCCTAAAGTGAAATGTCTTAACTGAATGGTTCCAAGAGTGAAAGATGGATTTCATTGGAGACAATTGTGTGGTCACCCACTTTAAAAATGATAGAACAGATTGCTTTATGAATGGGGAAAGGCTGGAAAGAGTGGAGGCCCAAAGAGACATGGGCGGTCACATCAACATAGAAAATAGGAGGAGGAGGAGGCCATTCAGCCCTTCGAGCCTGACCCACCATTCAACACTATCATGGCCGATCCTCTGTCTCAATGCCATACCCCAGCGGTCTCCCCATACACCTCGACACCTTTAGAGTCTAGAAATCTATCTCTTTCCTTCTTAAATATATTCAGTGACTTGGTCTCCACAGCTTTCTGTGGGAGAGAATTCCACAGGTTCACCACCCTCTGAGTGAAGAGGTTTCCCCTCATCTCAGTCCCAAATGGCCTCCCCCATATCCTGAGACTGTGACCTCTTGTTCCAGACACCCCCAGCCGGAGGAAACAATATCCCTGTATCCAGCCTGTCCAGCACTGTCAGAATTTTATACCTTTCAATTAGATCCCCGCTCACTCTTCTACATTCCAGTGAATACAGGCCCAGCCGACCCAATCTCCCCTCAGACATCAATGCTGCCATCCCAGGAATCAGTCTGGTGAACATTCACTGCTCTCCCTCTGTGGCAAGTACATCCTTCCTCAGATAAGGAGAGTAACACTGTACACAAGACTCCAGGTGTGGTCTCACCGAGGCTCTGTCCAGCTGCAGTAAGACATCCTTGCTCTTCTACTCCAATCCTCTTGCAATGAAGGACAACATCCCATTGGTCGTCCTAACTGCTTGCTGTAGCTGCATGCTTGCTTTCAGTGACTGGTGTTCTCAGATACCCAGGTCCCCTTGTACAACATTTCCCAATCTATCACCATTCAACTAATACTCTGCCATTCTCTTCCTCCGTCCAAAGTGGATAACGTCACATTTATCCACATTATTCTGCATCTGCCATGTATTTCCCCACTCAATCAACTTGTCTAAATCACCCCGAAGCCTGTTCACATCCTCCTCATCACTCACATTCCCACCAAGTTTCGTCTCATCAGCAAACTTGAGAATATTACGTTTGGTTCCCTCATCCAAATCACTGATGTGTTTTGTGAATATCTGGGACCCAAGAACTGACCCCTGCGGGACCCCACTCGTCACTGCCTGCTACTTAGAAAAAGATTCATTTATTCCTGTCTGTGCGGAGTCCGCATGTTCTCCCTGTGTCTGCGTGGGTTTCCTCCGGATGCTCCGGTTTCCTCCCTCAGTCTGAAAGATGTGCTGTTTAGGGTGCATTGGCTGTGCTAAATTCTCCCTCAGTGTTACCCGAACAGGCGCCGGAGTGTGGCGACTAAGGGATTTTCACAGTAACTTCATTACCGTGTTAATGTAAGCCGACTTGTGACACTAATACATAAACTTCTAAACTTCTTTCAATTCTAAATTAGGAAGCACTTCTTCACACGAGATGTGGTTAAAGTTTGGTACTGTCTTCTGTAAATGAGCCCTCCCTATATCCCCCAGTCCCACCATCCTCTGATATCTGTTTTCCTTTAATCCTGGCTCCCTGACCATTCCCCATTTTAATCCTTTCACCATTGGGGTCTGCAGTTCACTGTGTGGCTCCAACTCTGGAATTCCTTCCCAAAACTCTCTGTCTTCATACCTCCCTTTCCACCATTCAGACACTTCCTAAAAACAACCCCTTTTTGACCAGATCTTTGGGGCAATTCTTTTGTCCCTAAACTCGCCTGTGACTCGGCTTCTAATTTTTCACTCCAGGCTCCTGTGAAGCATCTGAGGACGTTTCTGTTCAAGGTGCTATATCAATGCAGGTTGTTGTTTTATGTGTCTGAGTGTCAGTTTCTCTCAATGTCCAGGACACTGCAGGTAACAGAGAATGATTCATTCCCCACTCAACCATTACCATCAAGCCACGGGGTCAACCTGGCATCCCTTAAAAATGAGGTGTCAACCTGGTGAAGCTCCCAAACAGGAGCGGGCAGCACGGTGGCACCAGTGGTTAGCACTGCTGTATCACAGCACCAGGGACACAAGTTCATATCCAGCCTCGGGTCACTATCTGCATGGGTTTCCTCCGAGTGCCGCTCTTCCTTCTCTCAGCCCAAAGATGTGCGGGTTCGGTGGATTGGCCATGCTAACTTTCCCCATAGTCTTAGGGGGATTAGCAGGGTAAATACTTTGACTTGATTAATTATTTTGATTTGATTTATTATTATCATATTAGTATACAGTGAAAAGTCTTGTTTCTTGCGCGCTATGATAATCCTCTTGCAATGAAGGCCAACATGGGTGGCACATTGGTTAGCTCTGCTGCCTCACAGTGCAACGGACCCGGGTTCAATTTTGGTCTCGGGTCACTGTCTGTGTGGAGTTTGCACGTTCTCCCCGTGTCTGCGTGGGTTTCCTCCGGGTGCTCCGGTTTCCTCCCACACTCCAAAGATGCGTGCGTTAGGTTGATTGGCCATGATAAATTGCCCCTTAATGCCGGGGGGATTAGGATATTGTGAGTGAGACTGTGGGACTGTTCTCTATCTGTGTGTGTGTGAGACTGTGCGTGTATCGATGTGTGTGCATCACTGCGTTTGTGTGTGTTTCACTATCTTCCTGTCTCTCAGTCCCCCAGTCCCAGAATCTGCTTCTCTTTCCACAGATGCTGCCTGTCCTGCTCAGTATTCCGGCATTGACTATTTCACAATCTGAGGATTTGTGAATGCTGCGATCATCAGCGAACATCTCACCTATGGAGGGAAGGTCAGTGATGGAGCAGCTGAAGATGGTTGGGGCCTCGGACACTCACCCTGAGGAACTCCTGCAGTGATGTCCCGGGACTGAGAGGATCGGCTTTGAGATAATCGGCACATTGGGGGAAAGCTTGGAAAGCAGAGGATGCTGATTTAAGGTAAATGGCGACAGCGGCAACATGAGGCAATATCTGTGGCTTTGGATGATCCTTGTTGTACCCCACTATTAGCTGCTTGCCCTCCTGAATATCTCACTGTTACTCTCTGCATTACTATCTCATCCCTATCTCTCAGTGACTCTGCCTCTCTCCATCTCTCCGGGGAAATTATAATGGGGAGCAAAGAAATGGCAGAAGAATTGAACGTATACTTTGGTTCTGTCTTCACAAAAGAGGCACAGATAACCTGGCAGAAATGTTAGGGAACCAATGGTTTAGTGAGAGTGCGGAATTGAATTGAAGGAAATCAGTATTAGTAAGAAAATGGTGCTGGGGGAATGAATGGGGTTAAAGGCTGACAAATCCCCAGGGCCTGATAATCTACATCCCAGAGTATTAAAGGAAGCGGCGCTGGAAATATTGGATGCATTGCTGGTCATCTTCCAAAATTCTATAGACTCTGGAGCAGTTCCTACAGATTGGGGGGTGGCAAATGTAACCCCACTATTTAAAATCATCTTTTCACTTGCGTGTAATTTATCACAGAACACGGGCAGCATGGGCTTATCGAGAATGACGGGATAGTGTTGGGGTGGAGAAGTTATTCCTTCAAGTGGAAATCAGTGTAGTTTTGAAATGTGTTGAGGGTTTCTGCCTCTCCCCATTCATTCGTTCCCAACCTCTCTGCCGAGGATCCTTCTCACTTTCTACCAGACAATTATTTGTGTTCGGGAGCGGGTGCAGAGGAGATTGAAATGAAACGGACAGGCAGTTAACTTCAACACTGAGAAATGTGAAGTGATGCACTTTGGACAATAAGTTGAGGAGAGAATCCATAAACCAACTGGGAACAAGTTCAATCATGTGCAGGTAAAGGGAAACCTTTTATACCTCCATCAATCTGTGTCTCTCTCTTTTTCTCACTCTCTGTGTCTGTGTCTTCTGTCCATCTCTCCCTTTCTGGGATATCTGTGGAAAATATCCACAAATATCAGGCAGCCATTTGGCCTTTCTTCCCAGGGGCCATTTTGTGTGAACGCAGCACTGAGACATTTCTGACAGAGTTGTCTCTTCACCAAAGTAACGTTAGTATTTTAAATGTGACAGATACGCAGCTATGGAGACACAAACGAGGGCTGTATTCCCGGGAATTTTGGAGTGTCAGGGACAATTTGATCCAAGTTGTCAGGAGAATAATGGAAACTGATAGCACAGAGAGAGAGAAATGTTTCTTGCTGGTTATCCACCTCCTCCAGTCCCACCATCCTCCCATATCTGTTTTCCTTTCATTCTGGCTCCGTGACCATCCACAATTTGAATCGTTTCCCCATTGGGAGCTGTGTCTTCATCTGCGTGGGCTCCAACTCTGGAATTCCTTCCCTGAACGTTTTACTCAAATACATCCATGGGATGTGGGCCTGGCTGGTTCTGCCAGCGTTTACTCCTCGTCCCTAATTGCTCATGAACTGAGTGGCTTGCTAGGCCATTTCAAACAGCATCTAAGAGTCAACCACATTGCTGTGAGGCTGGAGTCACATGTAGGCCCGACCAGGTAAGGACGGCAGATTTCCTTCCATAAAGAACATTAGTGAAGCAGATTGGTTTTCTCCATTTTAATACCTCCTTTTCCTCCAATTAAAATAGTCCATAAAAACCATCTGGCCAAACCTTTGGGACATGTGACCCTAAACTCTCCTGTGACTCGGGGTCAAATTTCTCACATTAAGGCTCCTGTGAAGCATCTTGGGATAATACTGTCCAAGGTGCTATATAAATGCAAGTTGTTGTTGTGTGTGTCTGAGTGTCAGCTTCTGTCCATGTCCAGGACACTGCAGGTAACAGAGAATGATTCACTCTGGTCTGCGATCGTACATGTCGTGTGTGTCTCAGTGTCAGCTCTGAAACATGTACAGCACAATCCCATCCTGTTTCTGTGTCTCTCTGCCTCTGTATCTGTATCTCTCCCTCTCGCTCCATCTCTCTCCCCATGACTGAAACAAACTAGAGTTTCAATCCCACACTGGGATGCTGTTCAATGTGAGTTCAGTTTTCCCAGAACTAAAAATCCTCAATTAAAAATTCCTTTGACACAGCAGTGGGAACTTTTCTCAAAGTGAATTTGCGGCTGTCTTGAATTTGAACCCAAGTTTTCAATATGGGGGTGGCACAGTGATGCAGGGGTTAGCACTGCTTCCTCACAGTGCCAGGGACCTGCCTTCGATTCCCAGCATGGGTCACTTTCTGACTGGAGTTTGAACGTCCTTCCCGTGTTTGTGTGGGTTTCCTCCGGGTGCTCCGGTTTCATCCCACACTCCAAAGATAGAACAAAGAAAATTACAGCACGGGAACAGGTCTTTCGGCTCTCCAATCCTGCACCGACCATGCTGCCTGACTGAACTAAAACCCCCTACCCTTCCGGGGACCATATCCCTCCATTCCCATCTTATTCATGTCTTTGTCAAGACGCCCTTGAAAAGTTACTATCGTATCCGTTTCCACTCCCTCCCCCGGCCGCGAGTTCCAGGCACCCACCACCCTCTGTGTAAAAAAACTTTCCTCTCACATCTCCTTTAAACCTTGCCCCTCGCAAATTAAACCTCTGCCCCCGAGTAATAACTCTTCCACCCTGGGAAAAATCTTCTGACTATCCACTCTGTCCATGCCCCTCATAATCTGGCAGACTCCTATCAGGTGTACAGGTTAAGTGGATTGGCCAAGCTAAATTGTCCCTTAGTGTCAGGAGGATTAGCTGAGGTAAATGTGTGGGATTATAGGGATGGGGCCTGGGTGGGATTGTGCTCAGTGCAGACTCGATGGGCCGAATGGCCTCCTGCACTGCAGGATTCTATGAACCCTGTTCTGTATTTGGTTTGGGATTGTTTGTTGAAAAGTGTAGTTGAAGTGTTACTCTGTAATGCTGGAATTTAGGCTCGGGATGATTGGATCAAACACTTCAAGATAATAAGGGGAATGGAGAGGACTGATAAAGAACAACTTTTCCTGCTGGTTGGGGAGTCCAGGACTTGGGGACATTGGATTTCAAACAATGTTGAGGATTTTAGACTTGTCGGAGTGGAATTCAGAAACACTTTGCCACACCAGCTGTGATATTAGTTTGGAACTACCTTCTATAATTCGCAGTTGATGCTCAGTCGCTTATTAATGTTTAAATCTGAGGTTGATAGATGATATTTTTATACAGGAGAAGCAATTTAAAATCAATGGGTCAATGTTAAAATGGATGCAGGAACAGAGAGACCTGGGCTTTCAGTTCATTTTTACATCTTAAAGATTCAACCTGGTGCTCAGAATCTGTCAGTTGAATCTACTTTTCCCGCCTGATAAAGTGTCAACAATTGTGTTGGGGAATGTGACAAAAGGTGACATTCCTGCACAGTGGGGTTGGGAGGTTGTTTGAAAGGAGATTCAGATTGTATCAGAAAGCGTCAATTGGATTGTGTCTCGTTGCAGAAGGTGCTTATTTCACAGGAAATGCCCCGAGATAAAGACTCGTTTCACCGATGTCTGAGTGACTTTCAAAGTCTGCAGACGCATGAAGGGGGCAGAGATATTGTAATATTCAGAGCAGGAGATGGGGGACAATCATAGAATTGAAGATGTGAGGCCATCTCCTGTTTCCGAATGTCAGTGTTTAGCTTTTAAACTTTAGTCCTGGGCTAATAATTCCAAGTTTGCAATCCCACACTTTGCTGTTGTGAATTAGAGTTGTGAATTTTCTGAAATTGGTTGTGTAATAAAACTCGGTGCAGGATGCAATGATTCCCATTCTGCCTGCTGCTGCAAAGCCCCGGTGTCTGTCTCAGTTTCATCGTATTTATCAATGATTTGAGATCCTAGAATCATAGAATCCCGAAAGGGCAGACCATTCGGCCCATCGAGTCTGCATCGACCACAATCCCACGCAGGCCCGATTCCCGTAACCCCATATATTTACCCTGTTAATCCCCTGACACGAAGGTCAATTTATCATGGCCAAGCAACCTAACCCGCACATGTTTGGACTGTGGGAGGAAACTGGAGCACCCGGAGGAAACCCACGCAGACACTGGGAGAACTCTACACTGACAGCGAGGTGAGGCTGGAATTGAACCTGGGTTCTTGGCGCTGTGCGAACCACTGTGCCACCATGCCGTTCATCATAGAATCCCTAAAGTGCAGAAGGAGGTCCTTTGGTCCATCAAGCCTGCCCCCGACAACAATACCACCCGGGCCTGAATCCCCCTAACACTAAGGGGCAATTGAGCACGGCCAATTAACCTCACCCGCACATCTTTGGAGTGTGGGAGGAAACCGGAGCACCCGGAGGAAACCCACGCAGACACTGGGAGAACGTACAAACTCCACACAGACAGTCACCCGAGGCTGGAATTGAACGTGGGTCCTTGGTGCTGTGTGGGAGCAGTGCTAACCACTGTGCCATCATGTCGCCCGGTGATGAGACAGAAAGTTTGCTACATTTCACAGAAATAGGCAGCATTTTAAGTCTTATAGCTCGAAGCTTCAAATGGCAAAGAGGTATTCCGCTGCATAAGAGGCCATTCAGCTCATTGAGTCTGCACAGACTTGATGACAGAGTATCTTACCCAGGCCCTCACCCCAGCCCTATCCCCATAACCCCATTGCTAATCCATCTAATCTATATATCTTGCGAGTGTGGAAGATAACCACAGCACCCGGAGTAAACCCACGCAGACACGGGGAGAATGTGCAAACTCCACACAGTCACGCGAGGCTGGAATTGAACCCGGGTCCCTGGCGCTGTGAGGCAGCAGTACGAACCACTGTGCCACCGTGCCGCCCTAAAGTGAAATGTCTTAACTGAATGGTTCCAAGAGTGAAAGATGGATTTCATTGGAGACAATTGTGTGGTCACCCACTTTAAAAAGGATAGAACAGATTGCTTTATGAATGGGTAAAAGCTGGAAAGAGTGGAGGCCCAAAGAGACTTGGGGCGGTCACATCAACATCGAAAATAGGAGGAGGAGGAGGCCATTCAGCCCTTCGAGCCTGACCCACCATTCAACACTATCATGGCCGATCCTCTGTCTCAATGCCATACCCCAGCGCTCTCCCCATACACCTCGACACCTTTAGAGTCTAGAAATCTATCTCTTTCCTTCTTAAATATATTCAGTGACTTGGTCTCCACAGCTTTCTGTGGGAGAGAATTCCACAGGTTCACCACCCTCTGAGTGAAGAGGTTTCCCGTCATCTCAGTCCCAAATGGCCTCCCCCGTATCCTGAGACTGTGACCCCTTGTTCCAGAGACCCCCAGCCGGAGGAAAAAATATCCCTGTATCCAGCCTGTCCAGCTCTGTCAGAATTTTATACCTTTCAATTAGATCCTCTCTCACTCTTCTACATTCCGGTGAATACAGGCCCAGCCGACCCAATCTCCCCTCAGACATCAATGCTGCCATCCCAGGAATCAGTCTGGTGAACATTCACTGCTCTCCCTCTGTGGCAAGTACATCCTTCCTCAGATAAGGAGAGTAACACTGTACACAAGACTCCAGGTGTGGTCTCACCGAGGCTCTGTCCAGCTGCAGTAAGACATCCTTGCTCTTCTACTCCAATCCTCTTGCAATGAAGGACAACATGGGTGTCACAGTGGTTAGCACTGCTGCCTCACAGTGCTGCAGACCTGGGTTCAATTCCAGTCTCGGGTCACTGTCTGTGTGGGGTTTGCACATTCTCCCCGTGTCTGCGTGGGTTTCCTCCGGGTGCTCCGGTTTCCTCCCACACTCCAAAGATGCGTGCGTTAGGTTGATTGGCCGTGACAAATTGCCCCTTAATGCAAGGGGGATTAGGATATTGTGAGTGAGACTGTGGGAGTGTTCTCTATCTGTGTGTGTGTGTCTGTGTTTGAGACTGTGCGTGTACCTGTGTGTGTGTGTCTGTGCATCACTGCGTTTGTTGTCAGTGAGTTTGTGAGTGTTTCACTGTCTTCCTGTCTCTCAGTCCCCCAGTCCCAGAATCTGCTTCTCTTTACACAGATGCTGCCTGTCCTGCTCAGTATTCCGGCATTGACAATTTCACAATCTGAGGAGTTGTGCATGCTGCGATCATCAGCGAACATCTCACGTATGGAGGGAAGATCAGTGATGGAGCAGCTGAAGATGGTTGGGGCCTCGGACACTCACCCTGAGGAACTCCTGCAGTGATGTCCCGGGACTGAGAGGATCAGCTTTGAGATATTAGCTGTTTGGGAGTGTTTGATGGCGACAGTGGAGAGGGAGCTTTACTCTGTATCTAACCCCGTGCTGTACCTGTCCTGGGAGTGTTTGAAGGAGACAGTGTAGAGGGAGCTTTACTCTGTATCTAACCCCGTGCTGTACCTGTCCTGCGAGTGTTTGATGGGGACAGTGTCGAGGGAGCTTTACTCTGTATCTAATCCCGTGCTGCCCCTGTCCTGGGAGTGTTTGATGCGGGCAGTGTCGAGGGAGCTTTACTCTGTGTCTAAATCCATGCTGTATCAATCCTGGGAGTGTTTGATTTGGGAAAGTGTAGAGGGAGCTTTACTCTGTTTCGAACCCCGTGCTGTCCCTGTCCTGGGAGTGTTTGATGGGGACAGTGTAGAGGGAGCTTTACTCTGGATCTAACCCCGTGCTGTACCAGTCCTGGGAGTGTTTGAAGGGGACAGTGTAGAGGGAGCTTTACTCTGTATCTAACCCCGTGCTGTACCTGTCCTGCGAGTGTTTGATGGGGACAGTGTCGAGGGAGCTTTACTCTGTATCTAACCCCATGCTGCCCCTGTCCTGGGAGTGTTTGATGCGGGCAGTGTCGAGGGAGCTTTACTCTGTGTCTAGATCCATGCTGTATCAATCCTGGGAGTGTTTGATTTGGGAAAGTCTAGAGGGAGCTTTACTCTGTATCGAACCCCGTGCTGCACCTGTCCTGCGAGTGTTTGATGGGGACAGTGTCGAGGGAGCATTACTCTGTATCTCACCCCGTGCTGTACCCGTCCTGGGAGTGTTTGATGGGGACAGTGTAGAGGGAGCTTTACTCTGTATCTAACCCCGTGCTGTCCCTATCCTGGGAGTGTTTGATGCGGACAGTGTCGAGGGAGCTTTACAGTGTATCTAACCCCATGCTGTATATATCCTGGGAGTGTATAATGGGGACAGTGTACAGCGAGCTTTACTCTGTATCTAATCCCGTGCTGCACCTGGCCTGGGAGTGTTTCATGGGGACAGTGCAGAGGGAGCTTTTCTCGATCTAACCCCGTGCTGTATCTGTCCTGGGAGTGTTTGAAGGGGACAGCGTCGAGGGAGCATTACTCTGTATCTAACCCCGTGCTGTACCTGTCCTGCGAGTGTTTGATGGGGACAGTGTCGAGGGAGCTTTACTCTGTATCTAACCCCGTGCTGTACCGTCCTGGGAGTGTTTGATGCGGACAGTGTCGAGGGAGCTTTACTCTGTATCTAACCCCATGCTGCACCTTTCCTGGGTGTGTTTGATGGGAACAGTGTCGAGGGAGCTTTACTCTGTATCTAACCCCGTGCTGCACCTGTCCTGAGTGTGTTTGATGGGGACAGTGTACAGCGAGCTTTACTCTGTGTCTAATCCCATGCTGCACCTGTCCTGGGAGTATTTCATGGGGACAGTGTAGAGGGAGCTTTTCTCTATCTAACCCCGTGCTGTATCTGTCCTGGGAGTGTTTGATGGGGGACAGATTAGAGGGAGCTTTACTCTGTATCTATCCCCTTGCTGTACCTATCCTGGGAGTGTTTGAAGGGGACAGTGTAGAGGGAGCTTTACTCTGTATCTAACCCCGTGCTGTACATTTCCTGGGAGTGTTTGAAGGGGACAGTGTAGAGGTAGCTTTATTCTGTATCTAACCCCGTGCTGTACCTGTCCTGGGAGTGTTTGATGGGGATGATGTAGAGGGAGCTTTACTCTGTATCTAACCCCGTTCTGCACCTGTCCAGGGAGTGGTTGAAGGGAACAGTGTAGAGGGAGCTTTACTCTGTATCTAACCCCGTGCTGTACCTGTCCTGCGAGTGTTTGATGGGGACAGTGTCGAGGGAGCTTTACTCTGTATCTAACCCCGTGCTGCCCCTGTCCTGGGAGTGTTTGATGCGGGCAGTGTCGAGGGAGCTTAACTCTGTGTCTAACTCCATGCTGTATCAATCCTGGAAGTGTTTGATGTGGGAAAGTTTAGAGGGAGCTTTACTCTGTATCGAACCCCGTGCTGTCCCTGTCCTGGGAGTGTTTGATGGGGACAATGTCGAGGGAGCTTTACTCTGGATCTAACCACGTGCTGTATCTGTCCTGGGAGGGTTTGAAGGGGACAGCGTAGAGGGAGCATTACTCTGTATCTCACCCCGTGCTGTACCTGTCCTGTGAGTGTTTGATGGGGACAGTGTCGAGGGAGCATTACTCTGTATCTAACCCCGTGCTGTACCCGTCCTGGGAGTGTTTGATGGGGACAGTGTCGAGGGAGCTTTACTCTGTATCTAGCCCCATGCTGCACCTTTCCTGGGTGTGTTTGATGGGAACAGTGTCGAGGGAGCTTTACTCTGTATCTAACCCCGTGCTGCACCTGTCCTGAGTGTGTTTGATGGGGACAGTGTACAGCGAGCTTTACTCTGTATCTAATCCCATGCGGCACCTGTCCTGGGAGTGTTTGATGGGGACAGTGTAGAGGGAGCTTTATTCTGTATCTAACCCCGTGCTGTACCTGTCCTGGGGGTGTTTGATGGGGACAGTGTAGAGGTAGCTTTATTCTGTATCGAACCCCGTGCTGTACCTGTCCTGGGAGTGTTTGATGGGGACAGTGTAGAGGGAGCTTTACTCTGTGTCTAACTCCATGCTGTATCAATACTGGGAGTGTTTGATGTGGGAAAGTGTAGAGGGAGCTTTACTCTGTATCGAACCCCGTGCTGTCCCTGTCCTGGGAGTGTTTGATGGGGACAGTAGAGAGGGAGCTTTACTCTGGATCTAACCCCGTGCTGTTCATGTCCTCTGAGTGTTTGAAGGGGACATTGTCGAGGGAGCTTTACTCTGTATCGAACCCCGTGCTGTACCTGTCCTGGGAGTGTTTGATGGGAACAGTGTAGAGGGAGCTTTACTCTGTATCTAACCCCGTGCTGTACCTGTCCTGGGAGTGTTTGATGCGGGCAGTGTCGAGGGAGCTTTACTCTGTGTCTAACTCCATGCTGTATCAATACTGGGAGTGTTTGATGTGGGAAAGTGCAGAGGGAGCTTTACTCTGTATCGAACCCCGTGCTGTCCCTGTCCTGGGAGTGTTTGATGGGGACAGTAGAGAGGGAGCTTTACTCTGGATCTAACCCCGTGCCGTTCATGTCCTGTGAGTGTTTGAAGGGGACAGTGTAGAGGGAGCTTTACTCTGTATCGAACCCCGTGCTGTCCCTGTCCTGGGAGTGTTTGATGGGGACAGTGTAGAGGGAGCTTTACTCTGGATCTAACCACGTGCTGTATCTGTCCTGGGAGTGTTTGAAGGGGCAGCGTAGAGGGAGCTTTACTCTGTATCTAACCCCGTGCTGTACCTGTCCTGCGAGTGTTTGATGGGGACAGTGTCGAGGGAGCATTACTCTGTATCGAACCCCGTGTTGTACCCGTCCTGGGATTGTTTGATGCGGACAGAGTCGAGGGAGATTTACTCTGTATCTAACCCCATGCTGCACCTTTCCTGGGTGTGTTTGATGGGAACAGTGTAGAGGGAGCTTTTCTCTGGATCTAACCCCGTGCTGTACCTGTCCTGGGAGTGTTTGATGGGGGCAGTGTAGAGGGAGCTTTACTCTGTATCTCACCCCATGCCGTACCTGTCCTGGGAGTATTTGATGCGGACAGTGTAGAGGGAGCTTTACCCTGTATCAAACTCCGTGCTGTACCTTTCCTGGGAGTGTTTGATGGGAGACAGTGGAGAGGGAGCTTTACTCTGTATCTAACTCCGTGCTGTACCTGTCCTGGGACTGTTTGATGGGGACAGTGTAGAGGGAGCTTTACTCTGTATCTAACCCCTTTCCTTGCCTGTCCTGGGAGTGTTTGAGTGGGGACAGTGTCGAAGGAGCTTTACTCTGTATTTAACACCTTGCTGTACCTGTCCTGGGTATGTTTGATGGGGACAGTGTCGAGGGAGCTTTACTCTGTATCTAAACCCGTGCTGTACCTGTCCTGGGAGTGTTTGAAGGGGACAGCGTAGAGGGAGCATTACTCTGTATCTACCCCCGTGCTGTACCTATCCTGCGAGTGTTTGATGGGGACAGTGTCGAGGGAGCTTTACTCTGTATCTAACCCCGTGCTGTACCCGTCCTGGGAGCGTTTGATGGGGACAGTGTACAGGGAGCTTTACTCTGTATCTAACCCCGTGCTGTACCTATCCTGGGAGTGTTTGATGCGGACAGTGTCGAGGGAGCTTTACTCTGTATCTAACCCCGTGCTGTACCTGTACTGAGTGTGTTTGGTGGGGACAGTGTCGAGGGAGCTTTACTCTGTACCTAACGCCGTGCTGTACCTGTCCTGGGTGTGTTTGATGGGGACAGTGTAGAGGGAGCTTTACTCTGTATGTAATCCCGTGCTGTACCTGTTCTGGGAGTGTTTGGTGGGGGACAGTTTAGAGGTAGCTTTACTCTGTATCTATCCCTGTGCTGTACCTGTCCTGCGAGTGTTTGAGGGGGGACAGTGTAGAGGGAGCTTTACTCTGTATCTAACCCCGTGCTGTACCTGTTCTGGGAGTGTTTGGTGGGGGACAGTTTAGAGGGAGCTTTACTCTGTATCTATCCCTGTGCTGTACCTGTCCTGCGAGTGTTTGATGGGGACAGTGTACAGGGAGCTTTACTCTGTATCGAACCCCGTGCTGTATCTGTCTTGGGAGTGTTTGATGGGGGACAGTGTAGAGGGAGCTTTACTCTGTATCGAACCCCGTGCTGTACCTGTCCTGGGAGTGTTTGATGGGGGACAGTGTAGAGGGAGCTTTACTCTGTATCTAACCCCGTGCTGTACCTGTTCTGGGAGTGTTTGGTGGGGGACAGTTTAGAGAGAGCTTTACTCTGTATCTATCCCTGTGCTGTATCTGTCCTGCGAGTGTTTGATGCGGACAGTGTCGAGGGAGCTTTACTCTGTGTGAAACCCCGTGCTGCAACTCTCCGGGGAGTGTTTGATGGGGGCAGTGTAGAGGGAGGTTTACTCTGTATCTCACCCCATGCTGTACCTGTCCTGGGAGTGTTTGATGGGGACGGTGGAGAGGGAGCTTTACTCTGCATCAAACTCCGTGCTGTACCTGTCCTGGGAGTGTTTGATGGGGGACAGTGGAGAGGGAGCTTTACTCTGTATCTAACCCCGTGCTGTACCTGTCCTGGGACTGTTTGCTGGGGACAGTGGAGAGGGAGCTTTACTCTGTATCTAACCCCTTTCCTTGCCTATCCTGGGAGTGTTTGATGGGGGACAGTTTAGAGGGAGCTTTACTCTGTATTTAACCCCGTGCTGTACCTGTCCTGGGTATGTTTGATGGGGACGGTGTAGAGGGAGCTTTACTCTGTATCTAACACCGTGCTGGACCTGTCCTGGGAGTGTTTGATGGGGGACAGTGTCGAGGGAGCTTTACTCTGGATCTAATCCCGTGCTGTATCTGTCGTAGGAGTGTTTTATGGGGACAGTGTCGAGGGAGCTTTACTCTGTATCTAACCCCGTGCTGTATCTGTACTGGGAGTGTATGAAGGGGACAGTGTCGAGGCAGCTTTACTCTGCATCTAAAGCCTTGCTGTATCTGTCCTGGGAGTATTTAATGGCGACAGTGTAGAGGGAGATTTACTCCGTATCTAACTCCATGCTGTATCTATCCTGGGAATTGTTTGATCGGGACAGTGTAGAGTGAGCTTCACTCTGCATCTATCCCTGTGCTGGATCTGTCCTGGGAGTATTTAATAGCGACAGTGTAGAGGGAGCTTTACTCTGTATCTAACCCCATGCTGTACCTGTCCTGGGAGTGTTTGATGGGGGACAGTGCAGAGGGAGCTTTACGCTGTATCTAACCCCGTGCTGTACCTGTACTGAGTGTGTTTGGTGGGGACAGTGTCGAGGGAGCTTTACTCTGTATCTAACCCCGTGCTGTACCTGTCCTGGGTGTGTTTGATGGGGACAGTGTAGAGGGAGCTTTACTCTGTATGTAATCCCGTGCTGTACCTGTTCTGGGAGTGTTTGATGGGGGACAGTTTAGAGGGAGCTTTACTCTGTATCTATCCCTGTGCTGTACCTGTCCTGGGAGTGTTTGATGGGGACAGTGTAGAGGGAGCTTTACTTTGGATCTAACCCCATGCTGCACCTTTCCTGGGTGTGTTTGATGGGAACAGTGTCGAGGGAGCTTTATTCTTATCTAACCCCGTGCTGCACCTGTCCTGAGTGTGTTTGATGGGGACAGTGCACAGCGAGCTTTACTCTGTATCTAATCCCATGCTGCACCTGTCCTGGGAGTGTTTAATGGGGGACAGATTAGAGGGAGCTTTACTCTGTATCTATCCCCGTGCTGTCCCTCTCCTGGGAGTGTTTGACGGGGGACAGTGTAGAGGGAGCTTTACTCTGTATCTAACCCCTTTGCTGTCCCTGTCCTGGGAGTGTTCGATGGGGACAGTGCAGAGGGAGCTTTACTTTTGATCTAACCCTGTGCTGTACTGTCCTGGGAGTGTTTGAAGGGGACAGTGTAGGGGGAGCTATACTCTGTATTTAACCCCGTGCTGTACCTGTCCTGGGACTGTTTGATGGGGACAGTGTCGAGGGAGCTTTACTCTGTATCTAACCCCGTGCTGTACCGTCCTGGGAGTGTTTGATGCGGACAGTGTCGAGGGAGCTTCACTCTGTATCTAACCCCATGCTGCACCTTTCCTGGGTGTGTTTGATGGGAACAGTGTCGAGGGAGCTTTACTCTGTATCTAACCCCGTGCTGCACCTGTCCTGAGTGTGTTTGATGGGGACAGTGTACAGCGAGCTTTACTCTGTGTCTAATCCCATGCTGCACCTGTCCTGGGAGTATTTCATGGGGACAGTGTAGAGGGAGCTTTTCTCTATCTAACCCCGTGCTGTATCTGTCCTGGGAGTGTTTGATGGGGGACAGATTAGAGGGAGCTTTACTCTGTATCTATCCCCTTGCTGTACCTATCCTGGGAGTGTTTGAAGGGGACAGTGTAGAGGGAGCTTTACTCTGTATCTAACCCCGTGCTGTACATTTCCTGGGAGTGTTTGAAGGGGACAGTGTAGAGGTAGCTTTATTCTGTATCTAACCCCGTGCTTTACCTGTCCTGGGAGTGTTTGATGGGGATGATGTAGAGGGAGCTTTACTCTGTATCTAACCCCGTTCTGCACCTGTCCAGGGAGTGGTTGAAGGGAACAGTGTAGAGGGAGCTTTACTCTGTATCTAACCCCGTGCTGTACCTGTCCTGCGAGTGTTTGATGGGGACAGTGTCGAGGGAGCTTTACTCTGTATCTAACCCCGTGCTGCCCCTGTCCTGGGAGTGTTTGATGCGGGCAGTGTCGAGGGAGCTTAACACTGTGTCTAACTCCATGCTGTATCAATCCTGGGAGTGTTTGATGTGGGAAAGTTTAGAGGGAGCTTAACTCTGTATCGAACCCCGTGCTGTCCCTGTCCTGGGAGTGTTTGATGGGGACAATGTAGAGGGAGCTTTACTCTGGATCTAACCACGTGCTGTATCTGTCCTGGGAGGGTTTGAAGGGGACAGCGTAGAGGGAGCATTACTCTGTATCTCACCCCGTGCTGTACCTGTCCTGTGAGTGTTTGATGGGGACAGTGTCGAGGGAGCATTACTCTGTATCTAACCCCGTGCTGTACCCGTCCTGGGAGTGTTTGATGGGGACAGTGTCGAGGGAGCTTTACTCTGTATCTAGCCCCATGCTGCACCTTTCCTGGGTGTGTTTGATGGGAACAGTGTCGAGGGAGCTTTACTCTGTATCTAACCCCGTGCTGCACCTGCCCTGAGTGTGTTTGATGGGGACAGTGTACAGCGAGCTTTACTCTGTATCTAATCCCATGCGGCACCTGTCCTGGGAGTGTTTGATGGGGACAGTGTAGAGGGAGCTTTATTCTGTATCTAACCCCGTGCTGTACCTGTCCTGGGGGTGTTTGATGGGGACAGTGTAGAGGTAGCTTTATTCTGTATCTAACCCCGTGCTTTACCTGTCCTGGGAGTGTTTGATGGGGATGATGTGGAGGGAGCTTTACTCTGTATCTAACCCCGTTCTGCACCTGTCCAGGGAGTGGTTGAAGGGAACAGTGTAGAGGGAGCTTTACTCTGTATCTAACCCCGTGCTGTACCTGTCCTGCGAGTGTTTGATGGGGACAGTGTCGAGGGAGCTTTACTCTGTATCTAACCCCGTGCTGCCCCTGTCCTGGGAGTGTTTGATGCGGGCAGTGTCGAGGGAGCTTAACACTGTGTCTAACTCCATGCTGTATCAATCCTGGGAGTGTTTGATGTGGGAAAGTTTAGAGGGAGCTTAACTCTGTATCGAACCCCGTGCTGTCCCTGTCCTGGGAGTGTTTGCTGCGGACAATGTAGAGGGAGCTTTACTCTGGATCTAACCACGTGCTGTATCTGTCCTGGGAGGTTTTGAAGGGGACAGCGTAGAGGGAGCATTACTCTGTATCTCACCCCGTGCTGTACCTGTCCTGTGAGTGTTTGATGGGGACAGTGTCGAGGGAGCATTACTCTGTATCTAACCCCGTGCTGTACCCGTCCTGGGAGTGTTTGATGGGGACAGTGTCGAGGGAGCTTTACTCTGTATCTAGCCCCATGCTGCACCTTTCCTGGGTGTGTTTGATGGGAACAGTGTCGAGGGAGCTTTACTCTGTATCTAACCCCGTGCTGCACCTGTCCTGAGTGTGTTTGATGGGGACAGTGTACAGCGAGCTTTACTCTGTATCTAATCCCATGCGGCACCTGTCCTGGGAGTGTTTGATGGGGACAGTGTAGAGGGAGCTTTATTCTGTATCTAACCCCGTGCTGTACCTGTCCTGGGGGTGTTTGATGGGGACAGTGTAGAGGTAGCTTTATTCTGTATCGAACCCCGTGCTGTACCTGTCCTGGGAGTGTTTGATGGGGACAGTGTAGAGGGAGCTTTACTCTGTGTCTAACTCCATGCTGTATCAATACTGGGAGTGTTTGATGTGGGAAAGTGTAGAGGGAGCTTTACTCTGTATCGAACCCCGTGCTGTCCCTGTCCTGGGAGTGTTTGATGGGGACAGTAGAGAGGGAGCTTTACTCTGGATCTAACCCCGTGCTGTTCATGTCCTGTGAGTGTTTGAAGGGGACATTGTAGAGGGAGCTTTACTCTGTATCGAACCCCGTGCTGTACCTGTCCTGGGAGTGTTTGATGGGAACAGTGTAGAGGGAGCTTTACTCTGTATCTAACCCCGTGCTGTACCTGTCCTGGGAGTGTTTGATGCGGGCAGTGTCGAGGGAGCTTTACTCTGTGTCTAACTCCATGCTGTATCAATACTGGGAGTGTTTGATGTGGGAAAGTGTAGAGGGAGCTTTACTCTGTATCGAACCCCGTGCTGTCCCTGTCCTGGGAGTGTTTGATGGGGACAGTAGAGAGGGAGCTTTACTCTGGATCTAACCCCGTGCCGTTCATGTCCTGTGAGTGTTTGAAGGGGACAGTGTAGAGGGAGCTTTACTCTGTATCGAACCCCGTGCTGTCCCTGTCCTGGGAGTGTTTGATGGGGACAGTGTAGAGGGAGCTTTACTCTGGATCTAACCACGTGCTGTATCTGTCCTGGGAGTGTTTGAAGGGGCAGCGTAGAGGGAGCTTTACTCTGTATCTAACCCCGTGCTGTACCTGTCCTGCGAGTGTTTGATGGGGACAGTGTCGAGGGAGCATTACTCTGTATCGAACCCCGTGTTGTACCCGTCCTGGGAGTGTTTGATGCGGACAGAGTCGAGGGAGATTTACTCTGTATCTAACCCCATGCTGCACCTTTCCTGGGTGTGTTTGATGGGAACAGTGTAGAGGGAGCTTTTCTCTGGATCTAACCCCGTGCTGTACCTGTCCTGGGAGTGTTTGATGGGGGCAGTGTAGAGGGAGCTTTACTCTGTATCTCACCCCATGCCGTACCTGTCCTGGGAGTATTTGATGCGGACAGTGTAGAGGGAGCTTTACCCTGTATCAAACTCCGTGCTGTACCTTTCCTGGGAGTGTTTGATGGGGGACAGATTAGAGGGAGCTTTACTCTGTATCTATCCCCTTGCTGTACCTATCCTGGGAGTGTTTGAAGGGGACAGTGTAGAGGGAGCTTTACTCTGTATCTAACCCCGTGCTGTACATTTCCTGGGAGTGTTTGAAGGGGACAGTGTAGAGGTAGCTTTATTCTGTATCTAACCCCGTGCTGTACCTGTCCTGGGAGTGTTTGATGGGGATGATGTAGAGGGAGCTTTACTCTGTATCTAACCCCGTTCTGCACCTGTCCAGGGAGTGGTTGAAGGGAACAGTGTAGAGGGAGCTTTACTCTGTATCTAACCCCGTGCTGTACCTGTCCTGCGAGTGTTTGATGGGGACAGTGTCGAGGGAGCTTTACTCTGTATCTAACCCCGTGCTGCCCCTGTCCTGGGAGTGTTTGATGCGGGCAGTGTCGAGGGAGCTTAACTCTGTGTCTAACTCCATGCTGTATCAATCCTGGGAGTGTTTGATGTGGGAAAGTTTAGAGGGAGCTTTACTCTGTATCGAACCCCGTGCTGTCCCTGTCCTGGGAGTGTTTGATGGGGACAATGTAGAGGGAGCTTTACTCTGGATCAAACCACGTGCTGTATCTGTCCTGGGAGGGTTTGAAGGGGACAGCGTAGAGGGAGCATTACTCTGTATCTCACCCCGTGCTGTACCTGTCCTGTGAGTGTTTGATGGGGACAGTGTCGAGGGAGCATTACTCTGTATCTAACCCCGTGCTGTACCCGTCCTGGGAGTGTTTGATGGGGACAGTGTCGAGGGAGCTTTACTCTGTATCTAGCCCCATGCTGCACCTTTCCTGGGTGTGTTTGATGGGAACAGTGTCGAGGGAGCTTTACTCTGTATCTAACCCCGTGCTGCACCTGTCCTGAGTGTGTTTGATGGGGACAGTGTACAGCGAGCTTTACTCTGTATCTAATCCCATGCGGCACCTGTCCTGGGAGTGTTTGATGTGGACAGTGTAGAGGGAGCTTTATTCTGTATCTAACCCCGTGCTGTACCTGTCCTGGGGGTGTTTGATGGGGACAGTGGAGAGGTAGCTTTATTCTGTATCGAACCCCGTGCTGTACCTGTCCTGGGAGTGTTTGATGGGGACAGTGTAGAGGGAGCTTTACTCTGTGTCTAACTCCATGCTGTATCAATACTGGGAGTGTTTGATGTGGGAAAGTGTAGAGGGAGCTTTACTCTGTATCGAACCCCGTGCTGTCCCTGTCCTGGGAGTGTTTGATGGGGACAGTAGAGAGGGAGCTTTACTCTGGATCTAACCCCGTGCTGTTCATGTCCTGTGAGTGTTTGAAGGGGACATTGTAGAGGGAGCTTTACTCTGTATCGAACCCCGTGCTGTACCTGTCCTGGGAGTGTTTGATGGGAACAGTGTAGAGGGAGCTTTACTCTGTATCTAACCCCGTGCTGTACCTGTCCTGGGAGTGTTTGATGCGGGCAGTGTCGAGGGAGCTTTACTCTGTGTCTAACTCCATGCTGTATCAATACTGGGAGTGTTTGATGTGGGAAAGTGTAGAGGGAGCTTTACTCTGTATCGAACCCCGTGCTGTCCCTGTCCTGGGAGTGTTTGATGGGGACAGTAGAGAGGGAGCTTTACTCTGGATCTAACCCCGTGCCGTTCATGTCCTGTGAGTGTTTGAAGGGGACAGTGTAGAGGGAGCTTTACTCTGTATCGAACCCCGTGCTGTCCCTGTCCTGGGAGTGTTTGATGGGGACAGTGTAGAGGGAGCTTTACTCTGGATCTAACCACGTGCTGTATCTGTCCTGGGAGTGTTTGAAGGGGCAGCGTAGAGGGAGCTTTACTCTGTATCTAACCCCGTGCTGTACCTGTCCTGCGAGTGTTTGATGGGGACAGTGTCGAGGGAGCATTACTCTGTATCGAACCCCGTGTTGCACCCGTCCTGGGAGTGTTTGATGCGGACAGAGTCGAGGGAGATTTACTCTGTATCTAACCCCATGCTGCACCTTTCCTGGGTGTGTTTGATGGGAACAGTGTAGAGGGAGCTTTTCTCTGGATCTAACCCCGTGCTGTACCTGTCCTGGGAGTGTTTGATGGGGGCAGTGTAGAGGGAGCTTTACTCTGTATCTCACCCCATGCCGTACCTGTCCTGGGAGTATTTGATGCGGACAGTGTAGAGGGAGCTTTACCCTGTATCAAACTCCGTGCTGTACCTTTCCTGGGAGTGTTTGATGGGAGACAGTGGAGAGGGAGCTTTACTCTGTATCGAACTCCGTGCTGTACCTGTCCTGGGACTGTTTGATGGGGACAGTGTAGAGGGAGCTTTACTCTGTATCTAACCCCTTTCCTTGCCTGTCCTGGGAGTGTTTGAGTGGGGACAGTGTCGAAGGAGCTTTACTCTGTATTTAACACCTTGCTGTACCTGTCCTGGGTATGTTTGATGGGGACAGTCTCGAGGGAGCTTTACTCTGTATCTAACCCCGTGCTGTACCTGTCCTGGGAGTGTTTGAAGGGGACAGCGTAGAGGGAGCATTACTCTGTATCTACCCCCGTGCTGTACCTATCCTGCGAGTGTTTGATGGGGACAGTGTCGAGGGAGCTTTACTCTGTATCTAACCCCGTGCTGTACCCGTCCTGGGAGCGTTTGATGGGGACAGTGTACAGGGAGCTTTACTCTGTATCGAACCCCGTGCTGTACCTATCCTGGGAGTGTTTGATGCGGACAGTGTCGAGGGAGCTTTACTCTGTATCTAACCCCGTGCTGTACCTGTACTGAGTGTGTTTGGTGGGGACAGTGTCGAGGGAGCTTTACTCTGTACCTAACGCCGTGCTGTACCTGTCCTGGGTGTGTTTGATGGGGACAGTGTAGAGGGAGCTTTACTCTGTATGTAATCCCGTGCTGTAACTGTTCTGGGAGTGTTTGGTGGGGGACAGTTTAGAGGGAGCTTTACTCTGTATCTATCCCTGTGCTGTACCTGTCCTGCGAGTGTTTGATGGGGGACAGTGTAGAGGGAGCTTTACTCTGTATCTAACCCCGTGCTGTACCTGTTCTGGGAGTGTTTGGTGGGGGACAGTTTAGAGGGAGCTTTACTCTGTATCTATCCCTGTGCTGTACCTGTCCTGCGAGTGTTTGATGGGGACAGTGTACAGGGAGCTTTACTCTGTATCGAACCCCGTGCTGTATCTGTCTTGGGAGTGTTTGATGGGGGACAGTGTAGAGGGAGCTTTACTCTGTATCGAACCCCGTGCTGTACCTGTCCTGGGAGTGTTTGATGGGGGACAGTGTAGAGGGAGCTTTACTCTGCATCTAACCCCGTGCTGTACCTGTTCTGGGAGTGTTTGGTGGGGGACAGTTTAGAGAGAGCTTTACTCTGTATCTATCCCTGTGCTGTACCTGTCCTGCGAGTGTTTGATGCGGACAGTGTCGAGGGAGCTTTACTCTGTATCTAATCCCATGCTGCACCTGTCCTGGGAGTGTTTCATGGGGACAGTGTAGAGGGAGCTTTTCTCGATCTAACCCCGTGCTGTATCTGTCCTGGGAGTGTTTGATGGGGGACAGATTAGAGGGAGCTTTACTCTGTATCTATCGCCGTGCTGTACCTCTCCTGGGAGTGTTTGACGGGGGACAGTGTAGAGGGAGCTTTACTCTGTATCAAACCCATTTGCTGTCCCTGTCCTGGGAGTGTTTGAAGGGGACAGTGTAGAGCGAGCTTTACTCTGTATCTAGCCCCGTGCTGTATCTGTCCTGGGAGTGTTTGATGTGGACAGTGTCGAGGGAGCTTTACTCTGTATCTAACCCCGTGCTGTATCTGTCCTGGGTGTGTTTGATGGGGACAGTGTCGAAGGAGCTTTACTCTGTATCTAACCCCATGCTGTACCTATCCTGGGAGTGTGTAATGGGGACAGTGTGAGTGAGCTTCACTCTGCATCTAACCCCGTGCTGTACCTGTCCTGCGAGTATTTGATGGGGACAGTGTCGAGGGAGCTTTACTCTGTATCTAACCCCGTGCTGTACACGTCCTGGGAGTGTTTGATGGGGACAGTGTCGAGGGAGCTTTACTCTGTTTCTAACCCCGTGCTGTACCTGTCCTGGGAGTGTTTGATGGGGACGGTGTAGAGGGAGCTTTACTCTGTATCTAACACCGTGATGGACCTGTCCTGGGAGTCTTTGATGGGGGACAGTGTAGAGGGAGCTTTACTCTGTATCTAATCCCGTGCTGTATCTGTCGTAGGAGTGTTTGATGGGGACAGTGCCGAGGGAGCTTTACTCTGTATCTAACCCCGTGCTGTATCTGTCCTGGGAGTGTATGAAGGGGACAGTGTCGATGCAGCTTTACTCTGCATTTAAAGCCTTGCTGTATCTGTCCTGGGAGTATTTAATGGCGACAGTGTAGAGGGAGCTTTACTCTGTATCTAGCTCCATGTTGTATCTCACCTGGGAATTGTTGGATCGGGACAGTGTAGAGTGAGCTTCACTCTGCATCTATCCCTGTGCTGTTTCTGTCCCGGGAGTGTTTGATGGGGTACAGTGTAGAGGGAGCTTTACTCTGTATCTAACACCGTGCTGTACCTGTACTGAGTGTATTTGGTGGGGACAGTGTCGAGGGAGCTTTACTCTGCACCTAACGCCGTGCTGTACCTGTCCTGGGTGTGTTTGATGGGGACAGTGTAGAGGGAGCTTTACTCTGTATGTAATCCCGTGCTGAACCTGTTCTGGGAGTGTTTGTTGGGGGACAGTTTAGAGGGAGCTTTACTCTGTATCTATCCCTGTGCTGTACCTGTCCTGCGAGTGTTTGATGGGGACAGTGTACAGGGAGCTTTACTCGGTATCTAACCCCGTGCTGTACCTATCCTGGGAGTGTTTGATGCGGACAGTGTCGAGGGAGCTTTACTCAGTATCTAATCCCATGCTGCACCTGGCCTGGGAGTGTTTGATGGGGGCAGTGTAGAGGGAGCTTTACCCTGTATCAAACTCCGTGCTGGACCTTTCCTGGGAGTGTTTGATGGGAGACAGTGGAGAGGGAGCTTTACTCTGTATCTCACCCCGTGCTGTACCTGTCCTGGGACTGTTTGATGGGGACAGTGTAGAGGGAGCTTTCCTCTGTATCTAACCCCTTTCCTTGCCTGTCCTGGGAGTGTTTGATGGGGGACAGTTTAGAGGGAGCGTTACTCTGCATTTAACACCGTGCTGTACCTGTCCTGGGTGTGTTTGATGGGGACAGTGTAGAGGGAGCTTTACTCTGTATCGAGCCCCGTGCTGTACCTGTCCCTGGAGTGTTTGATGGGGACAGTGTAGAGGGAGCTTTACTCTGTATCTAACCCCGTGCTGTATCTGTCCTGGGTGTGTTTGATGGGGACAGTGTCGAAGGAGCTTTACTCTGTATCTAACCCCATGCTGTACCTATCCTGGGAGTGTGTAATGGGGACAGTGTGAGTGAGCTTCACTCTGCATCTAACCCCGTGCTGTACCTGTCCTGCGAGTATTTGATGGGGACAGTGTCGAGGGAGCTTTACTCTGTATCTAACCCCGTGCTGTACACGTCCTGGGAGTGTTTGATGGGGACAGTGTCGAGGGAGCTTTACTCTGTATCTATCGCCGTGCTGTACCTCTCCTGGGAGTGTTTGACGGGGGACAGTGTAGAGGGAGCTTTACTCTGTATCAAACCCATTTGCTGTCCCTGTCCTGGGAGTGTTTGAAGGGGACAGTGTAGAGCGAGCTTTACTCTGTATCTTGCCCCGTGCTGTATCTGTCCTGGGAGTGTTTGATGTGGACAGTGTCGAGGGAGCTTTACTCTGTATCTAACCCCGTGCTGTATCTGTCCTGGGTGTGTTTGATGGGGACAGTGTCGAAGGAGCTTTACTCTGTATCTAACCCCATGCTGTACCTATCCTGGGAGTGTGTAATGGGGACAGTGTGAGTGAGCTTCACTCTGCATCTAACCCCGTGCTGTACCTGTCCTGCGAGTATTTGATGGGGACAGTGTCGAGGGAGCTTTACTCTGTATCTAACCCCGTGCTGTACACGTCCTGGGAGTGTTTGATGGGGACAGTGTCGAGGGAGCTTTACTCTGTTTCTAACCCCGTGCTGTACCTGTCCTGGGAGTGTTTGATGGGGACGGTGTAGAGGGAGCTTTACTCTGTATCTAACACCGTGATGGACCTGTCCTGGGAGTCTTTGATGGGGGACAGTGTAGAGGGAGCTTTACTCTGTATCTAATCCCGTGCTGTATCTGTCGTAGGAGTGTTTGATGGGGACAGTGCCGAGGGAGCTTTACTCTGTATCTAACCCCGTGCTGTATCTGTCCTGGGAGTGTATGAAGGGGACAGTGTCGATGCAGCTTTACTCTGCATTTAAAGCCTTGCTGTATCTGTCCTGGGAGTATTTAATGGCGACAGTGTAGAGGGAGCTTTACTCTGTATCTAGCTCCATGTTGTATCTCACCTGGGAATTGTTGGATCGGGACAGTGTAGAGTGCGCTTCACTCTGCATCTATCCCTGTGCTGTTTCTGTCCCGGGAGTGTTTGATGGGGTACAGTGTAGAGGGAGCTTTACTCTGTATCTAACCCCGTGCTGTACCTGTACTGAGTGTATTTGGTGGGGACAGTGTCGAGGGAGCTTTACTCTGCACCTAACGCCGTGCTGTACCTGTCCTGGGTGTGTTTGATGGGGACAGTGTAGAGGGAGCTTTACTCTGTATGTAATCCCGTGCTGAACCTGTTCTGGGAGTGTTTGGTGGGGGACAGTTTAGAGGGAGCTTTACTCTGTATCTATCCCTGTGCTGTACCTGTCCTGCGAGTGTTTGATGGGGACAGTGTACAGGGAGCTTTACTCTGTATCTAACCCCGTGCTGTACCTATCCTGGGAGTGTTTGATGCGGACAGTGTCGAGGGAGCTTTACTCAGTATCTAATCCCATGCTGCACCTGGCCTGGGAGTGTTTGATGGGGGCAGTGTAGAGGGAGCTTTACCCTGTATCAAACTCCGTGCTGGACCTTTCCTGGGAGTGTTTGATGGGAGACAGTGGAGAGGGAGCTTTACTCTGTATCTCACCCCGTGCTGTACCTGTCCTGGGACTGTTTGATGGGGACAGTGTAGAGGGAGCTTTCCTCTGTATCTAACCCCTTTCCTTGCCTGTCCTGGGAGTGTTTGATGGGGGACAGTTTAGAGGGAGCGTTACTCTGCATTTAACACCGTGCTGTACCTGTCCTGGGTGTGTTTGATGGGGACAGTGTAGAGGGAGCTTTACTCTGTATCGAGCCCCGTGCTGTACCTGTCCCTGGAGTGTTTGATGGGGACAGTGTAGAGGGAGCTTTACTCTGTATCTAACCCCGTGCTGTATCTGTCCTGGGTGTGTTTGATGGGGACAGTGTCGAAGGAGCTTTACTCTGTATCTAACCCCGTGCTGTACCTGTTCTGGGAGTGTTTGATGGGGACGGTGTAGAGGGAGCTTGACTCTGGATCTAACCCCGTGCTGTACCTGTCCTGGGAGTGTTTGAAGGGGACAGTGTAGAGGGAGCTTTACACAGTATCTCGCCCCGTCCTGAACCTGCCCCTGGAGTGTTTGATGTGGACAGTGTCGAGGGAGCTTTACTCTGTGTGAAACCCCGTGCTGCAACTCTCCGGGGAGTGTTTGATGGGGGCAGTGTAGAGGGAGGTTTACTCTGTACCTAACGCCGTGCTGTACGTGTCCTGGGTGTGTTTGATGGGGACAGTGTAGAGGGAGCTTTACTCTGTATGTAATCCCGTGCTGAACCTGTTCTGGGAGTGTTTGGTGGGGGACAGTTTAGAGGGAGCTTTACTCTGTATCTATCCCTGTGCTGTACCTGTCCTGCGAGTGTTTGATGGGGACAGTGTACAGGGAGCTTTACTCTGTATCTAACCCCGTGCTGTACCTGCCCTGGGAGTGTTTGATGCGGACAGTGTCGAGGGAGCTTTACTCAGTATCTAATCCCATGCTGCACCTGGCCTGGGAGTGTTTGATGGGGGCAGTGTAGAGGGAGCTTTACCCTGTATCAAACTCCGTGCTGGACCTTTCCTGGGAGTGTTTGATGGGAGACAGTGGAGAGGGAGCTTTACTCTGTATCTCACCCCGTGCTGTACCTGTCCTGGGACTGTTTGATGGGGACAGTGTAGAGGGAGCTTTCCTCTGTATCTAACCCCTTTCCTTGCCTGTCCTGGGAGTGTTTGATGGGGGACAGTTTAGAGGGAGCGTTACTCTGCATTTAACACCGTGCTGTACCTGTCCTGGGTGTGTTTGATGGGGACAGTGTAGAGGGAGCTTTACTCTGTATCGAGCCCCGTGCTGTACCTGTCCCTGGAGTGTTTGATGGGGACAGTGTAGAGGGAGCTTTACTCTGTATCTAACCCCGTGCTGTATCTGTCCTGGGTGTGTTTGATGGGGACAGTGTCGAAGGAGCTTTACTCTGTATCTAACCCCGTGCTGTACCTGTTCTGGGAGTGTTTGATGGGGACGGTGTAGAGGGAGCTTGACTCTGGATCTAACCCCGTGCTGTACCTGTCCTGGGAGTGTTTGAAGGGGACAGTGTAGAGGGAGCTTTACACAGTATCTCGCCCCGTCCTGAACCTGCCCCTGGAGTGTTTGATGTGGACAGTGTCGAGGGAGCTTTACTCTGTGTGAAACCCCGTGCTGCAACTCTCCGGGGAGTGTTTGATGGGGGCAGTGTAGAGGGAGGTTTACTCTGTATCTCACCCCATGCTGTACCTGTCCTGGGAGTGTTTGATGGGGACGGTGGAGAGGGAGCTTTACTCTGCATCAAACTCCGTGCTGTACCTGTCCTGGGAGTGTTTGATGGGGGACAGTGGAGAGGGAGCTTTACTCTGTATCTAACCCCGTGCTGTACCTGTCCTGGGACTGTTTGCTGGGGACAGTGGAGAGGGAGCTTTACTCTGTATCTAACCCCTTTCCTTGCCTATCCTGGGAGTGTTTGATGGGGGACAGTTTAGAGGGAGCTTTACTCTGTATTTAACCCCGTGCTGTACCTGTCCTGGGTATGTTTGATGGGGACGGTGTAGAGGGAGCTTTACTCTGTATCTAACACCGTGCTGGACCTGTCCTGGGAGTGTATGAAGGGGACAGTGTCGAGGGAGCTTTACTCTGTATCTAACCCCGTGCTGTATCTGTACTGGGAGTGTATGAAGGGGACAGTGTCGAGGCAGCTTTACTCTGCATCTAAAGCCTTGCTGTATCTGTCCTGGGAGTATTTAATGGCGACAGTGCAGAGGGAGATTTACTCCGTATCTAACTCCATGCTGTATCTATCCTGGGAATTGTTTGATCGGGACAGTGTAGAGTGAGCTTCACTCTGCATCTATCCCTGTGCTGGATCTGTCCTGGGAGTATTTAATAGCGACAGTGTAGAGGGAGCTTTACTCTGTATCTAACCCCATGCTGTACCTGTCCTGGGAGTGTTTGATGGGGGACAGTGTAGAGGGAGCTTTACGCTGTATCTAACCCCGTGCTGTACCTGTACTGAGTGTGTTTGGTGGGGACAGTGTCGAGGGAGCTTTACTCTGTATCTAACCCCGTGCTGTACCTGTCCTGGGTGTGTTTGATGGGGACAGTGTAGAGGGAGCTTTACTCTGTATGTAATCCCGTGCTGTACCTGTTCTGGGAGTGTTTGATGGGGGACAGTTTAGAGGGAGCTTTACTCTGTATCTATCCCTGTGCTGTACCTGTCCTGGGAGTGTTTGATGGGGACAGTGTAGAGGGAGCTTTACTTTGGATCTAACCCCATGCTGCACCTTTCCTGGGTGTGTTTGATGGGAACAGTGTCGAGGGAGCTTTATTCTTATCTAACCCCGTGCTGCACCTGTCCTGAGTGTGTTTGATGGGGACAGTGCACAGCGAGCTTTACTCTGTATCTAATCCCATGCTGCACCTGTCCTGGGAGTGTTTAATGGGGGACAGATTAGAGGGAGCTTTACTCTGTATCTATCCCCGTGCTGTCCCTCTCCTGGGAGTGTTTGACGGGGGACAGTGTAGAGGGAGCTTTACTCTGTATCTAACCCCTTTGCTGTCCCTGTCCTGGGAGTGTTCGATGGGGACAGTGCAGAGGGAGCTTTACTTTTGATCTAACCCTGTGCTGTACCTGTCCTGGGAGTGTTTGAAGGGGACAGTGTAGGGGGAGCTTTACTCTGTATTTAACCCCGTGCTGTACCTGTCCTGGGACTGTTTGATGGGGACAGTGGAGAGGGAGCTTTACTCTGTATCTAACCCCATTCCTTGCCTGTCCTGGGAGTGTTTGATGGGGGAGAGTTTAGAGGGAGCTTTACTCTGTATTGAACCCCGTGCTGTACCTGTCCTGGGTGGGTTTGATGGGGACAGTGTAGAGGGAGCTTTACTCTGTATCAAACCACGTGCTGTACCTGTTCTGGGAGTGTTTGATGGGGACGGTGTAGAGTGAGCTTGACTCTGGATCTAACGCCGTGCTGTACCTCACCTGGTAGTCTTTGAAGGGGACAGTGCAGAGGGAGCTTTACTCAGTATCTCGCCCCGTGCTGTACCTGCCCCTGGAGTGTTTAATGGGGACAGTGTCGAGGGAGCTTTACTCTGTATCTCACCTCATGCTGTACCTGTCCTGGCTGTGTTTGATGGGGACAGTGTAGAGGGAGCTTTACTCTGTATCAAACCCCGTGCTGTACCTGTCCTGGGAGTGTTTGATGGGGGACAGTGGAGAGGGAGCTTTACTCTGTATCTAACCCCGTGCTGTACCTGTCCTGGGACTGTTTGATGGGGTCAGTGTCGAGGGAGCTTTACTCTGTATCTAACCCCGTGCTGTCCCTGTCCTAGGAGTGTTTGATGGCGACAGTGTCGGGGGAGCTTTACTCTGTATCTAACTCCATGCTGTACCTATTCTGGGAGTGTATAATGGGGACAGTGTAGAGTGAGCTTCACTCTGCATCTAACCCCGTGCTGTACCTGTCCTGCGAGTATTTGATGGGGACAGTGTCGAGGGAGCTTTACTCTGTATCTAACCCCGTGCTGTACCCGTCCTGGGAGTGTTTGATGGGGACAGTGTCGAGGGAGCTTTACTCTGTATCTAACACCGTGCTGTACCTGTCCTGGCATTGTTTAATGGGGACGGTGGAGAGGGAGCTTTGCTCTGTGTCTAACACCGTGCTGGGCCTGTCCTGGGAGTGTTTGATGGGGGACAGTGTAGAGGGAGCTTTACTCTGTATCTAGCCCCGTGCTGCACCTGTCCTGGGACTGTTTGATGGGGACAGTGGAGAGGGAGCTTTACTCTGTATCGAACCCCTTTCCTTGCCTGTCCTGGGAGTGTTTGATGGGGGACAGCTTAGAGGAAGCTTTACTCTGTATTTAACCCCGTGCTGTACCAATCCTGGGTGTGTTTGATGGGGACAGTGTAGAGGGAGCTTTACTCTGTATCTAGCCCCGTGCTGTACCTGTCCCTGGAGTGTTTGATGGAGACAGTGTCGAGGGAGCTTTACTCAGTATCTAACCCCTTGCTGTACCTGTTCTGGGAGTGTTTGATGGGGACGGTGTAGAGGGAGATTGACTCTGTATCAAACCCCGTGCTGTACCTGTCCTGGGAGTGTTTGATGGGGGACAGTGGCGAGGGAGCTTTACTCTGTATCTAAACCCGTGCTGTACCTGTCCTGGGACTGTTTGATGGGGACAGTGTAGTGGGAGCTTTACTCTGTATCTAACCACTTTCATTGCCTGTCCTGGGAGTGTTTGATGGGGACAGTTTAGACGGAGCTTTACTCTGGATCTAACCCCGTGCTGTACCTGTCCTGGGAGTGTTTGATGGGGGCAGTGTCGAGGGAGCTTTACTCTGGATCTAACCCCGTGCTATCCCCGTCCTGGGAGTGTTTGATGGCGACAGTGTCAGGGCAGCTTTACTCTGTATCTAACTCCATGCTGTACCTATTCTGGGAGTGTATAATGGGGACAGTGTCGAGTGAGCTTCACTCTGGATCTAACCCCGTGCTGTACCTGTCCTGCGAGTATTTGATGGGGACAGTGTCGAGGGAGCTTTAATCTGTATCTAACCCCGTGCTGTACATGTCCTGGGACTGTTTGATGGGGACAGTGTCGAGGGAGCTTTACTCTGTATCTCGCCCCGTGCTGTACCTGTCCCTGGAGTGTTTGATGGAGAGAGTGTCGAGGGACCTTTACTCAGTATCTAACCCCGTGCTGTACCTGTTCTGGGAGTGTTTGATGGGGACGGTGGAGAGGGAGCTTTACTCTGTATCTAACACCGTGCTGGGCATGTCCTGGGAGTGTTTGATGGGGACAGTGTAGAGGGAGCTTTACTCTGTATCTAATCCAGTGCTGTCGCTGTCCTGGGAGTGATTGATGGGGACAGTGTAGAGGGAGCTTTACTCTGTATCTACCCCTGTGCTGTACCTGTCCTGGGAGTGTTTGATGGGGACAGTGTAGAGGGAGCTTTACTCTGTATCTAATCCCGTGCTGTATCTGTCGTCGGAGTGTTTGATGGGGACAGTGTCGAGGGAGCTTTACTCTGTATCTAACCCGGTGCTGTATCTGTCCTGGGAGTGTTTGATGGGGACAGTGCCGAGGGAGCTTTACTCTGTATCTAACCCGGTGCTGTATCTGTCCTGCGAGTATTTGATGGGGACAGTGTAGAGGGAGCTTTACTCTGTATCTAACCCCGTGCTGTATCTGTCCTGGGAGTATTTAATGGCGACAGTGTAGAGAGAGCTTTACTCTGTATCTACCCCGTTGCTGTCCCTGTCCAGGGAGTATTTGATGGGACAGTGTAGAGGGAGCTTTACTCTGGATCTAACCCCGTGCTGTACCTGTCCTGGGAGTGTTTGAAGGGGACAGTGTCGAGGGAGCTTTACTCTGTATCTAGCCCCGTGCTGTACCTGACCCTGGAGTGTTGGATGGGGACAGTGTCGAGGGAGCTTTACTCTGTGGGAAACCCCATGCTGCAGCTATCCGGGGAGTGTTTGATGGGGGCAGTGTAGAGGGAGCTTTACTCTTTATCTCACCCCATGCTGTACCTGTCCTGGGACTGTTTGATGGGGACAGTGTAGAGGGAGCTGTACTCTGTATCTAACCCCGTGCTGTACCTTTCCTGGGAGTGTTTGATGGGGACAGTGTCGAGGGAGCTTTACTCTGTATCTAACCCCGTGCTGTACCTTTCCTGGGAGTGTTTGATGGGGACGGTGTAGAGGGAGATTGACTCTGGATCTAACCCCTTGCTGTACCTGTCCTGGGAGCGTTTGAAGGGGACAGTGTAGACCGAGCTTTACTCTGTATCTCACCCCATGCTGTACCTGTCCTGGGAGTGTTTGATGCGGACAGTGGAGAGGGAGCTTTACTCTGTATCTAACCCCTTTCCTTGCTTTTCCTGGGAGTGTTTGAAGGGGGACAGTTTAGACGGAGCTTTCCTCTGTATTTAACCATGTGCTGTACCTGTCCTGGGTGTGTTTGTTGGGGACAGTGTAGAGGGAGCTTTACTCTGTATCTAACCCCTTTCCTTGCCTGTCCTGGGAGTGTTTGATGGGGGAGAGTTTAGAGGGAGCTTTACTCTGTATTGAACCCCGTGCTGTACCTGTCCTGGGTGTGTTTGATGGGGACAGTGTAGAGGGAGCTTTACTCTGTATCTCGCCCCGTGCTGTACCTGTCCCTGGAGTGTTTAATGGGAACCGTGTCGAGGGAGCTTTACTCTGTATCTAACGCCGTGCTGTACCTGTTCTGGGAGTGTTTGATGGGGACGGTGTAGAGGGAGCTTGACTCTGTATCATACCCCGTGCTGCACCTGTCCAGGGAATGTTTGATGGGGGACAGTGGAGAGCTAGCTTTACTCTGTATCTAACCCCGTGCTGTACCTGTCCTGGGACTGTTTGATGGGGACACTGCAGAGGGAGCTTTACTCTGTATCTAGCCCCGTGCTGTACCTGCCCCTGGAGTGTTCGATGGGGACAGTGTAGAGGGAGCTTTACTCTGTATCTAACCCCGTGCTGTACCTGTCCTGGGAGTGTTTGATGGGGGCAGTGTCGAGGGAGCTTTACTCTGTATCTCACCCCATGCTGTACCTGTCCTGTAAGTGTTTGATGCGGACAGTGTAGAGGGAGCTTTACTCTGTATCTCACCCCGTGCTGTACCAGTTCTGGGAGTGTTTGATGGGGACGGTGGAGAGGGAGCTTGACTCTGTATCAAACTCCGTGCTGTACCTGTCCTGGGAGTGTTTGATGGGGGACAGTGGAGAGGGAGCTTTACTCTGTATCTTAACCCGTGCTGTACCTTTCCTGGGACTGTTTGATGCGGACAGTGTAGAGGGAGCTTTACTCTGTATCTAACCCCTTTCCTTGCTTTTCCTGGGAGTGTTTGATGGGGGACAGTTTAGAGGGAGCTTTCCTCTGTATTTAACCATGTGCTGTACCTGTCCTGGGTGTGTTTGTTGGGGACAGTGGAGAGGGAGCTTTACTCTGTATCTAGCCCCCTGCTATACCTCTCCGTGGAGTGTTTGATGGGGACTGTGCCGAGGGAGCTTTACTCTGTATATAACCCCGTGCTGTACCTGTTCTGGGAGTGTTTGATGGGGACGGTGTCGAGGGAGCTTGACTCTGTATCAAACCCCGTGCTGTACCTGTCCTGGGAGTGTTTGATGGGGGACAGTGGAGAGGGAGCTTTACTCTGTATCTAACCGCTTTCCTTGCCTGTCCTGGGAGTGTTTGAAGGGGAACAGTTTAGAGGGAGCTTTACTCTGGATCTAACCCCGTGCTGTACTTGTCCTGCGAGTGTTTGATGGGGTCAGTGTCGGGGGAGCTTTACTCTGTATCTAACTCCATGCTGTACCTATCCTGGGAGTGTATAATGGGGACAGTGTAGAGTGAGCTTCACTCTGCATCTAACCTCGTGCTGTATCTGTCCTGCGAGTATTTGATGGGGACAGTGTCGAGGGAGCTTTACTCTGTATCTAACCCCGTGCTGTACCCGTCCTGGGAGTGTTTGATGGGGACAGTGTCGAGGGAGCTTTACTCTGTATCTATCCCCGTGCTGTACCTGTCCTGGGATTGTTTGATGGGGACGGTGTAGAGGGAGCTTTACTCTGTATCTAATCCCGTGCTGTATCTGTCGTAGGAGTGTTTGATGGGGACAGTGTGGAGGGAGCTTTACTCTGTATCTAACCCCGTGCTGTATCTGTCCTGGGAGTGTATGAAGGGGACAGTGTCGAGGCAGCTTTACTCTGCATCTAAAGCCTTGCTGTAGCTCTCCTGGGAGTATTTAATGGCGACAGTGTAGAGGGAGCTTTCCTCTGTATCTAACTCCATGCTGTATCTATCCTGGGAATTGTTTGATCGGGACAGTGTAGAGGGAGCTTTACTCTGTATCTAACCCCGTGCTGTACCTGTCCTGTGTGTGTTTCATGGGGACAGTGTAGAGGAAGCTTTACTCTCTATCTAGCCCCGTGCTGTATATGTCCTGGGAGTGTTTGATGGGGACAGTGGAGAGGGAGCTTTACTCTGTATCTTACCCAGTGCTGTACCTGTCCTGGGTGTGTTTGATGGGGGACAGTGGAGAGGGAGCTTTACTCTGTATCTTACCCAGTGCTGTACCTGTCCTGGGTGTGTTTGTTGGGGACAGTGTAGAGGGAGCTTTACTCTGTATCTAACCCCTTTCCTTGCCTGTCCTGGGAGTGTTTGATGGGGGAGAGTTTAGAGGGAGCTTTACTCTGTATTGAACCCCGTGCTGTACCTGTCCTGGGTTTGTTTGATGGGGACAGTGTAGAGGGAGCTTTACTCTGTATCTCGCCCCGTGCTGTACCTGTCCCTGGAGTGTTTAATGGGGACCGTGTCGAGGGAGCTTTACTCTGTATCTAACCCCGTGCTGTACCTGTTCTGGGAGTGTTTGATGGGGACGCTGTAGAGGGAGCTTGACTCTGTATCATACCCCGTGCTGCACCTGTCCAGGGAATGTTTGATGGGGGACAGTGGAGAGGGAGCTTTACTCTGTATCTAACCCCGTGCTGTACCTGTCCTGGGACTGTTTGATGGGGACACTGCAGAGGGAGCTTTACTCTGTATCTAGCCCCGTGCTGTACCTGCCCCTGGAGTGTTCGATGGGGACAGTGTAGAGGGAGCTTTACTCTGTATCTAACCCCGTGCTGTACCTGTCCTGGGAGTGTTTGATGGGGGCAGTGTCGAGGGAGCTTTACTCTGTATCTCACCCCATGCTGTACCTGTCCTGGAAGTGTTTGATGCGGACAGTGTAGAGGGAGCTTTACTCTGTATCTCACCCCGTGCTGTACCAGTTCTGGGAGTGTTTGATGGGGACGGTGGAGAGGGAGCTTGACTCTGTATCAAACTCCGTGCTGTACCTGTCCTGGGAGTGTTTGATGGGGGACAGTGGAGAGGGAGCTTTACTCTGTATCTTAACCCGTGCTGTACCTGTCCTGGGACTGTTTGATGCGGACAGTGTAGAGGGAGCTTTACTCTGTATCTAACCCCTTTCCTTGCTTTTCCTGGGAGTGTTTGATGGGGGACAGTTTAGAGGGAGCTTTCCTCTGTATTTAACCATGTGCTGTACCTGTCCTGGGTGTGTTTGTTGGGGACAGTGTAGAGGGAGCTTTACTCTGTATCTAGCCCCCTGCTATACCTCTCCGTGGAGTGTTTGATGGGGACTGTGCCGAGGGAGCTTTACTCTGTATATAACCCCGTGCTGTACCTGTTCTGGGAGTGTTTGATGGGGACGGTGTCGAGGGAGCTTGACTCTGTATCAAACCCCGTGCTGTACCTGTCCTGGGAGTGTTTGATGGGGGACAGTGGAGAGGGAGCTTTACTCTGTATCTAACCGCTTGCCTTGCCTGTCCTGGGAGTGTTTGAAGGGGAACAGTTGAGAGGGAGCTTTACTCTGGATCTAACCCCGTGCTGTACTTGTCCTGCGAGTGTTTGATGGGGTCAGTGTCGAGGGAGCTTTACTCTGTATCTAACCCCGTGCTGTCCCTGTCCTGGGAGTGTTTGATGGCGACAGTGTCGGGGGAGCTTTACTCTGTATCTAACTCCATGCTGTACCTATCCTGGGAGTGTATAATGGGGACAGTGTAGAGTGAGCTTCACTCTGCATCTAACCTCGTGCTGTATCTGTCCTGCGAGTATTTGATGGGGACAGTGTCGAGGGAGCTTTACTCTGTATCTAACCCCGTGCTGTACCCGTCCTGGGAATGTTTGATGGGGACAGTGTCGAGGGAGCTTTACTCTGTATCTATCCCCGTGCTGTACCTGTCCTGGGATTGTTTGATGGGGACGGTGTAGAGGGAGCTTTACTCTGTATCTAATCCCGTGCTGTATCTGTCGTAGGAGTGTTTGATGGGGACAGTGTAGAGGGAGCTTTACTCTGTATCTAACCCCGTGCTGTATCTGTCCTGGGAGTGTATGAAGGGGACAGTGTCGAGGCAGCTTTACTCTGCATCTAAAGCCTTGCTGTAGCTCTCCTGGGAGTATTTAATGGCGACAGTGTAGAGGGAGCTTTCCTCTGTATCTAACTCCATGCTGTATCTATCCTGGGAATTGTTTGATCGGGACAGTGTAGAGGGAGCTTTACTCTGTATCTAACCCCGTGCTGTACCTGTCCTGTGTGTGTTTCATGGGGACAGTGTAGAGGAAGCTTTACTCTCTATCTAGCCCCGTGCTGTATATGTCCTGGGAGTGTTTGATGGGGACAGTGACGAGGGAGCTTTACTCTGTATATAACCCCGTGCTGTCCCTGTCCTGGAAGTGTTTGATGGGGACAGTGTAGAGGGAGCCTCACTCTGTATCTAAACACGTGCTGTACCTGTCCTGGGCGTGTTTGATGGGGGACAGTGTAGAGGGAGCTTTACTCTGTATCTTACCACGTGCTATATCTCTCCTGGAAGTGGTTTATGGGGACAGTGTAGAGCGAGCTTTGCTCTGTATCTTACCCCGTGCTGTCCCTGTCCTGGGAGTGTTTGATGGAGACAGTGTAGAGGGAGCTTCACTCTGTATCGATCCCCGTGCTGTACCTGTCCTGGGAGTGTTTGATGGAGACAGTGTAGAGGGAGCTTCACTCTGTATCTAACCCCGTGCTGTACCTGTCCTGGGAGTGTTTGATGGGGGACAGTGTAGAGGGAGCTTCACTCTGTATCGAACCCCGTGCTGTACCTGTCCTGGGAGTGTTTGATGGAGACAGTGTAGAGTGAGCTTCACTCTGCATCTATCCCTGTGCTGTATCTGTCCTGGGAGTATTTAATGGCGACAGTGTAGAGAGAGCTTTACTCTGTGTCTAACCCCGTGCTGTACCTGTCCTGGGAGTGTTTGATGCGGACAGTGTAGAGGGAGCTTTACTCTGTATCTAATCCCATGCTGCACCTGGCCTGGGAGTGTTTGATGGGGACAGTGTAGAGGGAGCTTGACCCTGTATCAAACTCCGTGCTGTACCTTTCCTGGGAGTGTTTGATGGGAGACAGTGGAGAGGGAGCTTTACTCTGTATAAAACCCTGTGCTGTACCTGTCCTGGGAGTGTTTGATGGAGACAGTGTAGAGGTAGCTTTACTCTGTATATAACCCCGTGCTGTACCTGTCCTGGGAGTGTTTGATAGGGACAGTGTAGAGGGAGCTTTACTCTGTATCTAAACCCGTGCTGTACCTGTCCTGGGATTGTTTGATGGGGACGGTGTAGAGGTAGCTTTACTCTGTATCTAAGCCCATGCTGTACCTGTCTTGGGAGTGTTTGATGGGGTCAGTGACGAGGGAGCTTCATTCTGTATCTAACCCCGTGCTGTCCCTGTCCTGGGAGTGTTTGATGGCGACAGTGTCGGGGAGCTTTACTCTGTATCAAACTCCGTGCTCTACCTGTCCTGGGAGTGTTTGATGGGGGACAGTTTAGAGGGAGCTTTACTCTGTATCTAACCCCGTGCTGTACATGTCCTGGGACAGTTTGATGGGGACAGTGTAGAGGGAGCTTTACTCTGTATCTAACCCCTTTCCTTGCCTGTCCTGGGTGTGTTTGATGGGGACAGTGCAGAGGGAGCTTCACTCTGAATCTAACCCCGTGCTGTACCTATCCTGCGAGTATTTGATGGGGACAGTGTCGAGGGGGCTTTACTCTGTATCTAACCCCGTGCTGTACCCGTCCTGGGAGTGTTTGATGGGGACAGTATCGAGGGAGCTTTACTCTGTATCTAACCCCGTGCTGTACCTGTCCTGGGATTGTTTGATGGGGACGGTGTAGAGAGAGCTTTACTCTGTATCTAACACCGTGCTGTGTCTGTCGTGGGAGTGTATGAAGGGGACAGTGTCGAGGCAGCTTTACTCTGCATCTAAAGTCTTGCTGTATCTGTCCTGGGAGTATTTAATGGCGACAGTGTAGAGGGAGCTTTACTCTGTATCTAACTCCATGGTGTATCTATCCTGGGAATTGTTTGATCGGGAAAGTGTAGAGTGAGCTTCACTTTTCATCTAACCCTGTGCTGTATCTGTCCTGGGAGTGTTTGATGGAGACAGTGTAGAGGGAGCTTCACTCTGTATCTAACCCCGTTGCTGTCCCTGTCCAGTGAGTGTTTGATGGGGACAGTGTGGAGGGAGCTTTACTCTGGATCTAACCCCGTGCTGTGCCTGTCCTGGGAGTGTTTGAAGGGGACAGTGTAGAGGGAGCTTTTCTCTGTATCTCGCCCCGTGCTGTACCTGCCCCTGGAGTGTTTGATGGGGACAGTGTCGAGGGAGCTTTACTCTGTGGGAAACCCCATGCTGTACCTTTCCTGGGAGTGTTTGATGGGGACGGTGTAGAGGGAGATTGACTCTGGATCTAACCCCTTGCCGTACCTGTCCTGGGAGCGCTTGAAGGGGACAGTGTAGACCGAGCTTTACTCTGTATCTCACCCCATGCTGTACCTGTCCTGGGAGTGTTTGATGCGGACAGTGTAGAGGGAGCTTTACTCTGTATCTAACGCAGTGCTGTACCAGTTCTGGGAGTGTTTGATGGGGACGGTGGAGAGGGAGCTTGACTCTGCATCAAACTCCGTGCTGTACCTGTCCTGGGAGTGTTTGATGGGGGACAGTGGAGAGGGAGCTTTACTCTGTATCTAACCCCGTGCTGTACCTGTCCTGGGACTGTTTGATGGGGACAGTGGAGAGGGAGCTTTACTCTGTATCTAACCCCGTGCTGTACCTATCCTGCGAGTATTTGATGGGGACAGTGTCGAGGGAGCTTTACTCTGTATCTAACCCCGTGCTGTACCCGTCCTGGGAGTGTTTGATGGGGACAGTGTCGAGGGAGCTTTACTCTGTATCTAACCCCGTCCTGGACCTGTCCTGGGATTGTTTGATGGGGACGGTGTAGAGAGAGCTTTACTCTGTATCTAACACCGTGCGGTCCTGTTCTGGGAGTGTTTGATGGGGGACAGTGTAGAGGGAGCTTTACTCTGTATCTAATCCCGTGCTGTGTCTGTCGTAGGAGTGTTTGATGGGGACAGTGTCGAGGCAGCTTTACTCTGAATCTAAAGCCTTGCTGTATTTGTCCTGGGAGTATTTAAAGGCGACAGTGTCGAGGGAACTTTACTCTGTATCTAACTCCATGCTGTATCTATCCTTGGAATTGTTTGATCGGGAACGTGTAGAGTGAGCTTCACTCTGCATCTATCCCTGTGCTGTATCTGTCCTGGGAGTATTTAATGGCGACAGTGTAGAGAGAGCTTTACTCTGTATCTAACCCCGTGCTGTACCTGTCCTGGGATTGTTTGATGGGGACGGTGTAGAGGAGCTTTACTCTGTATCTAACCCCATGCTGTACCTGTCCTGGGAGTGTTTGATGGGGGACAGTGTAGAGGGAGCTTTACTCTGTATCTAACCCCGTGCTGTACCTGTCCTGGGTGTGTTTGATGGGGACAGTGGAGAGGGAGCTTTACTCTGTATGTAATCCCGTGCTGTACCTGTTCTGGGAGTGTTTGATGGGGGATAGTTGAGAGGGAGCTTTACTCTGTATCTATCCCTGTGCTGTACCTGTCCTGGGAGTGTTTGATGGGGACAGTGTACAGGGAGCTTTACTCTGTATCTAACCCCGTGCTGTATCTGTCCTGGGAGTGTTTGATGGGGGACAGTGTCGAGGGATCTTTACTCTGTATCTAACCCCATGCTGCACCTTTCCTGGGTGTGCTTGATGGGAACAGTGTACAGCGAGCTTTACTCTGTATCTAATCCCATGCTGCACCTGTCCTGCGAGTGTTTCATGGGGACAGTGTAGAGGGAGCTTTTCTCTATCTAACCCCGTGCTGTATCTGTCCTGGGAGTGTTTGATGGGGGACAGATTAGAGGGAGCTTTACTCTGTATCTATCCCCGTGCTGTACCTCTCCTGGGAGTGTTTGACGGGGGACAGTGTAGAGGGAGCTTTACTCTGTATCTAACCCCTTTGCTGTCCCTGTCCTGGGAGTGTTTGATGGGAGTCATGATGTCGAGATGCCGGCGTTGGACTGGGGTAAACACAGTAAGAAGTTTAACAACACCAGGTTAAAGTCCAACAGGTTTATTTGGTAGCAAAAGCCACACAAGCTTTCGAAGCTCTAAGCCCCCTCTTCAGGTGAGTGGGAATTCTGTTCACAAACAGAACTTATAAGACACAGACTCAATTTACATGAATAATGGTTGGAATGCGAATACTTACAACTAATCCAGTCTTTAAGAAACAAAACAATGGGAGTGGAGAGAGCATCAAGACAGGCTAAAAAGATGTGTATTGTCTCCAGACAAGACAGCCAGTGAAAACTCTGCAGGTCCACGCAACTGTGGGAGTTACAAATAGTGTGACATGAACGCAATATCCCGGTTTAGGCCGTCCTTGTGAGTGCGGAACTTGGCTATCAGTTTCTGCTCAGCGACTCTGCGCTGTCGTGTGTCGCGAAGGCCGCCTTGGAGAACACTTACCCGAATATCAGAGGCCGAATGCCCGTGACCGCTGAGGTGCTCCCCAACAGGAAGAGAACAGTCTTGCCTGGTGATTGTCGAGCGGTGTTCATTCATCCGTTGTCGCAGCGTCTGCATAGTTTCCCCAATGTACCATGCCTCGGGACATCCTTTCTTGCAGCGTTTGATGGGGACAGTGGAGAGGGAGCTTTACTCTGGATCTAACCCCGTGCTGTACCTGTCCTGGGAGTGTTTGAAGGGGACAGTGTAGAGGGAGCTTTACTCTGTATCTAACCCCGTGCTGTACCTGCCCCTGGAGTGTTTGATGGGGACAGTGTCGAGGGGGATTTACTCTGTGTGAAAACACATGCTGCAGCTATCCGGGGAGTGTTTGATGGGGGCAGTGGCGAGGGAGCTTTACCCTGTATCTCACCCCATGCTGTACCTGTCCTGGGAGTGTTTGATGCGGACAGTGTAGAGGGAGCTTTACTCTGTATCAAACTCCGTGCGGACCTGTCCTGGGAGTGTTTGATGGGGACAGTGGAGAGGGAGCTTCACTCTGTATCTAACCCCGTGCTGTACCTGTCCTGGGACTGTTTGATGGGGACAGTGGAGAGGGAGCTTTACTCTGTATCTAACCCCTTTCCTTGCCTGTCCTGGGAGTGTTTGATGGGGGACAGTTTAGAGGGAGCTTTACTCTGTATTTCACCCCGTGCTGTACCTGTCCTGGGTGTGTTTGATGGGGACAGTGTAGAGGGAGCTTTACTCTGTATCTCGCCCCGCGCTGTACCTGCCCCTGGAGTGTTTGATGGGGACAGTGTCGAGGGAGCTTTTCTCTGTGTGAAACCCCGTGCTGCAGCTATCCGGGGAGTGTTTGATGGGGGCAGTGTAGAGGGAGCTTTATTCTGTATCTCACCCCATGCTGTACCTGTCCTGGGACTGTTTGATGGGGACAGTGCAGAGGGAGCTTTACTCTGTATCTCACGCCGTGCTGTACCAGTTCTGGGAGTGTTTGATGGGGACGGTGGAGAGGGAGCTTGACTCTGCATCAAACTCCGTGCTGTACCTGTCCTGGGAGTGTTTGATGGGGGAAAGTGGAGAGGGAGCTTTACTCTGTATCTAACCCCGTGCTGCACCGGTCCCGGGAGTGTTGCATGGGGACAGTGTAGAGGGAGCTTTTCTCTATCTAACCCCGTGCTGTATCTGTCCTGGGAGTGTTTGATGGGGGACAGATGAGAGGGAGCTTTACTCTGTATCTAACCCCTTTGCTGTCCCTGTCCTGGGAGTGATTGATCGGGACAGTGTAGAGGGAGCTTTACTCTGGATCTAACCCCGTGCTGTACCTGTCCTGTGAGTGTTTGAAGGGGACAGTGTAGAGGGAGCTTTAATCTGTATCTAGCCCCGTGCTGTACCTGCCCCGGAGTGTTTGATGGGGACAGTGTCGAGGGAGCTTTACTCTATATCTCACCCCATGCTGTACCTGTCCTGGGACTGTTTGATGGGGACAGTGTCGAGGGAGCTTTACTCTTTATCTCACCCCATGCTGTACCTGTCCTGGGACTGTTTGATGGGGACAGTGTAGAGGGAGCTGTACTCTGTATCTAACCCCGTGCTGTACCTTTCCTGGGAGTGTTTGATGGGGACAGTGTCGAGGGAGCTTTACTCTGTATCTAACCCCGTGCTGTACCTTTCCTGGGAGTGTTTGATGGGGGCGGTGTAGAGGGAGATTGACTCTGGATCTAACCCCTTGCTGTACCTGTCCTGGGAGCGTTTGAAGGGGACAGTGTAGACCGAGCTTTACTCTGTATCTCACCCCATGCTGTACCTGTCCTGGGAGTGTTTGATGCGGACAGTGTAGAGGGAGCTTTACTCTGTATCTAACGCAGTGCTGTACCAGTTCTGGGAGTGTTTGATGGGGACGGTGGAGAGGGAGCTTGACTCTGCATCAAACTCCGTGCTGTACCTGTCCTGGGAGTGTTTGATGGGGAACAGTGGAGAGGGAGCTTTACTCTGTATCTAACCCCGTGCTGTACCTGTCCTGGGACTGTTTGATGGGGACAGTGGAGAGGGAGCTTTACTCTGTATCGAACCCCTTTCCTTGCCTGTCCTGGGAGTGTTTGATGGGGGAGAGTTTAGAGGGAGCTTTACTCTGTATTGAACCCCGTGCTGTACCTGTCCTGGGTGTGTTTGATGGGGACAGTGTAGAGGGAGCTTTACTCTGTATCTAACCCCGTGCTGTACCTGTTCTGGGAGTGTTTGATGGGGACGGTGTAGAGGGAGCTTGACTCTGCATCATACCCCGTGCTGCACCTGTCCAGGGAATGTTTGATGGGGGACAGTGGAGAGGGAGCTTTACTCTGTATCTAACCCCGTGCTGTACCTGTCCTGGGACTGTTTGATGGGGACACTGTAGAGGGAGCTTTACTCTGTATCTAGCCCCGTGCTGTACCTGCCCCTGGAGTGTTTGATGGGGACAGTGTAGAGGGAGCTTTACTCTGTATCTAACCCCGTGCTGTACCTGTCCTGGGAGTGTTTGATGGGGGCAGTGTCGAGGGAGCCTTACTCTGTATCTCACCCCATGCTGTACCTGTCCTGGAAGTGTTTGATGCGGACAGTGTAGAGGGAGCTTTACTCTGTATCTCACCCCGTGCTGTACCAGTTCTGTGAGTGTTTGATGGGGACGGTGGAGAGGGAGCTTGACTCTGTATCAAACTCCGTGCTGTACCTGTCCTGGGAGTGTTTGATGGGGGACAGTGGAGAGGGAGCTTTACTCTGTATCTTAACACGTGCTGTACCTGTCCTGGGACTGTTTGATGCGGACAGTGTAGAGGGAGCTTTACTCTGTATCTAACCCCTTTCCTTGCTTTTCCTGGGAGTGTTTGAAGGGGGACAGTTTAGAGGGAGCTTTCCTCTGTATTTAACCATGTGCTGTACCTGTCCTGGGTGTGTTTGTTGGGGACAGTGTAGAGGGAGCTTTACTCTGTATCTAACCCCTTTCCTTGCCTGTCCTGGGAGTGTTTGATGGGGGAGAGTTTAGAGGGAGCTTTACTCTGTATTGAACCCCGTGCTGTACCTGTCCTGGGTGTGTTTGATGGGGACAGTGTAGAGGGAGCTTTACTCTGTATCTCGCCCCGTGCTGTACCTGTCCCTGGAGTGTTTAATGGGAACCGTGTCGAGGGAGCTTTACTCTGTATCTAACGCCGTGCTGTACCTGTTCTGGGAGTGTTTGATGGGGACGGTGTAGAGGGAGCTTGACTCTGTATCATACCCCGTGCTGCACCTGTCCAGGGAATGTTTGATGGGGGACAGTGGAGAGCTAGCTTTACTCTGTATCTAACCCCGTGCTGTACCTGTCCTGGGACTGTTTGATGGGGACACTGCAGAGGGAGCTTTACTCTGTATCTAGCCCCGTGCTGTACCTGCCCCTGGAGTGTTCGATGGGGACAGTGTAGAGGGAGCTTTACTCTGTATCTAACCCCGTGCTGTACCTGTCCTGGGAGTGTTTGATGGGGGCAGTGTCGAGGGAGCTTTACTCTGTATCTCACCCCATGCTGTACCTGTCCTGGAAGTGTTTGATGCGGAGAGTGTAGAGGGAGCTTTACTCTGTATCTCACCCCGTGCTGTACCAGTTCTGGGAGTGTTTGATGGGGACGGTGGAGAGGGAGCTTGACTCTGTATCAAACTCCGTGCTGTACCTGTCCTGGGAGTGTTTGATGGGGGACAGTGGAGAGGGAGCTTTACTCTGTATCTTAACCCGTGCTGTACCTGTCCTGGGACTGTTTGATGCGGACAGTGTAGAGGGAGCTTTACTCTGTATCTAACCCCTTTCCTTGCTTTTCCTGGGAGTGTTTGATGGGGGACAGTTTAGAGGGAGCTTTCCTCTGTATTTAACCATGTGCTGTACCTGTCCTGGGTGTGTTTGTTGGGGACAGTGGAGAGGGAGCTTTACTCTGTATCTAGCCCCCTGCTATACCTCTCCGTGGAGTGTTTGATGGGGACTGTGCCGAGGGAGCTTTACTCTGTATATAACCCCGTGCTGTACCTGTTCTGGGAGTGTTTGATGGGGACGGTGTCGAGGGAGCTTGACTCTGTATCAAACCCCGTGCTGTACCTGTCCTGGGAGTGTTTGATGGGGGACAGTGGAGAGGGAGCTTTACTCTGTATCTAACCGCTTTCCTTGCCTGTCCTGGGAGTGTTTGAAGGGGAACAGTATCGAGGGAGCTTTACTCTGTATCTAACCCCGTGCTGTACCTGTCCTGGGATTGTTTGATGGGGACGGTGTAGAGAGAGCTTTACTCTGTATCTAACACCGTGCTGTGTCTGTCGTGGGAGTGTATGAAGGGGACAGTGTCGAGGCAGCTTTACTCTGCATCTAATGTCTTGCTGTATCTGTCCTGGGAGTATTTAATGGCGACAGTGTAGAGGGAGCTTTACTCTGTATCTAACTCCATGGTGTATCTATCCTGGGAATTGTTTGATCGGGAAAGTGTAGAGTGAGCTTCACTTTTCATCTAACCCCGTGCTGTACCTGTCCTGGGAGTGTTTGATGGAGACAGTGTAGAGGGAGCTTCACTCTGGATCTAACCCCGTGCTGTGACTGTCCTGGGAGTGTTTGAAGGGGACAGTGTAGAGGGAGCTTTTCTCTGTATCTCGCCCCGTGCTGTACCTGCCCCTGGAGTGTTTGATGGGGACAGTGTCGAGGGAGCTTTACTCTGTGGGAAACCCCATGCTGTACCTTTCCTGGGAGTGTTTGATGGGGACGGTGTAGAGGGAGATTGACTCTGGATCTAACCCCTTGCCGTACCTGTCCTGGGAGCGTTTGAAGGGGACAGTGTAGACCGAGCTTTACTCTGTAACTCACCCCATGCTGTACCTGTCCTGGGAGTGTTTGATGCGGACAGTGTCGAGGGAGCTTTACTCTGTATCTAACGCAGTGCTGTACCAGTTCTGGGAGTGTTTGATGGGGACGGTGGAGAGGGAGCTTGACTCTGCATCAAACTCCGTGCTGTACCTGTCCTGGGAGTGCTTGATGGGGGACAGTGGAGAGGGAGCTTTACTCTGTATCTAACCCCGTGCTGTACCTGTCCTGGGTGTGTTTGTTGGGGACAGTGTAGAGGGAGCTTTACTCTGTATCTAACCCCTTTCCTTGCCTGTCCTGGGAGTGTTTGATGGGGGAGAGTTTAGAGGGAGCTTTACTCTGTATTGAACCCCGTGCTGTACCTGTCCTGGGTGTGTTTGATGGGGACAGTGTAGAGGGAGCTTTACTCTGTATCTCGCCCCGTGCTGTACCTGTCCCTGGAGTGTTTAATGGGGACCGTGTCGAGGGAGCTTTACTCTGTATCTAACCCCGTGCTGTACCTGTTCTGGGAGTGTTTGATGGGGACGGTGTAGAGGTAGCTTTACTCTGTATATAACCCCGTGCTGTACCTGTCCTGGGAGTGTTTGATAGGGACAGTGTCGAGGGAGCTTTACTCTGTATCTAAACCCGTGCTGTACCTGTCCTGGGATTGTTTGATGGGGACGGTGTAGAGGTAGCTTTACTCTGTATCTAAGCCCATGCTGTACCTGTCTTGGGAGTGTTTGATGGGGTCAGTGACGAGGGAGCTTCATTCTGTATCTAACCCCGTGCTGTCCCTGTCCTGGGAGTGTTTGATGGCGACAGTGTCGGGGAGCTTTACTCTGTATCAAACTCCGTGCTCTACCTGTCCTGGGAGTGTTTGATGGGGGACAGTTTAGAGGGAGCTTTACTCTGTATCTAACCCCGTGCTGTACATGTCCTGGGACAGTTTGATGGGGACAGTGTAGAGGGAGCTTTACTCTGTATCTAACCCCTTTCCGTGCCTGTCCTGGGTGTGTTTGATGGGGACAGTGCAGAGGGAGCTTCACTCTGCATCTAACCCCGTGCTGTACCTATCCTGCGAGTATTTGATGGGGACAGTGTCGAGGGGGCTTTACTCTGTATCTAACCCCGTGCTGTACCCGTCCTGGGAGTGTTTGATGGGGACAGTATCGAGGGAGCTTTACTCTGTATCTAACCCCGTGCTGTCCCTGTCCTGGGATTGTTTGATGGGGACGGTGTAGAGAGAGCTTTACTCTGTATCTAACACCGTGCTGTGTCTGTCGTGGGAGTGTATGAAGGGGACAGTGTCGAGGCAGCTTTACTCTGCATCTAATGTCTTGCTGTATCTCTCCTGGGAGTATTTAATGGCGACAGTGTAGAGGGAGCTTTACTCTGTATCTAACTCCATGGTGTATCTATCCTGGGAATTGTTTGATCGGGAAAGTGTAGAGTGAGCTTCACTTTTCATCTAACCCCGTGCTGTACCTGTCCTGGGAGTGTTTGATGGAGACAGTGTAGAGGGAGCTTCACTCTGGATCTAACCCGGTGCTGTGCCTGTCCTGGGAGTGTTTGAAGGGGACAGTGTAGAGGGAGATTTTCTCTGTATCTCGCCCCGTGCTGTACCTGCCCCTGGAGTGTTTGATGGGGACAGTGTCGAGGGAGCTTTACTCTGTGGGAAACCCCATGCTGTACCTTTCCTGGGAGTGTTTGATGGGGACGGTGTAGAGGGAGATTGACTCTGGATCTAACCCCTTGCCGTACATGTCCTGGGAGCGTTTGAAGGGGACAGTGTAGACCGAGCTTTACTCTGTATCTCACCCCATGCTGTACCTGTCCTGGGAGTGTTTGATGCGGACAGTGTCGAGGGAGCTTTACTCTGTATCTAACGCAGTGCTGTACCAGTTTTGGGAGTGTTTGATGGGGACGGTGGAGAGGGAGCTTGACTCTGCATCAAACTCCGTGCTGTACCTGTCCTGGGAGTGCTTGATGGGGGACAGTGGAGAGGGAGCTTTACTCTGTATCTAACCCCGTGCTGTACCTGTCCTGGGTGTGTTTGTTGGGGACAGTGTAGAGGGAGCTTTACTCTGTATCTAACCCCTTTCCTTGCCTGTCCTGGGAGTGTTTGATGGGGGAGAGTTTAGAGGGAGCTTTACTCTGTATTGAACCCCGTGCTGTACCTGTCCTGGGTGTGTTTGATGGGGACAGTGTAGAGGGAGCTTTACTCTGTATCTAACCCCGTGCTGTACCTGTTCTGGGAGTGTTTGATGGGGACGGTGTAGAGGGAGCTTGACTCTGCATCATACCCCGTGCTGCACCTGTCCAGGGAATGTTTGATGGGGGACAGTGGAGAGGGAGCTTTACTCTGTATCTAACCCCGTGCTGTACCTGTCCTGGGACTGTTTGATGGGGACACTGTAGAGGGAGCTTTACTCTGTATCTAGCCCCGTGCTGTACCTGCCCCTGGATTGTTTGATGGGGACAGTGTAGAGGGAGCTTTACTCTGTATCTAACCCCGTGCTGTACCTGTCCTGGGAGTGTTTGATGGGGGCAGTGTCGAGGGAGCCTTACTCTGTATCTCACCCCATGCTGTACCTGTCCTGGAAGTGTTTGATGCGGACAGTGTAGAGGGAGCTTTACTCTGTATCTCACCCCGTGCTGTACCAGTTCTGTGAGTGTTTGATGGGGACGGTGGAGAGGGAGCTTGACTCTGTATCAAACTCCGTGCTGTACCTGTCCTGGGAGTGTTTGATGGGGGACAGTGGAGAGGGAGCTTTACTCTGTATCTTAACACGTGCTGTACCTGTCCTGGGACTGTTTGATGCGGACAGTGTAGAGGGAGCTTTACTCTGTATCTAACCCCTTTCCTTGCTTTTCCTGGGAGTGTTTGAAGGGGGACAGTTTAGAGGGAGCTTTCCTCTGTATTTAACCATGTGCTGTACCTGTCCTGGGTGTGTTTGTTGGGGACAGTGTAGAGGGAGCTTTACTCTGTATCTAACCCCTTTCCTTGCCTGTCCTGGGAGTGTTTGATGGGGGAGAGTTTAGAGGGAGCTTTACTCTGTATTGAACCCCGTGCTGTACCTGTCCTGGGTGTGTTTGATGGGGACAGTGTAGAGGGAGCTTTACTCTGTATCTCGCCCCGTGCTGTACCTGTCCCTGGAGTGTTTAATGGGAACCGTGTCGAGGGAGCTTTACTCTGTATCTAACGCCGTGCTGTACCTGTTCTGGGAGTGTTTGATGGGGACGGTGTAGAGGGAGCTTGACTCTGTATCATACCCCGTGCTGCACCTGTCCAGGGAATGTTTGATGGGGGACAGTGGAGAGCTAGCTTTACTCTGTATCTAACCCCGTGCTGTACCTGTCCTGGGACTGTTTGATGGGGACACTGCAGAGGGAGCTTTACTCTGTATCTAGCCCCGTGCTGTACCTGCCCCTGGAGTGTTCGATGGGGACAGTGTAGAGGGAGCTTTACTCTGTATCTAACCCCGTGCTGTACCTGTCCTGGGAGTGTTTGATGGGGGCAGTGTCGAGGGAGCTTTACTCTGTATCTCACCCCATGCTGTACCTGTCCTGGAAGTGTTTGATGCGGACAGTGTAGAGGGAGCTTTACTCTGTATCTCACCCCGTGCTGTACCAGTTCTGGGAGTGTTTGATGGGGACGGTGGAGAGGGAGCTTGACTCTGTATCAAACTCCGTGCTGTACCTGTCCTGGGAGTGTTTGATGGGGGACAGTGGAGAGGGAGCTTTACTCTGTATCTTAACCCGTGCTGTACCTGTCCTGGGACTGTTTGATGCGGACAGTGTAGAGGGAGCTTTACTCTGTATCTAACCCCTTTCCTTGCTTTTCCTGGGAGTGTTTGATGGGGGACAGTTTAGAGGGAGCTTTCCTCTGTATTTAACCATGTGCTGTACCTGTCCTGGGTGTGTTTGTTGGGGACAGTGGAGAGGGAGCTTTACTCTGTATCTAGCCCCCTGCTATACCTCTCCGTGGAGTGTTTGATGGGGACTGTGCCGAGGGAGCTTTACTCTGTATATAACCCCGTGCTGTACCTGTTCTGGGAGTGTTTGATGGGGACGGTGTCGAGGGAGCTTGACTCTGTATCATACCCCGTGCTGCACCTGTCCAGGGAATGTTTGATGGGGGACAGTGGAGAGCTAGCTTTACTCTGTATCTAACCCCGTGCTGTACCTGTCCTGGGACTGTTTGATGGGGACACTGCAGAGGGAGCTTTACTCTGTATCTAGCCCCGTGCTGTACCTGCCCCTGGAGTGTTCGATGGGGACAGTGTAGAGGGAGCTTTACTCTGTATCTAACCCCGTGCTGTACCTGTCCTGGGAGTGTTTGATGGGGGCAGTGTCGAGGGAGCTTTACTCTGTATCTCACCCCATGCTGTACCTGTCCTGGAAGTGTTTGATGCGGAGAGTGTAGAGGGAGCTTTACTCTGTATCTCACCCCGTGCTGTACCAGTTCTGGGAGTGTTTGATGGGGACGGTGGAGAGGGAGCTTGACTCTGTATCAAACTCCGTGCTGTACCTGTCCTGGGAGTGTTTGATGGGGGACAGTGGAGAGGGAGCTTTACTCTGTATCTTAACCCGTGCTGTACCTGTCCTGGGACTGTTTGATGCGGACAGTGTAGAGGGAGCTTTACTCTGTATCTAACCCCTTTCCTTGCTTTTCCTGGGAGTGTTTGATGGGGGACAGTTTAGAGGGAGCTTTCCTCTGTATTTAACCATGTGCTGTACCTGTCCTGGGTGTGTTTGTTGGGGACAGTGGAGAGGGAGCTTTACTCTGTATCTAGCCCCCTGCTATACCTCTCCGTGGAGTGTTTGATGGGGACTGTGCCGAGGGAGCTTTACTCTGTATATAACCCCGTGCTGTACCTGTTCTGGGAGTGTTTGATGGGGACGGTGTCGAGGGAGCTTGACTCTGTATCAAACCCCGTGCTGTACCTGTCCTGGGAGTGTTTGATGGGGGACAGTGGAGAGGGAGCTTTACTCTGTATCTAACCGCTTTCCTTGCCTGTCCTGGGAGTGTTTGAAGGGGAACAGTATCGAGGGAGCTTTACTCTGTATCTAACCCCGTGCTGTACCTGTCCTGGGATTGTTTGATGGGGACGGTGTAGAGAGAGCTTTACTCTGTATCTAACACCGTGCTGTGTCTGTCGTGGGAGTGTATGAAGGGGACAGTGTCGAGGCAGCTTTACTCTGCATCTAATGTCTTGCTGTATCTGTCCTGGGAGTATTTAATGGCGACAGTGTAGAGGGAGCTTTACTCTGTATCTAACTCCATGGTGTATCTATCCTGGGAATTGTTTGATCGGGAAAGTGTAGAGTGAGCTTCACTTTTCATCTAACCCCGTGCTGTACCTGTCCTGGGAGTGTTTGATGGAGACAGTGTAGAGGGAGCTTCACTCTGGATCTAACCCCGTGCTGTGACTGTCCTGGGAGTGTTTGAAGGGGACAGTGTAGAGGGAGCTTTTCTCTGTATCTCGCCCCGTGCTGTACCTGCCCCTGGAGTGTTTGATGGGGACAGTGTCGAGGGAGCTTTACTCTGTGGGAAACCCCATGCTGTACCTTTCCTGGGAGTGTTTGATGGGGACGGTGTAGAGGGAGATTGACTCTGGATCTAACCCCTTGCCGTACCTGTCCTGGGAGCGTTTGAAGGGGACAGTGTAGACCGAGCTTTACTCTGTAACTCACCCCATGCTGTACCTGTCCTGGGAGTGTTTGATGCGGACAGTGTCGAGGGAGCTTTACTCTGTATCTAACGCAGTGCTGTACCAGTTCTGGGAGTGTTTGATGGGGACGGTGGAGAGGGAGCTTGACTCTGCATCAAACTCCGTGCTGTACCTGTCCTGGGAGTGCTTGATGGGGGACAGTGGAGAGGGAGCTTTACTCTGTATCTAACCCCGTGCTGTACCTGTCCTGGGTGTGTTTGTTGGGGACAGTGTAGAGGGAGCTTTACTCTGTATCTAACCCCTTTCCTTGCCTGTCCTGGGAGTGTTTGATGGGGGAGAGTTTAGAGGGAGCTTTACTCTGTATTGAACCCCGTGCTGTACCTGTCCTGGGTGTGTTTGATGGGGACAGTGTAGAGGGAGCTTTACTCTGTATCTCGCCCCGTGCTGTACCTGTCCCTGGAGTGTTTAATGGGGACCGTGTCGAGGGAGCTTTACTCTGTATCTAACCCCGTGCTGTACCTGTTCTGGGAGTGTTTGATGGGGACGGTGTAGAGGTAGCTTTACTCTGTATATAACCCCGTGCTGTACCTGTCCTGGGAGTGTTTGATAGGGACAGTGTCGAGGGAGCTTTACTCTGTATCTAAACCCGTGCTGTACCTGTCCTGGGATTGTTTGATGGGGACGGTGTAGAGGTAGCTTTACTCTGTATCTAAGCCCATGCTGTACCTGTCTTGGGAGTGTTTGATGGGGTCAGTGACGAGGGAGCTTCATTCTGTATCTAACCCCGTGCTGTCCCTGTCCTGGGAGTGTTTGATGGCGACAGTGTCGGGGAGCTTTACTCTGTATCAAACTCCGTGCTCTACCTGTCCTGGGAGTGTTTGATGGGGGACAGTTTAGAGGGAGCTTTACTCTGTATCTAACCCCGTGCTGTACATGTCCTGGGACAGTTTGATGGGGACAGTGTAGAGGGAGCTTTACTCTGTATCTAACCCCTTTCCGTGCCTGTCCTGGGTGTGTTTGATGGGGACAGTGCAGAGGGAGCTTCACTCTGCATCTAACCCCGTGCTGTACCTATCCTGCGAGTATTTGATGGGGACAGTGTCGAGGGGGCTTTACTCTGTATCTAACCCCGTGCTGTACCCGTCCTGGGAGTGTTTGATGGGGACAGTATCGAGGGAGCTTTACTCTGTATCTAACCCCGTGCTGTCCCTGTCCTGGGATTGTTTGATGGGGACGGTGTAGAGAGAGCTTTACTCTGTATCTAACACCGTGCTGTGTCTGTCGTGGGAGTGTATGAAGGGGACAGTGTCGAGGCAGCTTTACTCTGCATCTAATGTCTTGCTGTATCTCTCCTGGGAGTATTTAATGGCGACAGTGTAGAGGGAGCTTTACTCTGTATCTAACTCCATGGTGTATCTATCCTGGGAATTGTTTGATCGGGAAAGTGTAGAGTGAGCTTCACTTTTCATCTAACCCCGTGCTGTACCTGTCCTGGGAGTGTTTGATGGAGACAGTGTAGAGGGAGCTTCACTCTGGATCTAACCCGGTGCTGTGCCTGTCCTGGGAGTGTTTGAAGGGGACAGTGTAGAGGGAGATTTTCTCTGTATCTCGCCCCGTGCTGTACCTGCCCCTGGAGTGTTTGATGGGGACAGTGTCGAGGGAGCTTTACTCTGTGGGAAACCCCATGCTGTACCTTTCCTGGGAGTGTTTGATGGGGACGGTGTAGAGGGAGATTGACTCTGGATCTAACCCCTTGCCGTACATGTCCTGGGAGCGTTTGAAGGGGACAGTGTAGACCGAGCTTTACTCTGTATCTCACCCCATGCTGTACCTGTCCTGGGAGTGTTTGATGCGGACAGTGTCGAGGGAGCTTTACTCTGTATCTAACGCAGTGCTGTACCAGTTTTGGGAGTGTTTGATGGGGACGGTGGAGAGGGAGCTTGACTCTGCATCAAACTCCGTGCTGTACCTGTCCTGGGAGTGCTTGATGGGGGACAGTGGAGAGGGAGCTTTACTCTGTATCTAACCCCGTGCTGTACCTGTCCTGGGTGTGTTTGTTGGGGACAGTGTAGAGGGAGCTTTACTCTGTATCTAACCCCTTTCCTTGCCTGTCCTGGGAGTGTTTGATGGGGGAGAGTTTAGAGGGAGCTTTACTCTGTATTGAACCCCGTGCTGTACCTGTCCTGGGTGTGTTTGATGGGGACAGTGTAGAGGGAGCTTTACTCTGTATCTAACCCCGTGCTGTACCTGTTCTGGGAGTGTTTGATGGGGACGGTGTAGAGGGAGCTTGACTCTGCATCATACCCCGTGCTGCACCTGTCCAGGGAATGTTTGATGGGGGACAGTGGAGAGGGAGCTTTACTCTGTATCTAACCCCGTGCTGTACCTGTCCTGGGACTGTTTGATGGGGACACTGTAGAGGGAGCTTTACTCTGTATCTAGCCCCGTGCTGTACCTGCCCCTGGATTGTTTGATGGGGACAGTGTAGAGGGAGCTTTACTCTGTATCTAACCCCGTGCTGTACCTGTCCTGGGAGTGTTTGATGGGGGCAGTGTCGAGGGAGCCTTACTCTGTATCTCACCCCATGCTGTACCTGTCCTGGAAGTGTTTGATGCGGACAGTGTAGAGGGAGCTTTACTCTGTATCTCACCCCGTGCTGTACCAGTTCTGTGAGTGTTTGATGGGGACGGTGGAGAGGGAGCTTGACTCTGTATCAAACTCCGTGCTGTACCTGTCCTGGGAGTGTTTGATGGGGGACAGTGGAGAGGGAGCTTTACTCTGTATCTTAACACGTGCTGTACCTGTCCTGGGACTGTTTGATGCGGACAGTGTAGAGGGAGCTTTACTCTGTATCTAACCCCTTTCCTTGCTTTTCCTGGGAGTGTTTGAAGGGGGACAGTTTAGAGGGAGCTTTCCTCTGTATTTAACCATGTGCTGTACCTGTCCTGGGTGTGTTTGTTGGGGACAGTGTAGAGGGAGCTTTACTCTGTATCTAACCCCTTTCCTTGCCTGTCCTGGGAGTGTTTGATGGGGGAGAGTTTAGAGGGAGCTTTACTCTGTATTGAACCCCGTGCTGTACCTGTCCTGGGTGTGTTTGATGGGGACAGTGTAGAGGGAGCTTTACTCTGTATCTCGCCCCGTGCTGTACCTGTCCCTGGAGTGTTTAATGGGAACCGTGTCGAGGGAGCTTTACTCTGTATCTAACGCCGTGCTGTACCTGTTCTGGGAGTGTTTGATGGGGACGGTGTAGAGGGAGCTTGACTCTGTATCATACCCCGTGCTGCACCTGTCCAGGGAATGTTTGATGGGGGACAGTGGAGAGCTAGCTTTACTCTGTATCTAACCCCGTGCTGTACCTGTCCTGGGACTGTTTGATGGGGACACTGCAGAGGGAGCTTTACTCTGTATCTAGCCCCGTGCTGTACCTGCCCCTGGAGTGTTCGATGGGGACAGTGTAGAGGGATCTTTACTCTGTATCTAACCCCGTGCTGTACCTGTCCTGGGAGTGTTTGATGGGGGCAGTGTCGAGGGAGCTTTACTCTGTATCTCACCCCATGCTGTACCTGTCCTGGAAGTGTTTGATGCGGACAGTGTAGAGGGAGCTTTACTCTGTATCTCACCCCGTGCTGTACCAGTTCTGGGAGTGTTTGATGGGGACGGTGGAGAGGGAGCTTGACTCTGTATCAAACTCCGTGCTGTACCTGTCCTGGGAGTGTTTGATGGGGGACAGTGGAGAGGGAGCTTTACTCTGTATCTTAACCCGTGCTGTACCTGTCCTGGGACTGTTTGATGCGGACAGTGTAGAGGGAGCTTTACTCTGTATCTAACCCCTTTCCTTGCTTTTCCTGGGAGTGTTTGATGGGGGACAGTTTAGAGGGAGCTTTCCTCTGTATTTAACCATGTGCTGTACCTGTCCTGGGTGTGTTTGTTGGGGACAGTGGAGAGGGAGCTTTACTCTGTATCTAGCCCCCTGCTATACCTCTCCGTGGAGTGTTTGATGGGGACTGTGCCGAGGGAGCTTTACTCTGTATATAACCCCGTGCTGTACCTGTTCTGGGAGTGTTTGATGGGGACGGTGTCGAGGGAGCTTGACTCTGTATCAAACCCCGTGCTGTACCTGTCCTGGGAGTGTTTGATGGGGGACAGTGGAGAGGGAGCTTTACTCTGTATCTAACCGCTTTCCTTGCCTGTCCTGGGAGTGTTTGAAGGGGAACAGTATCGAGGGAGCTTTACTCTGTATCTAACCCCGTGCTGTACCTGTCCTGGGATTGTTTGATGGGGACGGTGTCGAGAGAGCTTTACTCTGTATCTAACACCGTGCTGTGTCTGTCGTGGGAGTGTATGAAGGGGACAGTGTCGAGGCAGCTTTACTCTGCATCTAATGTCTTGCTGTATCTGTCCTGGGAGTATTTAATGGCGACAGTGTAGAGGGAGCTTTACTCTGTATCTAACTCCATGGTGTATCTATCCTGGGAATTGTTTGATCGGGAAAGTGTAGAGTGAGCTTCACTTTTCATCTAACCCCGTGCTGTACCTGTCCTGGGAGTGTTTGATGGAGACAGTGTAGAGGGAGCTTCACTCTGGATCTAACCCCGTGCTGTGACTGTCCTGGGAGTGTTTGAAGGGGACAGTGTAGAGGGAGCTTTTCTCTGTATCTCGCCCCGTGCTGTACCTGCCCCTGGAGTGTTTGATGGGGACAGTGTCGAGGGAGCTTTACTCTGTGGGAAACCCCATGCTGTACCTTTCCTGGGAGTGTTTGATGGGGACGGTGTAGAGGGAGATTGACTCTGGATCTAACCCCTTGCCGTACCTGTCCTGGGAGCGTTTGAAGGGGACAGTGTAGACCGAGCTTTACTCTGTATCTCACCCCATGCTGTACCTGTCCTGGGAGTGTTTGATGCGGACAGTGTCGAGGGAGCTTTACTCTGTATCTAACGCAGTGCTGTACCAGTTTTGGGAGTGTTTGATGGGGACGGTGGAGAGGGAGCTTGACTCTGCATCAAACTCCGTGCTGTACCTGTCCTGGGAGTGCTTGATGGGGGACAGTGGAGAGGGAGCTTTACCCTGTATCTAACCCCGTGCTGTACCTGTCCTGGGTGTGTTTGTTGGGGACAGTGTAGAGGGAGCTTTACTCTGTATCTAACCCCTTTCCTTGCCTGTCCTGGGAGTGTTTGATGGGGGAGAGTTTAGAGGGAGCTTTACTCTGTATTGAACCCCGTGCTGTACCTGTCCTGGGTGTGTTTGATGGGGACAGTGTAGAGGGAGCTTTACTCTGTATCTCGCCCCGTGCTGTACCTGTCCCTGGAGTGTTTAATGGGGACCGTGTCGAGGGAGCTTTACTCTGTATCTAACCCCGTGCTGTACCTGTTCTGGGAGTGTTTGATGGGGACGGTGTAGAGGTAGCTTTACTCTGTATATAACCCCGTGCTGTACCTGTCCTGGGATTGTTTGATAGGGACAGTGTCGAGGGAGCTTTACTCTGTATCTAAACCCGTGCTGTACCTGTCCTGGGATTGTTTGATGGGGACGGTGTAGAGGTAGCTTTACTCTGTATCTAAGCCCATGCTGTACCTGTCTTGGGAGTGTTTGATGGGGTCAGTGACGAGGGAGCTTCATTCTGTATCTAACCCCGTGCTGTCCCTGTCCTGGGAGTGTTTGATGGCGACAGTGTCGGGGAGCTTTACTCTGTATCAAACTCCGTGCTCTACCTGTCCTGGGAGTGTTTGATGGGGGACAGTTTAGAGGGAGCTTTACTCTGTATCTAACCCCGTGCTGTAAATGTCCTGGGACAGTTTGATGGGGACAGTGTAGAGGGAGCTTTACTCTGTATCTAACCCCTTTCCTTGCCTGTCCTGGGTGTGTTTGATGGGGACAGTGCAGAGGGAGCTTCACTCTGCATCTAACCCCGTGCTGTACCTATCCTGCGAGTATTTGATGGGGACAGTGTCGAGGGGGCTTTACTCTGTATCTAACCCCGTGCTGTACCCGTCCTGGGAGTGTTTGATGGGGACAGTATCGAGGGAGCTTTACTCTGTATCTAACCCCGTGCTGTACCTGTCCTGGGATTGTTTGATGGGGACGGTGTAGAGAGAGCTTTACTCTGTATCTAACACCGTGCTGTGTCTGTCGTGGGAGTGTATGAAGGGGACAGTGTCGAGGCAGCTTTACTCTGCATCTAATGTCTTGCTGTATCTGTCCTGGGAGTATTTAATGGCGACAGTGTAGAGGGAGCTTTACTCTGTATCTAACTCCATGGTGTATCTATCCTGGGAATTGTTTGATCGGGAAAGTGTAGAGTGAGCTTCACTTTTCATCTAACCCCGTGCTGTACCTGTCCTGGGAGTGTTTGATGGAGACAGTGTAGAGGGAGCTTCACTCTGGATCTAACCCGGTGCTGTGCCTGTCCTGGGAGTGTTTGAAGGGGACAGTGTAGAGGGAGATTTTCTCTGTATCTCGCCCCGTGCTGTACCTGCCCCTGGAGTGTTTGATGGGGACAGTGTCGAGGGAGCTTTACTCTGTGGGAAACCCCATGCTGTACCTTTCCTGGGAGTGTTTGATGGGGACGGTGTAGAGGGAGATTGACTCTGGATCTAACCCCTTGCCGTACCTGTCCTGGGAGCGTTTGAAGGGGACAGTGTAGACCGAGCTTTACTCTGTATCTCACCCCATGCTGTACCTGTCCTGGGAGTGTTTGATGCGGACAGTGTCGAGGGAGCTTTACTCTGTATCTAACGCAGTGCTGTACCAGTTTTGGGAGTGTTTGATGGGGACGGTGGAGAGGGAGCTTGACTCTGCATCAAACTCCGTGCTGTACCTGTCCTGGGAGTGCTTGATGGGGGACAGTGGAGAGGGAGCTTTACTCTGTATCTAACCCCGTGCTGTACCTGTCCTGGGTGTGTTTGTTGGGGACAGTGTAGAGGGAGCTTCACTCTGTATCTAACCCCTTTCCTTGCCTGTCCTGGGAGTGTTTGATGGGGGAGAGTTTAGAGGGAGCTTTACTCTGTATTGAACCCCGTGCTGTACCTGTCCTGTGTGTGTTTGATGGGGACAGTGTAGAGGGAGCTTTACTCTGTATCTCGCCCCGTGCTGTACCTGTCCCTGGAGTGTTTAATGGGGACCGTGTCGAGGGAGCTTTACTCTGTATCTAACCCCGTGCTGTACCTGTTCTGGGAGTGTTTGATGGGGACGGTGTAGAGGGAGCTTGACTCTGTATCATACCCCGTGCTGCACCTGTCCAGGGAATGTTTGATGGGGGACAGTGGAGAGGGAGCTTTACTCTGTATCTAACCCCGTGCTGTACCTGTCCTGGGACTGTTTGATGGGGACACTGCAGAGGGAGCTTTACTCTGTATCTAAACCCGTGCTGTACCTGTCCTGGGATTGTTTGATGGGGACGGTGTAGAGGTAGCTTTACTCTGTATCTAAGCCCATGCTGTACCTGTCTTGGGAGTGTTTGATGGGGTCAGTGACGAGGGAGCTTCATTCTGTATCTAACCCCGTGCTGTCCCTGTCCTGGGAGTGTTTGATGGCGACAGTGTCGGGGAGCTTTACTCTGTATCAAACTCCGTGCTCTACCTGTCCTGGGAGTGTTTGATGGGGGACAGTTTAGAGGGAGCTTTACTCTGTATCTAACCCCGTGCTGTACATGTCCTGGGACAGTTTGATGGGGACAGTGTAGAGGGAGCTTTACTCTGTATCTAACCCCTTTCCTTGCCTGTCCTGGGTGTGTTTGATGGGGACAGTGCAGAGGGAGCTTCACTCTGCATCTAACCCCGTGCTGTACCTATCCTGCGAGTATTTGATGGGGACAGTGTCGAGGGGGCTTTACTCTGTATCTAACCCCGTGCTGTACCCGTCCTGGGAGTGTTTGATGGGGACAGTATCGAGGGAGCTTTACTCTGTATCTAACCCCGTGCTGTACCTGTCCTGGGATTGTTTGATGGGGACGGTGTAGAGAGAGCTTTACTCTGTATCTAACACCGTGCTGTGTCTGTCGTGGGAGTGTATGAAGGGGACAGTGTCGAGGCAGCTTTACTCTGCATCTAATGTCTTGCTGTATCTGTCCTGGGAGTATTTAATGGCGACAGTGTAGAGGGAGCTTTACTCTGTATCTAACTCCATGGTGTATCTATCCTGGGAATTGTTTGATCGGGAAAGTGTAGAGTGAGCTTCACTTTTCATCTAACCCCGTGCTGTACCTGTCCTGGGAGTGTTTGATGGAGACAGTGTAGAGGGAGCTTCACTCTGGATCTAACCCGGTGCTGTGCCTGTCCTGGGAGTGTTTGAAGGGGACAGTGTAGAGGGAGATTTTCTCTGTATCTCGCCCCGTGCTGTACCTGCCCCTGGAGTGTTTGATGGGGACAGTGTCGAGGGAGCTTTACTCTGTGGGAAACCCCATGCTGTACCTTTCCTGGGAGTGTTTGATGGGGACGGTGTAGAGGGAGATTGACTCTGGATCTAACCCCTTGCCGTACCTGTCCTGGGAGCGTTTGAAGGGGACAGTGTAGACCGAGCTTTACTCTGTATCTCACCCCATGCTGTACCTGTCCTGGGAGTGTTTGATGCGGACAGTGTCGAGGGAGCTTTACTCTGTATCTAACGCAGTGCTGTACCAGTTTTGGGAGTGTTTGATGGGGACGGTGGAGAGGGAGCTTGACTCTGCATCAAACTCCGTGCTGTACCTGTCCTGGGAGTGCTTGATGGGGGACAGTGGAGAGGGAGCTTTACTCTGTATCTAACCCCGTGCTGTACCTGTCCTGGGTGTGTTTGTTGGGGACAGTGTAGAGGGAGCTTTACTCTGTATCTAACCCCTTTCCTTGCCTGTCCTGGGAGTGTTTGATGGGGGAGAGTTTAGAGGGAGCTTTACTCTGTATTGAACCCCGTGCTGTACCTGTCCTGTGTGTGTTTGATGGGGACAGTGTAGAGGGAGCTTTACTCTGTATCTCGCCCCGTGCTGTACCTGTCCCTGGAGTGTTTAATGGGGACCGTGTCGAGGGAGCTTTACTCTGTATCTAACCCCGTGCTGTACCTGTTCTGGGAGTGTTTGATGGGGACGGTGTAGAGGGAGCTTGACTCTGTATCATACCCCGTGCTGCACCTGTCCAGGGAATGTTTGATGGGGGACAGTGGAGAGGGAGCTTTACTCTGTATCTAACCCCGTGCTGTACCTGTCCTGGGACTGTTTGATGGGGACACTGCAGAGGGAGCTTTACTCTGTATCTAAACCCGTGCTGTACCTGTCCTGGGATTGTTTGATGGGGACGGTGTAGAGGTAGCTTTACTCTGTATCTAAGCCCATGCTGTACCTGTCTTGGGAGTGTTTGATGGGGTCAGTGACGAGGGAGCTTCATTCTGTATCTAACCCCGTGCTGTCCCTGTCCTGGGAGTGTTTGATGGCGACAGTGTCGGGGAGCTTTACTCTGTATCAAACTCCGTGCTCTACCTGTCCTGGGAGTGTTTGATGGGGGACAGTTTAGAGGGAGCTTTACTCTGTATCTAACCCCGTGCTGTACATGTCCTGGGACAGTTTGATGGGGACAGTGTAGAGGGAGCTTTACTCTGTATCTAACCCCTTTCCTTGCCTGTCCTGGGTGTGTTTGATGGGGACAGTGCAGAGGGAGCTTCACTCTGAATCTAACCCCGTGCTGTACCTATCCTGCGAGTATTTGATGGGGACAGTGTCGAGGGGGCTTTACTCTGTATCTAACCCCGTGCTGTACCCGTCCTGGGAGTGTTTGATGGGGACAGTATCGAGGGAGCTTTACTCTGTATCTAACCCCGTGCTGTACCTGTCCTGGGATTGTTTGATGGGGACGGTGTAGAGAGAGCTTTACTCTGTATCTAACACCGTGCTGTGTCTGTCGTGGGAGTGTATGAAGGGGACAGTGTCGAGGCAGCTTTACTCTGCATCTAAAGTCTTGCTGTATCTGTCCTGGGAGTATTTAATGGCGACAGTGTAGAGGGAGCTTTACTCTGTATCTAACTCCATGGTGTATCTATCCTGGGAATTGTTTGATCGGGAAAGTGTAGAGTGAGCTTCACTTTTCATCTAACCCTGTGCTGTATCTGTCCTGGGAGTGTTTGATGGAGACAGTGTAGAGGGAGCTTCACTCTGTATCTAACCCCGTTGCTGTCCCTGTCCAGTGAGTGTTTGATGGGGACAGTGTGGAGGGAGCTTTACTCTGGATCTAACCCCGTGCTGTGCCTGTCCTGGGAGTGTTTGAAGGGGACAGTGTAGAGGGAGCTTTTCTCTGTATCTCGCCCCGTGCTGTACCTGCCCCTGGAGTGTTTGATGGGGACAGTGGCGAGGGAGCTTTACTCTGTGGGAAACCCCATGCTGTACCTTTCCTGGGAGTGTTTGATGGGGACGGTGTAGAGGGAGATTGACTCTGGATCTAACCCCTTGCCGTACCTGTCCTGGGAGCGCTTGAAGGGGACAGTGTAGACCGAGCTTTACTCTGTATCTCACCCCATGCTGTACCTGTCCTGGGAGTGTTTGATGCGGACAGTGTAGAGGGAGCTTTACTCTGTATCTAACGCAGTGCTGTACCAGTTCTGGGAGTGTTTGATGGGGACGGTGGAGAGGGAGCTTGACTCTGCATCAAACTCCGTGCTGTACCTGTCCTGGGAGTGTTTGATGGGGGACAGTGGAGAGGGAGCTTTACTCTGTATCTAACCCCGTGCTGTACCTGTCCTGGGACTGTTTGATGGGGACAGTGGAGAGGGAGCTTTACTCTGTATCTAACCCCGTGCTGTACCTATCCTGCGAGTATTTGATGGGGACAGTGTCGAGGGAGCTTTACTCTGTATCTAACCCCGTGCTGTACCCGTCCTGGGAGTGTTTGATGGGGACAGTGTCGAGGGAGCTTTACTCTGTATCTAACCCCGTCCTGGACCTGTCCTGGGATTGTTTGATGGGGACGGTGTAGAGAGAGCTTTACTCTGTATCTAACACCGTGCGGTCCTGTTCTGGGAGTGTTTGATGGGGGACAGTGTAGAGGGAGCTTTACTCTGTATCTAATCCCGTGCTGTGTCTGTCGTAGGAGTGTTTGATGGGGACAGTGTCGAGGCAGCTTTACTCTGAATCTAAAGCCTTGCTGTATTTGTCCTGGGAGTATTTAAAGGCGACAGTGTCGAGGGAACTTTACTCTGTATCTAACTCCATGCTGTATCTATCCTTGGAATTGTTTGATCGGGAACGTGTAGAGTGAGCTTCACTCTGCATCTATCCCTGTGCTGTATCTGTCCTGGGAGTATTTAATGGCGACAGTGTAGAGAGAGCTTTACTCTGTATCTAACCCCGTGCTGTACCTGTCCTGGGATTGTTTGATGGGGACGGTGTAGAGGAGCTTTACTCTGTATCTAACCCCATGCTGTACCTGTCCTGGGAGTGTTTGATGGGGGACAGTGTAGAGGGAGCTTTACTCTGTATCTAACCCCGTGCTGTACCTGTCCTGGGTGTGTTTGATGGGGACAGTGGAGAGGGAGCTTTACTCTGTATGTAATCCCGTGCTGTACCTGTTCTGGGAGTGTTTGATGGGGGATAGTTGAGAGGGAGCTTTACTCTGTATCTATCCCTGTGCTGTACCTGTCCTGGGAGTGTTTGATGGGGACAGTGTACAGGGAGCTTTACTCTGTATCTAACCCCGTGCTGTATCTGTCCTGGGAGTGTTTGATGGGGGACAGTGTCGAGGGATCTTTACTCTGTATCTAACCCCATGCTGCACCTTTCCTGGGTGTGTTTGATGGGAACAGTGTACAGCGAGCTTTACTCTGTATCTAATCCCATGCTGCACCTGTCCTGCGAGTGTTTCATGGGGACAGTGTAGAGGGAGCTTTTCTCTATCTAACCCCGTGCTGTATCTGTCCTGGGAGTGTTTGATGGGGGACAGATTAGAGGGAGCTTTACTCTGTATCTATCCCCGTGCTGTACCTCTCCTGGGAGTGTTTGACGGGGGACAGTTTGAGGGAGCTTTACTCTGTATCTAACCCCTTTGCTGTCCCTGTCCTGGGAGTGTTTGATGGGAGTCATGATGTCGAGATGCCGGCGTTGGACTGGGGTAAACACAGTAAGAAGTTTAACAACACCAGGTTAAAGTCCAACAGGTTTATTTGGTAGCAAAAGCCACACAAGCTTTCGAAGCTCTAAGCCCCCTCTTCAGGTGAGTGGGAATTCTGTTCACAAACAGAACTTATAAAGACACAGACTCAATTTACATGAATAATGGTTGGAATGCGAATACTTACAACTAATCCAGTCTTTAAGAAACAAAACAATGGGAGTGGAGAGAGCATCAAGACAGGCTAAAAAGATGTGTATTGTCTCCAGACAAGACAGCCAGTGAAAACTCTGCAGGTCCACGCAACTGTGGGAGTTACAAATAGTGTGACATGAACGCAATATCCCGGTTGAGGCCGTCCTTGTGAGTGCGGAACTTGGCTATCAGTTTCTGCTCAGCGACTCTGCGCTGTCGTGTGTCGCGAAGGCCGCCTTGGAGAACACTTACCCGAATATTAGAGGCCGAATGCCCGTGACCGCTGAGGTGCTCCCCAACAGGAAGAGAACAGTCTTGCCTGGTGATTGTCGAGCGGTGTTCATTCATCCGTTGTCGCAGCGTCTGCATAGTTTCCCCAATGTACCATGCCTCGGGACATCCTTTCTTGCAGCGTTTGATGGGGACAGTGGAGAGGGAGCTTTACTCTGGATCGAACCCCGTGCTGTACCTGTCCTGGGAGTGTTTGAAGGGGACAGTGTAGAGGGAGCTTTACTCTGTATCTAACCCCGTGCTGTACCTGCCCCTGGAGTGTTTGATGGGGACAGTGTCGAGGGGGATTTACTCTGTGTGAAAACACATGCTGCAGCTATCCGGGGAGTGTTTGATGGGGGCAGTGGCGAGGGAGCTTTACCCTGTATCTCACCCCATGCTGTACCTGTCCTGGGAGTGTTTGATGCGGACAGTGTAGAGGGAGCTTTACTCTGTATCAAACTCCGTGCGGACCTGTCCTGGGAGTGTTTGATGGGGACAGTGGAGAGGGAGCTTCACTCTGTATCTAACCCCGTGCTGTACCTGTCCTGGGACTGTTTGATGGGGACAGTGGAGAGGGAGCTTTACTCTGTATCTAACCCCTTTCCTTGCCTGTCCTGGGAGTGTTTGATGGGGGACAGTTTAGAGGGAGCTTTACTCTGTATTTCACCCCGTGCTGTACCTGTCCTGGGTGTGTTTGATGGGGACAGTGTAGAGGGAGCTTTACTCTGTATCTCGCCCCGCGCTGTACCTGCCCCTGGAGTGTTTGATGGGGACAGTGTCGAGGGAGCTTTTCTCTGTGTGAAACCCCGTGCTGCAGCTATCCGGGGAGTGTTTGATGGGGGCAGTGTAGAGGGAGCTTTATTCTGTATCTCACCCCATGCTGTACCTGTCCTGGGACTGTTTGATGGGGACAGTGCAGAGGGAGCTTTACTCTGTATCTCACGCCGTGCTGTACCAGTTCTGGGAGTGTTTGATGGGGACGGTGGAGAGGGAGCTTGACTCTGCATCAAACTCCGTGCTGTACCTGTCCTGGGAGTGTTTGATGGGGGAAAGTGGAGAGGGAGCTTTACTCTGTATCTAACCCCGTGCTGCACCGGTCCCGGGAGTGTTGCATGGGGACAGTGTAGAGGGAGCTTTTCTCTATCTAACCCCGTGCTGTATCTGTCCTGGGAGTGTTTGATGGGGGACAGATGAGAGGGAGCTTTACTCTGTATCTAACCCCTTTGCTGTCCCTGTCCTGGGAGTGATTGATCGGGACAGTGTAGAGGGAGCTTTACTCCGGATCTAACCCCGTGCTGTACCTGTCCTGTGAGTGTTTGAAGGGGACAGTGTAGAGGGAGCTTTAATCTGTATCTAGCCCCGTGCTGTACCTGCCCCGGAGTGTTTGATGGGGACAGTGTCGAGGGAGCTTTACTCTATATCTCACCCCATGCTGTACCTGTCCTGGGACTGTTTGATGGGGACAGTGTCGAGGGAGCTTTACTCTTTATCTCACCCCATGCTGTACCTGTCCTGGGACTGTTTGATGGGGACAGTGTAGAGGGAGCTGTACTCTGTATCTAACCCCGTGCTGTACCTTTCCTGGGAGTGTTTGATGGGGACAGTGTCGAGGGAGCTTTACTCTGTATCTAACCCCGTGCTGTACCTTTCCTGGGAGTGTTTGATGGGGGCGGTGTAGAGGGAGATTGACTCTGGATCTAACCCCTTGCTGTACCTGTCCTGGGAGCGTTTGAAGGGGACAGTGTAGACCGAGCTTTACTCTGTATCTCACCCCATGCTGTACCTGTCCTGGGAGTGTTTGATGCGGACAGTGTAGAGGGAGCTTTACTCTGTATCTAACGCAGTGCTGTACCAGTTCTGGGAGTGTTTGATGGGGACGGTGGAGAGGGAGCTTGACTCTGCATCAAACTCCGTGCTGTACCTGTCCTGGGAGTGTTTGATGGGGAACAGTGGAGAGGGAGCTTTACTCTGTATCTAACCCCGTGCTGTACCTGTCCTGGGACTGTTTGATGGGGACAGTGGAGAGGGAGCTTTACTCTGTATCGAACCCTTTTCCTTGCCTGTCCTGGGAGTGTTTGATGGGGGAGAGTTTAGAGGGAGCTTTACTCTGTATTGAACCCCGTGCTGTACCTGTCCTGGGTGTGTTTGATGGGGACAGTGTAGAGGGAGCTTTACTCTGTATCTAACCCCGTGCTGTACCTGTTCTGGGAGTGTTTGATGGGGACGGTGTAGAGGGAGCTTGACTCTGCATCATACCCCGTGCTGCACCTGTCCAGGGAATGTTTGATGGGGGACAGTGGAGAGGGAGCTTTACTCTGTATCTAAGCCCGTGCTGTACCTGTCCTGGGACTGTTTGATGGGGACACTGTAGAGGGAGCTTTACTCTGTATCTAGCCCCGTGCTGTACCTGCCCCTGGAGTGTTTGATGGGGACAGTGTAGAGGGAGCTTTACTCTGTATCTAACCCCGTGCTGTACCTGTCCTGGGAGTGTTTGATGGGGGCAGTGTCGAGGGAGCCTTACTCTGTATCTCACCCCATGCTGTACCTGTCCTGGAAGTGTTTGATGCGGACAGTGTAGAGGGAGCTTTACTCTGTATCTCACCCCGTGCTGTACCAGTTCTGTGAGTGTTTGATGGGGACGGTGGAGAGGGAGCTTGACTCTGTATCAAACTCCGTGCTGTACCTGTCCTGGGAGTGTTTGATGGGGGACAGTGGAGAGGGAGCTTTACTCTGTATCTTAACACGTGCTGTACCTGTCCTGGGACTGTTTGATGCGGACAGTGTAGAGGGAGCTTTACTCTGTATCTAACCCCTTTCCTTGCTTTTCCTGGGAGTGTTTGAAGGGGGACAGTTTAGAGGGAGCTTTCCTCTGTATTTAACCATGTGCTGTACCTGTCCTGGGTGTGTTTGTTGGGGACAGTGTAGAGGGAGCTTTACTCTGTATCTAACCCCTTTCCTTGCCTGTCCTGGGAGTGTTTGATGGGGGAGAGTTTAGAGGGAGCTTTACTCTGTATTGAACCCCGTGCTGTACCTGTCCTGGGTGTGTTTGATGGGGACAGTGTAGAGGGAGCTTTACTCTGTATCTCGCCCCGTGCTGTACCTGTCCCTGGAGTGTTTAATGGGAACCGTGTCGAGGGAGCTTTACTCTGTATCTAACGCCGTGCTGTACCTGTTCTGGGAGTGTTTGATGGGGACGGTGTCGAGGGAGCTTGACTCTGTATCATACCCCGTGCTGCACCTGTCCAGGGAATGTTTGATGGGGGACAGTGGAGAGCTCGCTTTACTCTGTATCTAACCCCGTGCTGTACCTGTCCTGGGACTGTTTGATGGGGACACTGCAGAGGGAGCTTTACTCTGTATCTAGCCCCGTGCTGTACCTGCCCCTGGAGTGTTCGATGGGGACAGTGTAGAGGGAGCTTTACTCTGTATCTAACCCCGTGCTGTACCTGTCCTGGGAGTGTTTGATGGGGGCAGTGTCGAGGGAGCTTTACTCTGTATCTCACCCCATGCTGTACCTGTCCTGGAAGTGTTTGATGCGGACAGTGTAGAGGGAGCTTTACTCTGTATCTCACCCCGTGCTGTACCAGTTCTGGGAGTGTTTGATGGGGACGGTGGAGAGGGAGCTTGACTCTGTATCAAACTCCGTGCTGTACCTGTCCTGGGAGTGTTTGATGGGGGACAGTGGAGAGGGAGCTTTACTCTGTATCTTAACCCGTGCTGTACCTGTCCTGGGACTGTTTGATGCGGACAGTGTAGAGGGAGCTTTACTCTGTATCTAACCCCTTTCCTTGCTTTTCCTGGGAGTGTTTGATGGGGGACAGTTTAGAGGGAGCTTTCCTCTGTATTTAACCATGTGCTGTACCTGTCCTGGGTGTGTTTGTTGGGGACAGTGGAGAGGGAGCTTTACTCTGTATCTAGCCCCCTGCTATACCTCTCCGTGGAGTGTTTGATGGGGACTGTGCCGAGGGAGCTTTACTCTGTATATAACCCCGTGCTGTACCTGTTCTGGGAGTGTTTGATGGGGACGGTGTCGAGGGAGCTTGACTCTGTATCAAACCCCGTGCTGTACCTGTCCTGGGAGTGTTTGATGGGGGACAGTGGAGAGGGAGCTTTACTCTGTATCTAACCGCTTTCCTTGCCTGTCCTGGGAGTGTTTGAAGGGGAACAGTATCGAGGGAGCTTTACTCTGTATCTAACCCCGTGCTGTACCTGTCCTGGGATTGTTTGATGGGGACGGTGTAGAGAGAGCTTTACTCTGTATCTAACACCGTGCTGTGTCTGTCGTGGGAGTGTATGAAGGGGACAGTGTCGAGGCAGCTTTACTCTGCATCTAATGTCTTGCTGTATCTGTCCTGGGAGTATTTAATGGCGACAGTGTAGAGGGAGCTTTACTCTGTATCTAACTCCATGGTGTATCTATCCTGGGAATTGTTTGATCGGGAAAGTGTAGAGTGAGCTTCACTTTTCATCTAACCCCGTGCTGTACCTGTCCTGGGAGTGTTTGATGGAGACAGTGTAGAGGGAGCTTCACTCTGGATCTAACCCCGTGCTGTGACTGTCCTGGGAGTGTTTGAAGGGGACAGTGTAGAGGGAGCTTTTCTCTGTATCTCGCCCCGTGCTGTACCTGCCCCTGGAGTGTTTGATGGGGACAGTGTCGAGGGAGCTTTACTCTGTGGGAAACCCCATGCTGTACCTTTCCTGGGAGTGTTTGATGGGGACGGTGTAGAGGGAGATTGACTCTGGATCTAACCCCTTGCCGTACCTGTCCTGGGAGCGTTTGAAGGGGACAGTGTAGACCGAGCTTTACTCTGTATCTCACCCCACGCTGTACCTGTCCTGGGAGTGTTTGATGCGGACAGTGTCGAGGGAGCTTTACTCTGTATCTAACGCAGTGCTGTACCAGTTCTGGGAGTGTTTGATGGGGACGGTGGAGAGGGAGCTTGACTCTGCATCAAACTCCGTGCTGTACCTGTCCTGGGAGTGCTTGATGGGGGACAGTGGAGAGGGAGCTTTACTCTGTATCTAACCCCGTGCTGTACCTGTCCTGGGTGTGTTTGTTGGGGACAGTGTAGAGGGAGCTTTACTCTGTATCTAACCCCTTTCCTTGCCTGTCCTGGGAGTGTTTGATGGGGGAGAGTTTAGAGGGAGCTTTACTCTGTATTGAACCCCGTGCTGTACCTGTCCTGGGTGTGTTTGATGGGGACAGTGTAGAGGGAGCTTTACTCTGTATCTCGCCCCGTGCTGTACCTGTCCCTGGAGTGTTTAATGGGGACCGTGTCGAGGGAGCTTTACTCTGTATCTAACCCCGTGCTGTACCTGTTCTGGGAGTGTTTGATGGGGACGGTGTAGAGGTAGCTTTACTCTGTATATAACCCCGTGCTGTACCTGTCCTGGGAGTGTTTGATAGGGACAGTGTCGAGGGAGCTTTACTCTGTATCTAAACCCGTGCTGTACCTGTCCTGGGATTGTTTGATGGGGACGGTGTAGAGGTAGCTTTACTCTGTATCTAAGCCCATGCTGTACCTGTCTTGGGAGTGTTTGATGGGGTCAGTGACGAGGGAGCTTCATTCTGTATCTAACCCCGTGCTGTCCCTGTCCTGGGAGTGTTTGATGGCGACAGTGTCGGGGAGCTTTACTCTGTATCAAACTCCGTGCTCTACCTGTCCTGGGAGTGTTTGATGGGGGACAGTTTAGAGGGAGCTTTACTCTGTATCTAACCCCGTGCTGTACATGTCCTGGGACAGTTTGATGGGGACAGTGTAGAGGGAGCTTTACTCTGTATCTAACCCCTTTCCTTGCCTGTCCTGGGTGTGTTTGATGGGGACAGTGCAGAGGGAGCTTCACTCTGCATCTAACCCCGTGCTGTACCTATCCTGCGAGTATTTGATGGGGACAGTGTCGAGGGGGCTTTACTCTGTATCTTACCCCGTGCTGTACCCGTCCTGGGAGTGTTTGATGGGGACAGTATCGAGGGAGCTTTACTCTGTATCTAACCCCGTGCAGTACCTGTCCTGGGATTGTTTGATGGGGACGGTGTAGAGAGAGCTTTACTCTGTATCTAACACCGTGCTGTGTCTGTCGTGGGAGTGTATGAAGGGGACAGTGTCGAGGCAGCTTTACTCTGCATCTAATGTCTTGCTGTATCTGTCCTGGGAGTATTTAATGGCGACAGTGTAGAGGGAGCTTTACTCTGTATCTAACTCCATGGTGTATCTATCCTGGGAATTGTTTGATCGGGAAAGTGTAGAGTGAGCTTCACTTTTCATCTAACCCCGTGCTGTACCTGTCCTGGGAGTGTTTGATGGAGACAGTGTAGAGGGAGCTTCACTCTGGATCTAACCCGGTGCTGTGCCTGTCCTGGGAGTGTTTGAAGGGGACAGTGTAGAGGGAGATTTTCTCTGTATCTCGCCCCGTGCTGTACCTGCCCCTGGAGTGTTTGATGGGGACAGTGTCGAGGGAGCTTTACTCTGTGGGAAACCCCATGCTGTACCTTTCCTGGGAGTGTTTGATGGGGACGGTGTAGAGGGAGATTGACTCTGGATCTAACCCCTTGCCGTACCTGTCCTGGGAGCGTTTGAAGGGGACAGTGTAGACCGAGCTTTACTCTGTATCTCACCCCATGCTGTACCTGTCCTGGGAGTGTTTGATGCGGACAGTGTCGAGGGAGCTTTACTCTGTATCTAACGCAGTGCTGTACCAGTTTTGGGAGTGTTTGATGGGGACGGTGGAGAGGGAGCTTGACTCTGCATCAAACTCCGTGCTGTACCTGTCCTGGGAGTGCTTGATGGGGGACAGTGGAGAGGGAGCTTTACTCTGTATCTAACCCCGTGCTGTACCTGTCCTGGGTGTGTTTGTTGGGGACAGTGTAGAGGGAGCTTTACTCTGTATCTAACCCCTTTCCTTGCCTGTCCTGGGAGTGTTTGATGGGGGAGAGTTTAGAGGGAGCTTTACTCTGTATTGAACCCCGTGCTGTACCTGTCCTGTGTGTGTTTGATGGGGACAGTGTAGAGGGAGCTTTACTCTGTATCTCGCCCCGTGCTGTACCTGTCCCTGGAGTGTTTAATGGGGACCGTGTCGAGGGAGCTTTACTCTGTATCTAACCCCGTGCTGTACCTGTTCTGGGAGTGTTTGATGGGGACGGTGTAGAGGGAGCTTGACTCTGTATCATACCCCGTGCTGCACCTGTCCAGGGAATGTTTGATGGGGGACAGTGGAGAGGGAGCTTTACTCTGTATCTAACCCCGTGCTGTACCTGTCCTGGGACTGTTTGATGGGGACACTGCAGAGGGAGCTTTACTCTGTATCTAGCCCCGTGCTGTACCTGCCCCTGGAGTGTTCGATGGGGACAGTGTAGAGGGAGCTTTACTCTGTATCTAACCCCGTGCTGTACCTGTCCTGGGAGTGTTTGATGGGGGCAGTGTCGAGGGAGCTTTACTCTGTATCTCACCCCATGCTGTACCTGTCCTGGAAGTGTTTGATGCGGACAGTGTAGAGGGAGCTTTACTCTGTATCTCACCCCGTGCTGTACCAGTTCTGGGAGTGTTTGATGGGGACTGTGGAGAGGGAGCTTGACTCTGTATCAAACTCCGTGCTGTACCTGTCCTGGGAGTGTTTGATGGGGGACAGTGGAGAGGGAGCTTTACTCTGTATCTTAACCCGTGCTGTACCTGTCCTGGGACTGTTTGATGCGGACAGTGTAGAGGGAGCTTTACTCTGTATCTAACCCCTTTCCTTGCTTTTCCTGGGAGTGTTTGATGGGGGACAGTTTAGAGGGAGCTTTCCTCTGTATTTAACCATGTGCTGTACCTGTCCTGGGTGTGTTTGTTGGGGACAGTGGAGAGGGAGCTTTACTCTGTATCTAGCCCCCTGCTATACCTCTCCGTGGAGTGTTTGATGGGGACTGTGCCGAGGGAGCTTTACTCTGTATATAACCCCGTGCTGTACCTGTTCTGGGAGTGTTTGATGGGGACGGTGTCGAGGGAGCTTGACTCTGTATCAAACCCCGTGCTGTACCTGTCCTGGGAGTGTTTGATGGGGGACAGTGGAGAGGGAGCTTTACTCTGTATCTAACCGCTTTCCTTGCCTGTCCTGGGAGTGTTTGAAGGGGAACAGTTTAGAGGGAGCTTTACTCTGGATCTAACCCCGTGCTGTACTTGTCCTGCGAGTGTTTGATGGGGTCAGTGTCGAGGGAGCTTTACTCTGTATCTAACCCCGTGCTGTCCCTGTCCTGGGAGTGTTTGATGGCGACAGTGTCGGGGGAGCTTTACTCTGTATCTAACTCCATGCTGTACCTATCCTGGGAGTGTATAATGGGGACAGTGTAGAGTGAGCTTCACTCTGCATCTAACCTCGTGCTGTATCTGTCCTGCGAGTATTTGATGGGGACAGTGTCGAGGGAGCTTTACTCTGTATCTAACCCCGTGCTGTACCCGTCCTGGGAGTGTTTGATGGGGACAGTGTCGAGGGAGCTTTACTCTGTATCTATCCCCGTGCTGTACCTGTCCTGGGATTGTTTGATGGGGACGGTGTAGAGGGAGCTTTACTCTGTATCTAATCCCGTGCTGTATCTGTCGTAGGAGTGTTTGATGGGGACAGTATAGAGGGAGCTTTACTCTGTATCTAACCCCGTGCTGTATCTGTCCTGGGAGTGTATGAAGGGGACAGTGTCGAGGCAGCTTTACTCTGCATCTAAAGCCTTGCTGTAGCTCTCCTGGGAGTATTTAATGGCGACAGTGTAGAGGGAGCTTTCCTCTGTATCTAACTCCATGCTGTATCTATCCTGGGAATTGGTGATCGGGACAGTGTAGAGGGAGCTTTACTCTGTATCTAACCCCGTGCTGTACCTGTCCTGTGTGTGTTTCATGGGGACAGTGTAGAGGAAGCTTTACTCTCTATCTAGCCCCGTGCTGTATATGTCCTGGGAGTGTTTGATGGGGACAGTGACGAGGGAGCTTTACTCTGTATATAACCCCGTGCTGTCCCTGTCCTGGAAGTGTTTGATGGGGACAGTGTAGAGGGAGCCTCACTCTGTATTTAAACACGTGCTGTACCTGTCCTGGGCGTGTTTGATGGGGGACAGTGTAGAGGGAGCTTTACTCTGTATCTAACCACGTGCTATATCTCTCCTGGAAGTGGTTTATGGGGACAGTGTAGAGCGAGCTTTGCTCTGTATCTTACCCCGTGCTGTCCCTGTCCTGGGAGTGTTTGATGGAGACAGTGTAGAGGGAGCTTCACTCTGTATCGATCCCCGTGCTGTACCTGTCCTGGGAGTGTTTGATGGAGACAGTGTAGAGGGAGCTTAACTCTGTATCTAACCCCGTGCTGTACCTGTCCTGGGAGTGTTTGATGGGGGACAGTGTAGAGGGAGCTTCACTCTGTATCGAACCCCGTGCTGTACCTGTCCTGGGAGTGTTTGATGGAGACAGTGTAGAGTGAGCTTCACTCTGCATCTATCCCTGTGCTGTATCTGTCCTGGGAGTATTTAATGGCGACAGTGTAGAGAGAGCTTTACTCTGTGTCTAACCCCGTGCTGTACCTGTCCTGGGAGTGTTTGATGCGGACAGTGTAGAGGGAGCTTTACTCTGTATCTAATCCCATGCTGCACCTGGCCTGGGAGTGTTTGATGGGGACAGTGTAGAGGGAGCTTGACCCTGTATCAAACTCCGTGCTGTACCTTTCCTGGGAGTGTTTGATGGGAGACAGCGGAGAGGGAGCTTTACTCTGTATCTAACCCTGTGCTGTACCTGTCCTGGGAGTGTTTGATGGAGACAGTGTAGAGGTAGCTTTACTCTGTATATAACCCCGTGCTGTACCTGTCCTGGGAGTGTTTGATAGGGACAGTGTAGAGGGAGCTTTACTCTGTATCTAAACCCGTGCTGTACCTGTCCTGGGATTGTTTGATGGGGACGGTGTAGAGGTAGCTTTACTCTGTATCTAAGCCCATGCTGTACCTGTCTTGGGAGTGTTTGATGGGGTCAGTGACGAGGGAGCTTCATTCTGTATCTAACCCCGTGCTGTCCCTGTCCTGGGAGTGTTTGATGGCGACAGTGTCGGGGAGCTTTACTCTGTATCAAACTCCGTGCTCTACCTGTCCTGGGAGTGTTTGATGGGGGACAGTTTAGAGGGAGCTTTACTCTGTATCTAACCCCGTGCTGTACATGTCCTGGGACAGTTTGATGGGGACAGTGTAGAGGGAGCTTTACTCTGTATCTAACCCCTTTCCTTGCCTGTCCTGGGTGTGTTTGATGGGGACAGTGCAGAGGGAGCTTCACTCTGCATCTAACCCCGTGCTGTACCTATCCTGCGAGTATTTGATGGGGACAGTGTCGAGGGGGCTTTACTCTGTATCTAACCCCGTGCTGTACCCGTCCTGGGAGTGTTTGATGGGGACAGTATCGAGGGAGCTTTACTCTGTATCTAACCCCGTGCTGTACCTGTCCTGGGATTGTTTGATGGGGACGGTGTAGAGAGAGCTTTACTCTGTATCTAACACCGTGCTGTGTCTGTCGTGGGAGTGTATGAAGGGGACAGTGTCGAGGCAGCTTTACTCTGCATCTAAAGTCTTGCTGTATCTGTCCTGGGAGTATTTAATGGCGACAGTGTAGAGGGAGCTTTACTCTGTATCTAACTCCATGGTGTATCTATCCTGGGAATTGTTTGATCGGGAAAGTGTAGAGTGAGCTTCACTTTTCATCTAACCCTGTGCTGTATCTGTCCTGGGAGTGTTTGATGGAGACAGTGTAGAGGGAGCTTCACTCTGTATCTAACCCCGTTGCTGTCCCTGTCCAGTGAGTGTTTGATGGGGACAGTGTGGAGGGAGCTTTACTCTGGATCTAACCCCGTGCTGTGCCTGTCCTGGGAGTGTTTGAAGGGGACAGTGTAGAGGGAGCTTTTCTCTGTATCTCGCCCCGTGCTGTACCTGCCCCTGGAGTGTTTGATGGGGACAGTGTCGAGGGTGCTTTACTCTGTGGGAAACCCCATACTGTACCTTTCCTGGGAGTGTTTGATGGGGACGGTGTAGAGGGAGATTGACTCTGGATCTAACCCCTTGCCGTACCTGTCCTGGGAGCGCTTGAAGGGGACAGTGTAGACCGAGCTTTACTCTGTATCTCACCCCATGCTGTACCTGTCCTGGGAGTGTTTGATGCGGACAGTGTAGAGGGAGCTTTACTCTGTATCTAACGCAGTGCTGTACCAGTTCTGGGAGTGTTTGATGGGGACGGTGGAGAGGGAGCTTGACTCTGCATCAAACTCCGTGCTGTACCTGTCCTGGGAGTGTTTGATGGGGGACAGTGGAGAGGGAGCTTTACTCTGTATCTAACCCCGTGCTGTACCTGTCCTGGGACTGTTTGATGGGGACAGTGGAGAGGGAGCTTTACTCTGTATCTAACCCCGTGCTGTACCTATCCTGCGAGTATTTGATGGGGACAGTGTCGAGGGAGCTTTACTCTGTATCTAACCCCGTGCTGTACCCGTCCTGGGAGTGTTTGATGGGGACAGTGTCGAGGGAGCTTTACTCTGTATCTAACCCCGTCCTGGACCTGCCCTGGGATTGTTTGATGGGGACGGTGTAGAGAGAGCTTTACTCTGTATCTAACACCGTGCGGTCCTGTTCTGGGAGTGTTTGATGGGGGACAGTGTAGAGGGAGCTTTACTCTGCATCTAATGTCTTGCTGTGTCTGTCGTAGGAGTGTTTGATGGGGACAGTGTCGAGGCAGCTTTACTCTGAATCTAAAGCCTTGCTGTATTTGTCCTGGGAGTATTTAAAGGCGACAGTGTCGAGGGAGCTTTACTCTGTATCTAACTCCATGCTGTATCTATCCTTGGAATTGTTTGATCGGGAAAGTGTAGAGTGAGCTTCACTCTGCATCTATCCCTGTGCTGTATCTGTCCTGGGAGTATTTAATGGCGACAGTGTAGAGAGAGCTTTACTCTGTATCTAACCCCGTGCTGTACCTGTCCTGGGATTGTTTGATGGGGACGGTGTAGAGGAGCTTTACTCTGTATCTAACCCCATGCTGTACCTGTCCTGGGAGTGTTTGATGGGGGACAGTGTAGAGGGAGCTTTACTCTGTATCTAACCCCGTGCTGTACCTGTCCTGGGTGTGTTTGATGGGGACAGTGGAGAGGGAGCTTTACTCTGTATGTAATCCCGTGCTGTACCTGTTCTGGGAGTGTTTGATGGGGGATAGTTGAGAGGGAGCTTTACTCTGTATCTATCCCTGTGCTGTACCTGTCCTGGGAGTGTTTGATGGGGACAGTGTACAGGGAGCTTTACTCTGTATCTAACCCCGTGCTGTATCTGTCCTGGGAGTGTTTGATGGGGGACAGTGTCGAGGGATCTTTACTCTGTATCTAACCCCATGCTGCACCTTTCCTGGGTGTGTTTGATGGGAACAGTGTACAGCGAGCTTTACTCTGTATCTAATCCCATGCTGCACCTGTCCTGCGAGTGTTTCATGGGGACAGTGTAGAGGGAGCTTTTCTCTATCTAACCCCGTGCTGTATCTGTCCTGGGAGTGTTTGATGGGGGACAGATTAGAGGGAACTTTACTCTGTATCTATCCCCGTGCTGTACCTCTCCTGGGAGTGTTTGACGGGGGACAGTGTAGAGGGAGCTTTACTCTGTATCTAACCCCTTTGCTGTCCCTGTCCTGGGAGTGTTTGATGGGAGTCATGATGTCGAGATGCCGGCGTTGGACTGGGGTAAACACAGTAAGAAGTTTAACAACACCAGGTTAAAGTCCAACAGGTTTATTTGGTAGCAAAAGCCACACAAGCTTTCGAAGCTCTAAGCCCCCTCTTCAGGTGAGTGGGAATTCTGTTCACAAACAGAACTTATAAAGACACAGACTCAATTTACATGAATAATGGTTGGAATGCGAATACTTACAACTAATCCAGTCTTTAAGAAACAAAACAATGGGAGTGGAGAGAGCATCAAGACAGGCTAAAAAGATGTGTATTGTCTCCAGACAAGACAGCCAGTGAAAACTCTGCAGGTCCACGCAACTGTGGGAGTTACAAATAGTGTGACATGAACGCAATATCCCGGTTGAGGCCGTCCTTGTGAGTGCGGAACTTGGCTATCAGTTTCTGCTCAGCGACTCTGCGCTGTCGTGTGTCGCGAAGGCCGCCTTGGAGAACACTTACCCGAATATCAGAGGCCGAATGCCCGTGACCGCTGAGGTGCTCCCCAACAGGAAGAGAACAGTCTTGCCTGGTGATTGTCGAGCGGTGTTCATTCATCCGTTGTCGCAGCGTCTGCATAGTTTCCCCAATGTACCATGCCTCGGGACATCCTTTCTTGCAGCGTTTGATGGGGACAGTGGAGAGGGAGCTTTACTCTGGATCGAACCCCGTGCTGTACCTGTCCTGGGAGTGTTTGAAGGGGACAGTGTAGAGGGAGCTTTACTCTGTATCTAACCCCGTGCTGTACCTGCCCCTGGAGTGTTTGATGGGGACAGTGTCGAGGGGGATTTACTCTGTGTGAAAACACATGCTGCAGCTATCCGGGGAGTGTTTGATGGGGGCAGTGGCGAGGGAGCTTTACCCTGTATCTCACCCCATGCTGTACCTGTCCTGGGAGTGTTTGATGCGGACAGTGTAGAGGGAGCTTTACTCTGTATCAAACTCCGTGCGGACCTGTCCTGGGAGTGTTTGATGGGGACAGTGGAGAGGGAGCTTCACTCTGTATCTAACCCCGTGCTGTACCTGTCCTGGGACTGTTTGATGGGGACAGTGGAGAGGGAGCTTTACTCTGTATCTAACCCCTTTCCTTGCCTGTCCTGGGAGTGTTTGATGGGGGACAGTTTAGAGGGAGCTTTACTCTGTATTTCACCCCGTGCTGTACCTGTCCTGGGTGTGTTTGATGGGGACAGTGTACAGGGAGCTTTACTCTGTATCTCGCCCCGCGCTGTACCTGCCCCTGGAGTGTTTGATGGGGACAGTGTCGAGGGAGCTTTTCTCTGTGTGAAACCCCGTGCTGCAGCTATCCGGGGAGTGTTTGATGGGGGCAGTGTAGAGGGAGCTTTATTCTGTATCTCACCCCATGCTGTACCTGTCCTGGGACTGTTTGATGGGGACAGTGTAGAGGGAGCTTTACTCTGTATCTCACGCCGTGCTGTACCAGTTCTGGGAGTGTTTGATGGGGACGGTGGAGATGGAGCTTGACTCTGCATCAAACTCCGTGCTGTACCTGTCCTGGGAGTGTTTGATGGGGGACAGTGGAGAGGGAGCTTTACTCTGTATCTAACCCCGTGCTGCACCGGTCCCGGGAGTGTTGCATGGGGACAGTGTAGAGGGAGCTTTTCTCTCTCTAACCCCGTGCTGTATCTGTCCTGGGAGTGTTTGATGGGGGACAGATGAGAGGGAGCTTTACTCTGTATCTAACCCCTTTGCTGTCCCTGTCCTGGGAGTGATTGATCGGGACAGTGTAGAGGGAGCTTTACTCTGGATCTAACCCCGTGCTGTACCTGTCCTGTGAGTGTTTGAAGGGGACAGTGTAGAGGGAGCTTTAATCTGTATCTAGCCCCGTGCTGTACCTGCCCCGGAGTGTTTGATGGGGACAGTGTCGAGGGAGCTTTACTCTATATCTCACCCCATGCTGTACCTGTCCTGGGACTGTTTGATGGGGACAGTGTAGAGGGAGCTTTACTCTGTATCTCACCCCTTTCCTTGCCTGTCCTGGGAGTGTTTGATGGGGGACAGTTTAGAGGGAGCTTTACTCTGTATTTAATCCCGTGCTGTACCTGTCCCTGGAGTGTTTGATGGGGACAGTGTCGAGGGAGCTTTACTCTATATCTAACCCCGTGCTGTACCTGTTCTGGGAGTGTTTGATGGGGACAGTGTAGAGGGAGCTTTACTCTGTATCTCGCCCCGTGCTGTACCTGCCCCTGGAGTGTTTGATGGGGACAGTGTAGAGGGGGCTTTACTCTGTATCTCGCCCCGTGCTGTACCTGCCCCTGGAGTGTTTGATGGGGACAGTGTCGAGGGAGCTTTACTCTGTGTGAAACCCCGTGCTGCAGCTATCCGGGGAGTGTTTGATGGGGGCAGTGTCGAGGGAGCTTTACTCTGTATCTCACCCCATGCTGTACCTATCCTGGGAGTGTTTGATGCGGACAGTGTACAGGGACCTTTACTCTGTATCTAACGCCGTGCTGTCCCAGTTCTGGGAGTGTTTGATGGGGACGGTGGAGAGGGAGCTTGACTCTGTATCTAACCCCGTGCTGTACCTGTCCTGGGACTGTTTGATGGGGACAGTGGAGAGGAAGCTTTACTCTGTATCTAACCCCTTTCCTTGCCTGTCCTGGGAGTGTTTGATGGGAGACAGTTTAGAGGGAGCTATACTCTGTATTTAACCCCGTGCTGTACCTGTCCTGGGTGTGTTTGATGGGGACAGTGTAGAGGGAGCTTTACTCTGTATCTAACCCCGTGCTGTACCTGTTCTGGGAGTGTTTGATGGGGACGGTTTCGAGGGAGCTTGACTCTGTATCAAACCCGGTGCTGTACCTGTCCTGGGAGTGTTTGATGGGGACAGTGTAGAGGGAGCTTTACTCTGCATCGAACCGCTTTCCTTGCCTGTCCTTGGAGTGTTTGATGGGGGACAGTTTAGAGGGAGCTTTCCTATGGATCTAACCCCGTGCAGTACCTGTCCTGCGAGTGCTTGATGGGGTCAGTGTCGAGGGAGCTTTACTCTGTATCTAACCCCGTGCTGTCCCTGTCCTGGGAGTGTTTGATGGCGACAGTGTCGGGGGAGCTTTACTCTGTATCTAACCCCGTGCTGTACCTATCCTGGGTGTGTATAATGGAGACAGTGTAGAGTGAGCTTCACTCTGCATCTAACCCCGTGAAGTACCTGTCCTGCGAGTGTTTGATGGGGACGGTACAGAGGGAGCTTTACTCTGTATCTAACACCGTGCTGTATCTGTCCTGTCTGTGTTTGATGGGGACAGTGTCGAGGGAGCTTTACTCTGTATCTAACCCCGTGCTGTACCTGTCCTGGGAGTGTTTGATGGGGTCAGTGTCGAGGGAGCTTTACTCTGTATCTAACCCCGTGCTGCATCTGTCCTGGGAGTATATGAAGGGGACAGTGTCGAGGCAGCTTTACTCTGTATCTAACCCCGTGCTGTACCTGTCCTGGGTGTGTTTGATCGGGACAGTGTAGAGGGAGATTTACTCTGTATCTAACCCCGTGCTGTACCTGTCCTGGGATTGTTTGATGGGGACGGTGTAGAGGGAGTTTTACTCTGTATCTAACACCGTGCTGTACCTGTCCTGGGAGTGTCTGATGGGGGACAGTGTAGAGGGAGCTTTACTCTGTATCTAACACCGTGCTGTACCTGTCCTGGGTGTGTTTGATGCGGACAGTGTAGAGGGAGCTTTACTCTGTATCTCGCCCTGTGCTGTACCTGCCCCTGGAGTGTTTGATGGGGGCAGTGTCGAGGGAGCTTTACTCTCTATCTCACGCCATGCTGTCCCTATCCTGGGAGTGTTTGATGCGGACAGTGTCGAGGGACCTTTACTCTGGATCTAACGCCGTGCTGTCCCAGTTCTGGCAGTGTTTAATGGGGACGGTGGAGAGGGAGCTTGACTCTGGATCAAACTCCGTGCTGTACCTGTCCTGGGAGTGTTTGATGGGGACAGTGGAGAGGGAGCTTTACTCTGTATCTAACCCCGTGCTGTACCTGTCCTGGGACTGTTTGATGGGGACGGTGTAGAGGGAGCTTTACTCTGTATCTAACCCCGTGCTGTACCTGTTCTGGGAGTGTTTGATGGGGACTGTGTCGAGGGACCTTGACTCTGTATCAAACCCCGTGCTGTACCTGTCCTGGGAGTGTTTGATGGGGACAGTGTAGAGGGAGCTTTACTCTGTATCTAACCGCTTTCCTTGCCTGTCCTGGGAGTGTTTGATGGGGGACAGTTTAGAGGGAGCTTTCCCCTGGATCTAACCCCGTTCAGTACCTGTCCTGCGAGTGTTTGATGGGGTCAGTGTCGAGGGAGCTTTACTCTGTATCTAACCCCGTGCTGTCCCTTTCCTGGGAGTGTTTGATGGGGACAGTGTAGAGTGAGCTTCACTCTGCATCTAACCCCGTGCTGTACCTGTCCTACGATTATTTGATGGGGACAGTGTCGGGGGAGCTTTACTCTGTATCTAACCCCGTGCTGTACCCGTCCTGTGAGTGTTTGATGGGGACAGTGTCGAGGGAGCTTTACTCTTTATCTAAACCCGTGCTGTACCTGTCCTGGGATTGTTTGATGGGGACGGTGCAGAGGGAGCTTTACTCTGTATCTAACACCGTGCTGGACCTGTCCTATGTGTGTTTGATGGGGACAGTGTAGAGGGAGGTTTACTCTGTATCTAACCCCGTGCTGTACCTGTCCTGGGAGTGTTTGATGGGGACAGTGGAGCGGGAGCTTTACTCTGTATCTAACCCCGTGCTGCACCTGTCCTGGGAGAGTATGAAGGGGACAGTGTCGAGGCAGCTTTACTCTGCATCTAAAGCCTTGCTGTACCTGCTCTGGGAGTATTTGATGGGGACAGTGCAGAGGGACCTTTACTCTGTATCTAACCCCGTGCTGTACCTGTCCTGGGTGTGTTTGATCGGGACAGTGTAGAGGGACCTTTACTCTGTATCTAACCCCGTGCTGTACCTGTCCTGGGATTGTTTGATGGGGACGGTGTAGAGGGAGCATTACTCTGTATCTAACCCCATGCTGTACCTCTCCTGGGAATGTTTGATGGGAACAGTGTAGAGGGACCTTTACTCTGTATCTAACCCCGTGCTGTCCCTATACTGAGTGTGTTTGGTAGGGACAGCGTCGAGGGAACTTTACTCTGGATCTAACCCCGTGCTGTATCTGTCCTGGGAGTGTTTGATGGGGGACAGATTAGAGGGAGCTTTACTCTGTATCTATCCCCGTGCTGTACCTGTCCTGGGAATGTTTGATGGGAACAGTGTAGAGGGAGCTTTACTCTGGATCTAACCCCGTGCTGTACCTGTCCTGGGAGTCTTTGAAGGGGACAGTGTAGAGGGATCTTTACTCTATATCTAGCCCCGTGCTGTACCTGCCCCTGGAGTGTTTGATGGGGACAGTGTCGAGGGAGCTTTACTCTGTGTGAATATTTATATTTGAAAGTCCAATAGAAAGAGTCAGGGGTCTTGTAGTTGTAGTTTCCTCTCAGGGTCTGATGAGTTCAAGAATTGCAGTAAGGGGATATTTCAGCAGATTTTTCAGCTGCTGTCTGAAGTGAGTCTGTGTCACAGCATAAATGGCAGTGTTTGTACAACAACTTGTGAGTTGCAACATGAAACCAAATTCCATAAAATAGAAATCTAACCAGACCGACCCATAGCCCAAATTATACATCCGACGCCATATTGAAAAAACCATTAATGTCGACCATAAGAGGATGAAATTGGCTGAGATAACAAACAGTAAAATGATGGATTTCCTGCGACTCTCCATCTCTGGGTCTCTGGGATTCTCCCCACTGCTGTGAGTCCGGAGTCTCCTGCGGGCTCTGCTGCTCATTAAAATGTGTCTGACGGTGAAAACGTTGAGCAGCAGAATCAGGACGAACGGGACAGTCGGGGTTAGAATGTTGTGGAGGAACTCGATTGTTCCCCAGACCGGAGATAACAGAACATCCATTGTGACCTCACAAAACCAGGGGGCGTTCACCAGCGAATATCTATTTAATAACATAAAATACCAGGAAATGTTCTTTAAACAGCTCAGCACCGTCACTGTTCCCAGAACCACAGCCGCCGATTTCTCACTGCAATATTTACTCTTCAGCTTGGGGCAGCAAATGGCCACAAATCGATCAAAGGTGAAAGTGACGGTGAACCAGACAGAACAGTCAGTGGCTGCATAAAGCAGGACGGCGTGGATGTTACACACGGGGACCCAGTACAGGAAATCAAACTGTTCCGGATAAAGAATGGGAATGTGTCTGAATATCAGGTCGAGGATAACGACCAGCAGATCCCCCGCTGACATGGCCACCAGGTAACGAGTCACACATTTGGACAGACCACAGTTTCTGCTCGTCAGTGTCACAATTGTGATCATGTTCACTGTCAGGAAGGGAAATAAAGAATAAAATTAGACAGGATTCAGGGAAAGAAGTTACCATTTGGACTGAGGATGGGTTGAAATAAAAAAGAGAGTATACACATAAAATCACTTATTTTTTTTAAACCAGCACGATGAACTAAATGTATCATCTCCAAATTTACAGATGATAAAAGGTATGTGAGGGTGAGCTATGAGAAACATGCAGACATGCTTCAGTGTGATTTGAACAGGCTCAATGTGTGGGCACGTGCAAAGCAGTTGCAGTAAAATGTGTAAATGTGAGGTTATCCAATTTAGCATCAATAATAGGAAGGCAGATTATTATTTGAATGGGTGTAAATTGAGAGAGGTTGATACTCAGCGAGACCTTGGTGTCCGTATGCATCAGTAAGTGAAAGTGAGCGCGCATGTACAACAGGCAGTAAAGAAGACAACTGTAATGCTGCCCTTCATAGGGATAAGATTGGAGTACAGGAAGAGAGATGTGTCACTGCAGTTGTACAGGGCATTGGTGAGGCCACACTTCGAGTATTGTGTGCAGTTTTGGTGTCCTTATCTGAGGAAGGATATCCTCGCTATCGAGGGAGTACAGCGAATGTTTACCAGCCTGATTCCTGGGATGGCAAGTCTGTGATATGAAGAGAGACTAAGTCGGTTAGGGTTTTATTCATTGCAGTTCATTAGAGTGAAACATATAATATTGGACAATGTTTAGACAGGGTAGATTTCCGGGGAGTCCACGACATTGACCCTCACTCAGCTACAAGTAAATAGCCCCCCTCCCTTGTGGGGGATTTGGAGGGTAAGAAGGATGAGGGAGTAAACCTTACAGAAAATCCAGAATGGAGTCCTGTAGATGGTAATCTGTCGTCTCTCAGACAGTTTACTGACAACCCCTGCAACAGAGCTGGGACCAAAGAGGGCTGGTTTGACCCTTGCCTCTGGACAATACTAACAATTGACAGAGGGAGATCCTGATGCCGTGACAGCACGGAATCTCTATTATATTTACACAGAACTGTACCCTGGAGAGGAGATCACAGCATTGTGGCCACTGTTAGCGCAACACAGGAAAAAATAGCAATCTCACACTCGATTGGCACAGAACACAACTTCCAGTGTTTGCTTTCAAGAGTGGGAGAAAGCTTCAGGGTTCAGCGAATAGCTATCGTCCATAATGCTCAGTGCGATTACTGCTGTCCCACGTTGGTCTACTGGACCAGTGCAGCTGCATCAGTCCTCTCTCGGCAGGAAGGTTGCCAATCTATGCACCAGGTAAAACTCAAACAAAGGCCAGTACCAAAGGAAAAGCCAAGCAGGCTGCCTTAATGCCTATCGTCCGGTGACTCTGATGTCCAATGTTATGAAATGCATCAAAAGGTTAGTCATGGCATGAATCAGTTCCGGCTTCCCAGATTGCCTGGATCCACGACAGTTCACCGACATCCACAACAGGTCCACAATGCCATCTCCCTGGCCCGACAGTGAACCCTGGAACACAGACTCGTGTTTATCAACTACAGCTCAGCTGCAACAACATTAGTCCTACGAAACTCATGTCCAAAGTCCGTGGCCCTGGGCTTGGCTCCTGCCTCGGCAATTGGATCCTGAAATTCCTAATCCATAGACAGCAAAATTAAGGACAATCAACAACATCTCGTCCACAATCATCCTGAACAGCGGTGCCCCGTAAGGCTGCGTCCTCAGCCCCTTACTATACTCCTGATACACTGGTGACTGTGTGGCCAAATTCCCCTCCAACTCGATTTCCAAGTTTGCTGATGACACCTGCAGTGGGTCTGAGGAAGAGACAGAGAATCTGGTGAACTGGGGCGACAACAATAATCTCTTCCTCAATGTCAACATAGCAAATTGACTTCTGGAAGCCGAGTGGAGTACATGCCCCTATCTACATCAATGGGATGAAGTTGAAATAGTCGAGAGCTTCACGTTTTAGGGTCCACATCATGAAAAACCTTTCCTGGTTCCTCCATGACGTCCCTATAATTAAAAAAGTCTCCGAACGCCTCTATTTTCTCAGAGGTTTACAGACATTTGGCATGTCAGCTGCGACTCTCACCAACTTTTACAGATGCACCATAAATAACATTCTAGCTTGGTATGGCTCCTGCTCTGTCCAAGACTGCGAGAAACTTCAAAGCTTGGTGAATGCAGACCAGTCCATCACTCAAACCAACCTCCCATTCATTAACTCTGTCTAAACCTCCCGTTACCTTGCAAAAGTAACCAGCCTAATTCAGGAATAGCGCACCACGGACATCAACTCTTCCCACTTGTTCCATCAGAGAAAAAGATAAAAAATGTGTGAGGACATGGACCAACCGACTCATAGAATCACTACAGTGCAGAAGGGGGCCATTTGACCCATCGAGTCTACACCGACAACAATCCCACCCAGGCCCTATCCCCGAAATCCCACATATGTACCCTGCTAATCCCCCAAACATACATATCCCAGGACGCTAATGGGCAGTTAACATGGCCAATCAACGTAACCTGCACATTTTGGACTGTGGGTGAAAACCGCAGCATCCGGAGCAAACCCATGCCGACACGGGTAGAATGTGCAAATTCCACACAGACAGTGATCCAAGCCAGGAATCGAACTCAGGTTCCTGTGAGACAGCAGCACTAACCATTGTGCCACCATGCTGCCGACTCAGGAACAGCTTCTCTGCTGCCACCAGATGTTTGAATGGACCCACATTGCATTAAGATGATCTTTTCCTACATCCTAGCTATGACTGCAACATTACATTCTGCCCTCTCTCCCTCTCTATGTACAGTATGCTTTGTCTGGCTGGCACTCAAGCAACAACACTTTTCACTGTATATCCAATGTTATGAAATGCATCAAAAGGTTAGTCATGACATGAATCAATTCCGGCCTCCCAGATTGCCTGGATACACTACAGTTGACCAACCCCCCCAACAGGTCCACAGACACCATCTCCCTGGCCCAACACTGAACTCTGTAACACTGTAACTCTGAACATAGAGAAGGAGAGAGTGCAGAATGTAATGTTGGACTCAGAGCTCGGGTGTAGAATAAGATCATCTGAATGCGATGTGGGTCCATTAAAACGTCAGATGGCAGCAGAGAAGAAGCTGTTCTTGAGTCGGCAGCATGGTGGCACAATGGTTCGCACTGCTGTCTCACAGGGACCTGAGTTCGATTCCCGGCTTGGATCACATATTTATTATATGTGAAAATAATAAACCAAATCAATTCAAATCAAATCAGTCTTTCGCAACTCAAGCTGAAACATCAGCACGATGTGCCCTGGCCTTACCAATCAACTTATGCAGGTTGATGATGTACACGGGACGGCTGTGATCGAGACTGAATTTACAAGGCTGAATGTGGACATTGGGGAGCTGCGAGAAACTGGACTTGCTCACAGTGGATTCTTTCCAGAGGAACACCACACGTTCTTGTAATAGGAGAAATCCCAACAGGCGAGAAGTGAGAATGGAACAAAGTTTTAAAAAGAAGCTTCACTGGTGCTGATGGAATCCCAGGAATTGAAATGGGATCCCTGATGCTGTGAGGCAGCAGTGCCAACCACTGTGCCATACTGCCATCCTGCAAGATGCCCTGGAGATATCCAAGATCACGGCCAGGACACCACCATCAGCATATCCGTAGTAGGGAAATGATTGGAAAACAATCTGAGGGACAGAATTAATCTCCACTTCGAGAGGTAAGGATTTACGAACAATAGTCAGCATTCCTTTGACAGGGGGAGATCATGTCTAACAATTCGCTGGAATATATTGAGGAGGTGACTGGATGAGGAGATGAGGGAAGTGCAGTCGATGTAGTCTACGTGTTCTTCAGAAAAGCTTTTGACAAATATGGAAGACTGAACAAGGAAGTGATTCCGTGTGGAACCAGGTCAATTTGGTAAATTATATTCAAAATGGCTGAGTGGCAGAGGGTGATGGTGGAAGGTTGCTTTTGTGACTGCAAGCCTGTGTTCAGTGGGGTTCCACAGCGATCGATGTTGGGTCCCTTGCTGTTTGTAGTGTACATTGATGGTCGAGACATGAATGTGTGAGGTGTGATCAGTAAGTTTGCAGATGATACAAAAATTGGTGGTGTGGTAAATATTGAGGAGGAAAGCCTTAGATTACAGGAATCATAGAATCCTACAGTGCAGAAGGAGGCCATTCAGCCCATCGAGTCTGCATTGAGCACAATCCCACCCAGGCGATATCCCCTGCACCCCATGCATTTACCCAAGCAATTCTCCCTGACAGTAAGTCCAGTATATCCTGGCCAATCCACCTAACCCACAAGTCTTTGGACTGTGGGCGGAAACTGGAGCACCCGGAGGAAACCCATGCAGACACGGGGAGAATGTGCAAGCTCCACACAGATGTGGTCCAAGCCAGAAATCGAACACACGTCCCTGGCGCTGTGGGGCAGCAGTGCTAACCACTGCACCACCGTGCTGAGGAAACTGAAAGGCTGGGCAAATGGGCAAATGTAATTTACACCTGACGAATGTGAGGCCATGCATTTGGGATGACTATCCGGACAAGGAAATGTACCATGTCCGGTCGAGTCTGAGGAAGTGCAGAGGACCAGAATGAATTTGGGGTGCATATATGTGGATCCCCAAAAGCAGCAAGACGGGTAGATGAGGTGGTTAAGACAACATGTAGGATACTTGCCTTTAGCAGCCGCAGCATAGAATATAAGAGCTGGGAGGTGATGATGGAAGTTTATAAAAGGCTGGTTAGACCAGAGCAAGAGAACTGTGTACAGCTCTGGTCATCACACTACAGGAAGGATGTGATTACACTGGAGACGGTGGAGAGGAGATTTACCAGGATGCTGCCTGGGCTGGAGAGTTTCAGCTATGAGGAGAGGCTGGTTAGGCTGGGTTTTTTACCTTAGAGCAGAGACGGCTGGAGGTGGAGTGGGTGTAGTGGGTGGTAGTGGGGAAAGCTTTCAGGTGGGGGCGGGGGGGTGGGGGACTGAGTGATATGTACAAAATTATGTGGCACACGGATAGGAAGAAACCTTTTCCCTTCAGTAGAGGTCTCAATAACCAGAGGGGCGTGGATTTAAGGTAAAGGGCATATTTTTGTGTGGATTTGAGGGAAAATGTTTCCATCCACAGGGTGCTGGGATCTGCAGCTCACGGCGTGAAAGGATGGTAGAAGCGGGAACAACCACAAGAGGCATTTAGATCAGCAACTCAAACACCAGAGCATATAATTATTAAACTAGAAAGAGTGCAGAAAATATTTACTCGGGTGCTACTGGGACTTGATGGATTGAGTTATAAGGAGAGGCTGAATAGACTGGGACTTTTTCCCCTGGAGCGTAGGAGGCTGAGGGGTGATCTTATAGAGGTCTATAAAATAATGAGGGGCACAGATCAGCTCGATAGTCAATATATTTTCCCAAAGGTAGGGGAGTCTAAAACTAGACGGCATAGGTTTAAGGTGAGAGGGGAAAAATACAAAAGGGTCCAGGGGGCAATTTTTTTCACACAGAGGGTGGTGAGTGTCTGGAACAAGCTGCCAGAGGCAGTAGCAGAGGCGGGTACAATTTTATTTTTTAAAAAGCGTTTAGATAGTTAAATGGGCACGATGGGTATAGAGGGATATGGGGCAAATGTGGGCAATTGGGATGAGTTTAGGGGTTTAAAAAGAAAGGGCAGCATGGATAAGATGGGCCGAAGGGCCTGTTTCCATTCTGTAAACTCTATGACAAGGCTGTGGATCGAGTGCTGGAAAATGGGATTGGATTGGATAGGTGTTTGATGACCAGTTCAGACATAATGGCCTCATGGCCTCATTTTGTGCTGTTAAAACTCGATGGCTGTTGGACCACCCACAGCAGTGGCCCCATCACTTGCAGCTCTCACAGCGCTGGCTGGGATACCGACCATGTACCAAACCTATCTGGTTGCAAATGCGCAATTGCAGCCAGCAGTGAGCTGCCTGGTCTGAGAGAGACAGCTGTCAGCTCTCTGCTGCTGCAGCTCGCTTCAACACAGCAGCTGCCACCAGGTAGACCGGGGGTGCTCAGCTCTTTCTGAGCAGCCCCCGACCAGATATAGACCCAGCCCCCTCCCCACCACCTGGACCAATCACCGACCCTTGCCCCACACCAATTGCATGCAGAGTGTCAGCAGGGCACGTCTCCCTAACCCACTGTGCATGCAGAGAGGCAGCGAGAACCCTTCCTACCCCACGGTGCATGCAGAGAGGCAGCGAGACCCCCTCCCTACCCCACTGTGCATGCGGAGAGGCAGCGAAACCCGCTCCCTACCCCACTGTGCATGCAGAGAGGCAGCGAGACCCCCTCCCTACCCCACTGTGCATGCAGAGAGGCAGCGAGACCCCCTCCCTACCCCACTGTGCATGCAGAGAGGCAGCGAGACCCCCTCCCTACCCCACTGTGCATGCAGAGAGGCAGTGATGCCCCCCTCCTTACCCCCACTGTCCATGCAGAGGCAGCGAGAACCCCTCCCTACCCCACTGTGCATGCAGAGAGGCAGCGAAACCTCCTCCCTACCCCACTGTGCATGCAGAGAGGCAGCGAGACCCCCTCCCTACCCCCACTGTCCATGCAGAGAGGCAGTGATGTCCCCCTCCCTCCCAACACCAATCACGTGCAGAGTGGCAGCGGGTACCACCCCACCCCACAGACAGCGGGCAGAGTGGTAACGGGACCCTCTCCGACCCAGCAACTATGTTCAGAGTCGGCCCCGCTACCTTCAGGCTCCGCCCCTATAGACCCCACCACCTCATGCCCCACTCCCTGGTACTTCCCGGTGGGCATTGCCCAAGGGGCACCTACCTTTGCCCTCGACCGCCCGGTGTCCTCAATGGCTTTCAGTTCTCCCGGTGAGGTCATCATGACTCGTCCTCATACATGTGGCCAGCTGTTTTCCTCACCGGACCCAACCTCTCCCGGTGAGGCTGCAAAGGCAAGTGTGGCGCACAATTCCATCCCAGGCTCGCGAATTTCATTTAAATTTGTTTTAAAATAAATTGAAATAATTTATTCAGCCTCTTGCCGGAAATGGGCAGGAGACTGAATCCGCTGTTTATCCATTGCCGGGGAAGGTTGCAAGAGGTGAGAAATGGGACGTGGACCTGAGTTCCAGGCTGTCACGCGGTTTTACTTGATCACCCCACCATCAATGGACAGGGAGTAGCTGTTATCCTGTCCTAACCCCTACCGTGTGTGTGTTGCGTGTGTCTATATTGTCTGTACCAGTATGCATGTGTGTGTGTGCGTGTTTGTGTGTGAGCAACAGAGTACCTGACGAGTGTTCCTAAGTGTGCATTATTCTGGAGTGTTGCAGCAATTTTGGTTCTTGAATTTGTGTGTGAGTGGGAGCAAGTGTCTAAATCTGATTGCTTCTATCAACAAATGTGTGTATTAATGTATGTGTGTTTGGGTGTGTCTGTGTGTTTGTGTTCCTGTTGCTCTCGGAGAGATTGTGGTGGCACAGGGGATAGCATTGCTGCCTCACAGCACCAGAGGTCCTGGTTCAATTGCAGGCTTGGCCACTGTCTGTGCAGATTCTGCATGTTCTCCCCATGTCTGCGTGGGTTTCCTCCGGGTGCTCCAGTTTCCTCCCACTATCTGAAAGTTGTGCTGGTTGGGTGCATTGGCCGTGCTAAATTCTCCCTCAGTCTACCTGAACAGGCGCTGGAGTGTGGTGACTCGGGGATTTTATAGTAACTTCATTGCAATGTTAATGTTCGCATACTTGTGACACTGATGAATAAATTTCAAATTTAATGAAATATGTTCTCTCTCTGTGAGATCCTGCTGTGCAGATATGATCAATAAAATTGATTCTGCGGCCTGGTGATTGGGTGGGTGAACTGGTGTTATATGCAGAGGGTGAAAAGGATTCTGTCTCAATCTTTTACGCACGAAGGAATAGTGTTTGAGGTCACATGTCTATGGAAAGTCACAGCACTCAGAAGACATCCCAGCACATAGACACTGAGACAATTGTCAGTGGCTGAAATAATTAATAACCGGATACAGAGATTCAGCAAGAGCAGCAAACCCAGTACAGGAAATGACAAGAAAATCAATACAGTTAAACAGCCTTTCTAGAATTAGGAACTGGACACAGGGGACGGGACTTTCCAGCCTCACTCTTCCCCAAGCTGCAAAATCCCACCCGTGTTCAACAGACCTTCCCATTCTCCGCCCCTCACCTGCACCGATTCCCGTGGCGGTCGGGCCGGTCCAATTCCAGCCAGAGACTTACCCGGAACACCAACAATCGCCAGGAGGGGATAGTAAAAGCATTGAATCGCGAACAGTAGATATTGAATCCGTTCAGCTGATGGTATCCAATTATAATCAGTAAACTGAGAAATCCAACAGAGTAAACTCCTGTCCTTGGTTGGAACATTCCGGTTCATTGTTCCCAGATTCTGATCCATTGTCGAAACATTCCAATCCATTGTTCCCAGATTCTGATCCATTGTTGGAAGATTCCAATCCATTGTTCCCAGATTCTGACCCATTGTTGGAACATTCCGGTTCATTGTTCTCAGATTCTAGAGGGCACAGGTTTAAGGTGAGACGGGAGAGATACAAAAGTGTCCAGAGGGGCAATGTTTTCACACAGAGGGTGGTGAGTGTCTGGAACAAGCTGCCAGATGAAGGAATAGAGGCGGGTCCAATTTTGTCTTTTAAAAAGCATTTAGATAGTTACATGGGTACAGAAGGATATGGGCCAAATGCGGGCAATTGGGGTTAGTTTATGAGTTTAAAAAAAGGGTAGCATGGACAAGTTCGGCCGAATGGCCTGTTTCCATGCTGTAAACCTCTAATACTCTGTTCTGATCCATTGTTGGAAGATTCCAATCCATTGCTCCCAGATTCTGATCCATTGTTGGAAGACTCCAATCCATTGTTCCCAGATTCTGATCCATTGTTGGAAGACTCCAATCCATTGCTCCCAGATTCTGATCTCTCCTCTCCCTCCCTCTCTCTCCACAGCCGCTGATCTCTGTTGGTGTCGGAGTTGCCGCTCCCGCTGACTCAATGGGACAACACATTGAACGGAATCCCTTATTAATAGAAGAGGGGAATCCCTCCAGGCACACTAATCGGTTCCATGGAGACTCACATCAATTCCAGTCACTAAACAAACAGCTTCACTTAACCCCCTTCAATCCAACACTTTTTATCCTCAACGTGGAACAGTTACAGCCTCGATGGGGTGTTGAGGGTCAGGGAGGGATGGAAAGTTGGAAATAATGTAGGGTCAATATTAATTCGATATAGCAGAGATCACTCTGCTAGTGTTAATTTTGAGACGACGAGAATACAAAAGCAGGGGTGTACTGCTGAGGGTTTATAAGACACTGGTCTGACCGCATTCAGAATATTGTCAGCAATTTTGGTCCCCGTATCTAAGGAAGGATGTGCTGGCCTTGGAGAGGGTCCAGAACAGGTTCACAAGAATGATCCGGGGAATGAAAGACTTGACGCATGAGGAGCGTCTGAGGACTGGGGGTCCACACTCGATGCAGTTTGGAAGTATGAGGAAGGGGATAACATTGAAACTTACAGAATAATGAAAGGCCTGGATAGAGTGCACTTGGGGAAGATGTTTCCATTAGTTGGGGAGACTTGGACCCGAGGGCACAGACTCAGAGGGAAGGGATCGCCCTTTAGAAATGTGATGTGGAGATGGCGGTGTTGGACTGGGGTGTGCGCAGTAAGAAGTCTCACAACACCAGTTTCCCACTCACCTGATGAAGGAGCAGCGTTCCGAAAGCTCGTGATTCCACATAAACCTGTGGGACTTTAACATGCTGTTGTGAGACTTCTTACTTCAGAACTGAGACGAGGAGGAATTTCTTCAGCCAGAGGGTGGTGAATCTGTGGAATTCATTGCCACACAAGGCTGTGGAGGCCAGATCATTGAATGTATTTAATAAAGAGATAAATAGGTTCTTGACTGGTCCAGCGATCAAGGGTTACGGGGAGAAAGCAGGAGAATGGGTTTGAGAAACTTATCAGCCAGAATTGAATGGTGGAGCCGGCTCGACGGGCCCAATGGCCTCATCCCACTCTTATATCTTATTGTCTGATGGGTATCATGGTCGTGGTTTTTAGATGAAGTTAACGTCAATCAGGGTTGATATAGTCTGGTTAATCCAGGTTGGAGCAGATCTTATGTACAGCTCATGGACAGAACAATCTTAGTATAGGACTTCACACGGATCAATCTCTCAGCATTACGTACAGTACAGTCTTAGCTCTAGTCATCAGATAGAACTATCTCTCAGTGTTATGTACAGTACAATCTGAGGCTTCAGATAGAACTATCTCTCAGTGTTATGTACAGTACAATCTGAGGCTTCAGATAGAACTATCTCTCAGTGTTATGTACAGTACAACCTGAGGCTTCAGATAGAACTATCTCTCAGTGTTATGAACAGTACAATCTGAGACTTCAGATAGAACTATCTCTCAGTGTTATGTACAGTACAATCTGAGGCTTCAGATAGAACTATCTCTCAGTGTTATGTACTGTACAATCTGAGGCTTCAGATAGAACTATCTCTCAGTGTTATGTACAGTACAATCTGAGGTTTCAGATAGAACTATCTCTCAGTGTTACGTATTTTATTATTAAATTCATCATTTTATTGCCCAGAACTGAAGAGTCCCTTCTGCTGGATGAACATGGAATACCGAGGGGGGTGGGGTGTTTATTTGCGGTGGGGGTGAGGGTAGGGCGTGTGGGGCTGTCCCATACGGGGCACCGTCTGCGCCTTTAAAATAAAATCCAAAGTTACAAGAGTTTTTTCCCCCCCTAATGTTTTCATTGTAACTATGATCGGATGTCAGTGATTGGAATCAGTTTGTCAGATGGTAGCAGGCACAGCACAATTCTCCAGGAGAATAGGCCTTCTGGACAATCGCCGGGTAAACCCTTAACTATCAGGGGCGCAACAAGTACGATAATACCCAGCCACCCCCTTCCCATTACCAGACAGCACCCCCCCTCCACCGCCCTCCAGCCCATGCTCCAATCCATTACTAATTAAAACTCTGTCTGTCTCCTCAAATTTACCAAGTCCCAGCATCCACCGCACTCCGAGGTAATGAATTCCAGAGATTCACCACCCATTGAGAGAAGTAATTTCTCCCCATGTCTGCTTTAAATCTGCTGCCCCTTTCCCGTAAGATGCCCTACATTGTTCTACACTGTGATTCCTGATAGGCTGCTTTATACCACTCCCACTACAGTGGCACAGTGGTTAGCACTGCTGCCTCACAGCGACAGGGACCTGGGTTCGATTCCCGGCTTGCCTCACTGTCTGTGTGGAGTCTGCACGTTCTCCCCGTGTCTGCATGAGTTTTCTCCGGGCGCTCCGGTTTCCTTCCAAAGTCCCATAGAAGTGCCGGTTAGATACATTGGCCATGCTAAATACTCCCTCAGTGTTAACCAAACAGGCGCCGGAGTGTAGCAACTGGGGGATTTTCACAGTAACTTCAGTGCAGTGTTGATGTAAGCCTACTTGTGACACGAATAAATAACCTTTATACTTATTCACTGATGCTTGAGTGCTAAACCTCCCGATACAATCAGCACTTGTTTACACAGCAAAAAACAATCCCATTCCAAGAGATACATGGGAGAGTGTACATCGAAGGGCCTGTTCCTCTGCAGCACTTTTCTTTGTTCCTAAGGCATAAATATCTTTAAGCCAGTTGATTTTGAAATAATTTTATCCAAGATTTAACATAAATCTGTCTTCTTCACATCAGGTTATGGATCTGACTTTTATGGTAAGAAAAACATCCTTCAGTTCAGTTCCTGTTATTCAACTCCTCCAAAACAGTCTTGGGGGCGATGGGTGATTCACTCAGACATTTCCCTAAGATGCTTTTAATGTGATAATCCTTGGAAATTTAAACAGATAGTGAAAAAATCATGACAGTTCAATTAATCCGATCACATTGCAGAATGCCAAGACTAATATAATCTGCTGCCTGGCTAATTGGATTAGCTATGCTGCCTCACAGCACCAGGGACACAGGTTCGATTCCCGGCTTGGGTCACGTCTGTGCAGAGTCTGCATGTTCTCCCCATGTCTGCATGGGTTTCCTCCGGCTGCTCCGGTTTCCTCCCACAGTCTGAAAAACGTGCTGTTCGGTGGATTTGCAATGCTAAAGTGTCCTTAGTGTCCACAGATGTACTGGATTGGTGGATTGGCCATTCTACATTGCCCCTCAGTGTCCACAGATGTACTGGATTGGTGGATTGGCCATTCTACATTGCCCCTTACTGTCCAAAGATTTGCAGCTCAGGTGAATTGGTCATGCTAAATTTAGCACTCATGCCACGATGAATCATAGAATTCTAGTGCAGAAGGAGGCCATTCAGCCCATCGAGTCTGCACCGGCCACAATCCCATCCAGGCCCTGTCCCTGTAACCCCATGCATTTACCCCAGCTAGTCTCCCTGACACTAAGGGGCAATTTAGCATGGCCAATCCACCTAACCTGCATATCTTTGGAGTGTGGGAGGAAACCGGAGCACCCGGAGGAAACCCACGCAGACACGGGGAGAACGTGCAGACTCCACACAGACAGTGACCCGAGGCCAGGAATCGAACCCAGGTCCTTGGCACTGTGACATCCCACGAAGGATCAATCTATTTCTGAATATGAAGATTTATTAATGTTGGGGGTACAGAGTGTGAGCAGAATAAGAGGATTTTAGGGCACCTTCGTGTTGAGCTGGGCCAGAGAACGGGGGTTTGAACATTTCAATTCAGTTTGTAAAATCTGGAAATAAGTCAGTGAAAATAGCGGTGAAGTTGATGGGTTGTTTTAAAAACCTGGCCAGTTCACTGATGTACTTCGGGAGAGGTCCTTACCCAGGCTTAACTCTACGTGACTCCAGCCCCACACCAATGTGGTTGACTCAACTGTCCTCTGAAGTGACTGAGTAAGCCCTGTGGTTGTAAGAAAGCTCCAACGATGAATTTCCAAGGATGGACACTAAAGTCAGCAATGCCCACACACTGAGAATGAACAATACTGATTTTGGCACGACACATCGGTTATGTTCCACCACACTAAGGGCCTCATGGTCTGATTTGCCAGCGGGATAAAGCCTCAGAACAGCAGGTTGTGTAGTGTCCAAAGATGTGCAGGTTGGGTGGATTGGCCATGCTGAATTGCCCCTTAGTGTCCAAAGATGAGAAGGTTTGGTGGATGAACCATGCTAACTTGCCCCTTAGTGTCCAAAGATATGGAGGATCGGTTGATTGGCCATGTTAAATTGCCTTAACGGGCGCTAAAACTCGGTAAAGTCAGGTGTGAGGCGATTAGTACAATCCGTGCAGATGTCCACTTTACCAAGGCCTGAAAATGGCCGCGATCCGAACCGCGCCCGAAATGGGTGATGCATTTAAATTGACTTAATGAGCTGGATGCCCAATCGTACCTGCATTTCCCCCCTTACCATCGCGTTCGCCCGTCCAGATTCGGCGCGGAACAGATGTGCTCAGCAAACGTCTGTTTCGGGCAGTACAGCTCTGGGGAGGTAAGATCAGAGCTTCTGGCGGCTCTCTGACTCAGATCAGTGGTGGGGGGAGCGGGGGGTGTGGGTGTGGGAGGCCGGAGGTGGATCAGATCATTCTCTGGTGAAGGGGGCAGGGGTGGGGGGGTTGCTGTCGCCAGTCTGCGGGTGATCGGTGGGGTGGGGGGGGGGTAAGGGGTCGCGATCGGTCTGGGTAGTGGGGGAGGTGGGTGTAAAGGGGGATAGTTATGTTGTGGGGTGGGGCGATGTCTGTGGGGGCCATCACTCCCACTTTTCGCTCCCAGGTCACTTTATCCGCTTGTTGCTGCCCGGGAGCGATGTGACAGGGGCCCCCATTTCAGATGTATTTCTCACTGCGCACGTGCAGTTCAGAGCTCCGATCGGAGTTGCAGCGTTTCGAGAGCGAGAAGCCCCGCCCACAGAGCGATTCAGACTCACAATGTTTTTTCCAGGGTAAGTGTGTATGGGGCCCCGGAGAACGGATTTCCAAGTCGGATCTGAATTGCGTCCAGATTCAGCGCTTGGAATCAAAATGGTAAAATCGGGCCCTTAGTGTGCAGAGGTGTACAGGTTCGGGGGATTGGCCATGCTAAATTGCCCCTTAGTGTCCAAAGACATGCTGGTCAGGTGCATTGGCCATGCTAACTTCTCCCTAAGTGTCCAAAGACATGCTGGTCAGGTGCATTGACCATGCTAACTTCTCCCTAAGTGTCCAAAGACATGCTGGTCAGGTGCATTGACCATGCTAACTTCTCCCTAAGTGTCCAAAGACATGCTGGTCAGGTGCATTGACCATGCTAAATTCTCCCTGAGTACATGCGAACAGGTGCCGGAGTGTGGCGACTTGGGGATTTTCACAGTCGATTCAGAGAGATTTACAGCATGGAAACAGGCCCTTTGGCCCAAACTGTCCACACATCCCAGTTTTCACCAATAAGCCAGTCCCAATTGCCCGCATTTGGCCCATATCCCTTTATACCCATAGAAATCATAGAATACCTAATGTGCAGAAGGAGGCCATTTGGCCCATCATGTCTGCACCAATCACCATCCCACCCAGACCCGATCCCTGTAACCCCACCCATTTATCATGCTAGTCCACCTGACACTAAGGGGCAATTTACTATGGCCAATCAACCTAACCTGCTCACCTTTGGACTGTGGAAGGGAACTGGAGCACCCGGGGGAAACCCACGCAGACACGGGGAGAATGTGCAGACTCCACACAGACAGAGACCTGAGGCTGGAATTGAACCCGGGTCCCTGCCGCTGTGAGGCAGCAGTGCTAACCACTGTGCCACTGTGCAGCCCATCTTACCCATGTAACTGTATAATTGCTTTTTTAAAGGCAAAATTGTACCCCCTCCACTACTGCCTCTGGCAGCTCGTTTGCAATAAGTGACTTTTCAACAAAATTAATTTAGTTGCAGAGTTAATATAAGCCTACTTGTGACCAATAAATAAACTTTAATCTGTAAACGGTGCCATCTTTGATGAACAGTAAGATAAAAGCAAAATACCGCGGATGCTGGAATCTGAAATAAAAACAGGAAATGCTGGAAAAACTCAGCAGGTCCGACAGCATCTGTGGGGAGAGAATAGAGCAAAAGTTTGAACTCTGGATGACCCTTCGTCAGACTCAAAGCGTTGTCTCTATTCTCTCTTCTGTCTGTGTGGAGTTTGGACATTCCCTCCGTGTCTGTGTGGGTTTCCTCCGGGTGCTCCGGTTTCCTCCCGCAGTCCAAAGATCTGCAGGTTAGGTGGCTCGACCATGATAAATCGCCACTGAGTGTCAGGGGGACTAGCAGGGTAAATATGTGGGGTTACGGGGATAGGGCCTGGGTGGGATTGTTGTTGGTGTAGGCTCGATGGGCCAAATGGCCTCCTTCTGCACTGTAGGGATTCTATGATTCACAGATGCTGTCAGACCTGCTGAGATTTTCCAGTATTTCCTGTTTTTGAGAAAGTTATACCTCCCAAAGTAAACAGACAGTGGAAACAGAAGGTCCCTTATTTCATAACAAAATGGCGATTCTCGAACCACTGCCCAGAATCGACAGTCAGAAAAGGAACTTTGCTGTTAAATTAAAGTACTGTGTTCAGTGACGCACGTTAAAATAATCTGGGTCAAATACCTTCAATTCACAATATTGATTACACAATACTGATTACACAATACTGATTACACAGTATTGATGACACAATATTGATCACACAATATTGATGACACAATACTGATTACACAATACTGATTACACAGTATTGATTACACAATATTGATGACACAATACTGATTACACAATACTGATTACACAGTATTGATTACACAATATTGATTCCACAATACTGATTCCACAATATTGATGACACAATACTGATTACACAATATTGATTACACAATACTGATTACACAATACTGATTACACAGTATTGATTACACAATATTGATTACACAATATTGATGACACAATACTGATTACACAGTATTGATTACACAATATTGATGACACAATACTGATTACACAGTAATGATTACACAACATTGATTACACAATACTGATTACACAGTAATGATTACACAACATTGATTACACAATATTACAAAGAACAATACAGCACAGGAACAGGCCCTTCGGCCCTCCAAGTCCGCGCCACTCCCTGGTCCAAACTAGACCATTCGTTTGTATCCCTCCATTCCCACTCCGTTCATGTGGCTAACCAGATAAGTCATAATCGTTCCCAGTGTATCCGCCTCCACCACTTTGCCCGACAGCGCAGTCCAGGCTCCCACCACCCTCTGTGTAAAATACGCCCTTCTGATATCCGTGTTAAACCTCGGCCCCCCTCACTTTGAACCTATGACCCCTCGTGAATGTCACCACCGGCCTGGGAAAAAGCGTCCCACCGTTCACCCTCAGGATGCTTTTCATAATTTTATACACCTCTATTAAGTCTCCCCTCATCCTCCGTCTTTCCAGTGAGAACAACCCCAGTTTACCCAATCTCTCCTCATAACTAAGCTCTTTCATACCAGGCAACATCCTGGTAAACCTCCTCTGCGCTCTCTCTAAAGCCTCCACGTCCTTCTGGTAGTGTGGTGACCAGAACTGGGCGGTGTATTCCAAATGCGGCCAAATCAACGTTCTATACAACTGCAACATCAGACCCCAACTTTTATACTCTATGCCCCGTCCTATGAAGGCAAGCATGCCATATGCCTTATTCACTACCTTCTCCATCTGTGACGTCACCTTCAAGGATCTGTCGACTTGCACACCCAGGTCCCTCTGCGTATCTGCACCCTTTATGGTTCTGCCATTTATCGTATAGCTCCCCCCTACGTTAGTTCTACCAAAATGCATCACTTCGCATTCATCTGGATTGAATTCCATCTGCCATTTCTTTGCCCAAATTTCCAGCCTATCTGTATCCTTCTGTAGCCTCTGACAATGTTCCTCACTATCTGCAAGTCCAGCCATTTTCGTGTCATCCGCAAACTTACTGATCACCCCAGGTACACCTTCTTCCAGATCGTTTATATAAATCACAAATAGCAGAGGTCCCAATACAGAGCCCTGCGGAACACCACTAGTAACAGGCATCCAGTCAGAAAAAGACCCTTCCACTACGACACTCTGTCAGCAGAGTCTGAGCAGAAACTGATAGCCAAGTTCCGCACACATGAGGATGGCCTAAACCGGGATGTTGGATTTATGTCACATTATCAGTAACCCCCACAGCTCGCCACAGCTTTCCCCCTGATCTTGCATGATATCACTAGCTGTTCTGTCTGGAGACAATACACATCTCTTTAACCTGTGTTTAATGTTCCCTCCACCCATATTATCTGTCCCTTTTAAGACCTGGCTGGTTGTAGAGATTTGCATTCTAATTAGTATTCTGTAACTTGATTTCTGTGTCTGTGTACTGTCCGAAAGGTTATAGAACATAGAACATAGAACATTACAGCGCAGAACAGGCCCTTCGGCCCACGATGTTGCACCGACCAGTTAAAAAAAAAAACTGTGACCCTCCAACCTAAACCAATTTCTTTTCGTCCATATGGTATGGTATTTGCTACCAAATGAACCTGTTGGACTTTAACCTGGAGTTGTGAGACTTCTTACTGTACTGACCCCAGTCCAACGCCGGCATCTCCACTTCTGTGACCAAGCCACCCATCTAGCCACCTCCCCCTTTATCCCATGAGATCCAACCTTTTGCACCAACCTACCATGAGGGACTTTGTCAAACCCTTCACTAAAGTCCATATAGACGACATCCATGGCCCTTCCCTCGTCAACCATTCTGGTCACTTCTTCAAAAAACTCCACCAGGTTAGTGAGGCATGACCTCCCTCTCACAAAACCATGCTGACTATCGTTAATGAGTTTATTCCTTTCTAAATGCGCATACATCTTATCTCTAAGAATCCTCTCCAACAACTTCCCTACCACAGAGGTCAAGCTCACCGACATATAATTTCCGGGTTATCCTACCTACTCTTCTTAAATAACGGGACCACATTAGCTATCCTCCAATCCTCTGGGACCTCACCTGTGTCCAGTGACGAGACAAAGATTTGGATCAGAGGCCCAGCGATTTCATCTCTCGTCTCCCTGAGCAGCCTTGGATAGATTCCATCAGGCCCTGGGGATTTGTCAGTCTTTATATTCCTCCCTTGTAATGGAGATTTTCTCGAACGGGTCAACACTCCCCTCCGAGACACTCCCAGTCAACGCATCCCTCTCCTTTGCGAATGCCGACGCAAAGTATTCATTTAGGATCTCCCCTACTTCTTTGGGCTCTAAGCATAATTCCCCACTTTTGTCCCTGAGAGGTCCGATTTTTTCCCTGACAACTCTTTTGTTCCTAACGTATGAATAAAATGCCTTGGGATTCTCCTTAATCCTGTCTGCCAAGGACATTTCGTGACCCCTTTTTGCCCTTCTAATTCCTCGTTTGAGTTCTTTCCTTCTTTCTTTGTATTCCTGTAGTATACCCCCAACATCGTGACTGTGCCCTTCCTGTTTCTAAGCTCCACCCAGTGACTCGTTACACGACCCCTCTGAATTTTCCTCCCTCTGCACCGCTGTAATGTGCTCTCCAACTAATACTGCTACTCCCCCACCTCGTTTGGTCCCTCATCTGTCTCGCCTAAAACACTTGTACCCCGGAATATTCAGAACATTGATTACACAATATTGATTACACAATATTGATTCAACAATATTGATTATACAACGTTGATTACACAACATTGATTACACAATATTGATTACACAATACTGATTACACAATATTGATGATCCAACATTCAGACAGACAGTGAAGAAATATAAACGGCATCATAATCTCTGTAAACTACTCAGTTTCCTTTAATTGACTGGTACCGGAGTGTGAAAAGACTACAATGTGACCAGCACATATTCACTTAGCAAAAGCGAGTCACAATCTAAGAGATGTATCATAAAGAGTGCATTATACATGCTGAATTCCAAGATCACAGCATTCCCGTGAACCATCGAACCCACGGCAGTGCAGAAGGAGGCCCTACGGCCCATCGAGTCTGCACCGACTCTCTGACAGAGCATCTTATCTGCATTGGAATGATCCGGGTACATGTTTTCTTTTAAGACCAAAGTTAATATTTAAATGTGAAGACCTGACCGCCTCTCAATGCACAAATATTGTTCGTTTCAACATCATTTCCTGCAAACTTTAACATAAATCTGTTTGTTCTGTATCAGGATATGTCCCTAAGTATTACAGTGAGGATAGCAAACTTCATTGAACTTTTTGCCATTCATCTCCTCCAATAAATTCGTGAGGTGATTGATTAAGCGCTAAAATAATTCACTAAGTTTGTTTCAAGCCTGAGAATACTTGAAACATAGAGTGCAAAATCACTGGAGACGTCATTGGGGCAGCACAGTGGTCAGCACTGCTACCTCACAGCGCCAGGGACCCAGGTTCGATTCCCGGCTTGGGTCACTGTGTGGGGTTTGCATGTTCTCCCCCATATCAGCGTTTGTTTTGTCCGGGTGCTCCGGTTTCCTCCCACAGTATGAAAGACGTGCCGATTGCAGTGCAGAAGGTGTCTATTCGGCCCTTCACGCCTGCACTGACCACAAACCCAACCAGCCCCCATGCCGGTAATCCCTATTTACCCTTGCTAGTGCCCCCTGGCACTGAGGGGGAATTTAGGCATAGCCAATCCACCTAACCCGCACAACTTTGGAGTGTGGGAGGAAGCTGGGGCACCCGGAGGAAACCCACGCAGACACGGGGAGAACGTGCAGACATCACACAGACAGTGACCCAAGTTGGGAATTGAACCCGGGTTCCTGCGCTGTGAGGCAGGAGTGCTAACCATTGTGTCACCGTATGGCCCAGTCATTCACTGGCGCTTGAGACCTTGCAATGTAATCAGAACCTGTCTGATACAGTAAACAATAAATCACATTCTAAAAGATTGATCACAAACTGTGCATCAAATGCTGCTATCCCAGAGTGGTTAGCACTGCTGCATCACAGCGCCAGGGACCTGGGTTTGATTCCTGGCTTGGGTCAATGTCTGTGCTGAATCTGCATGTTGATATAGAATAGTCATAGAATCCCTACACAGCAGAAGGAGGCCATGCAGCCCATCACATCTGCACCGACCACAATCCCACACAGACCTTGTCCCCGCAACCCTACATATCTATTCTGCTAGTCCTCCTGACACTCAGGGGTAATTTAGCATGACCAATCCACGTAACCCAGACATCTTTGGCGTGTGGGAGGAAAGCGGAACACCCGGAGGAAACCCATACAGACAGGGGGAGAACATGCAGACTCCGCACAGAGAGTGACCCAAGGCTGGAATTGAACACGGGTCCCTGGTGCTGTGAGACGGCACTGCTAACCACTGTGCCACCGTGCCGCGTTGTCCCCATGTCTGTGTCTCCATGGGTTTCCTCCGGGTGCTCTGGTTTCCTCCCACAGTCCGACCGACGCGCTGGTTAGATGCATTGGCCATGCAAAATTGTCCCTCAGTGGAAGAACAAATGTAGGGGGGACGTATACAATAAATGACAGAGCCATCAAGAGTATAGAAACACAGAGGGACCTCGGTGTGCAAGTCCACAAATCCTTGAAGGTGGCAGTAGAGGTGGAGAAGGTGGTGAAGAAGGAATGTGGTATGCTTTCCTTGATAGGATGGGGTATAGAGTATAAAAGTTGGGGTCTGATGTTGCAGATGTATAGAACGTTGGTTCGGCCACATTTGGAGTACTGCATCCAGTTCTGGTCGCCGCACTACCAGAAGGACGTGGAGGCTTCAGAGAGAGTACAGAGAAGGTTTGCCAGGATGTTGCCTGGTATGGAGGGTCTTAGCTATGAGGGGAGGTCTTAGCTATGAGGGGAGGTTTGGTAAACCATAGAACCATAGAACCTTAGAAAATTACAGCTCAGAAACAGGCCTTTTGGCCCTTCTTGTCTGTGCCGAACCATTTTTTGCCTCGTCCCACTGACCTGCACTTGGACCATGTCCCTCCACACCCCTCTCATCCATGAACCCGTCCAAGTTTTTCTTAAATGTTAAAAGTTTACCACTTTATCCGGCAGCTCATTCCACACTCCCACCACTCTCTGCGTGAAGAAGCTCCCGCTAATATTCCCTTTAAACTTTTCTCCTTTCACCCTTAACCCATGCCCTTTGGTTTTTTTCTCCCCTCGCCTCAACAGAAAAAGCCTGCTTGCATTCACTCTATCTATACCCATCAAAATCTTATATACCTCTACCAAATCTCCCCCCAATCTTCTGCGCTCCAGGGAATAAAGTCCCAACCTATTCGATCTCTCGGCCTTGTTCTCCCTGGAAAGACGGAGAATGAGGGGAGACCTAATAGAGGTGTACAAAATTATGAAGGCTATAGACAGGGTGAACAGTGGGTAGCTTTTTCCCAGGTCGGAGGTGACGATCACGAGAGGTCACGGGCTCAAGGTGAGAGCGGCGAGTGTTTCATTGTCCAGAACACCACCAACCTGTCCTGATCCCCACATGCCGACACTATAGTTCAGAAAGCCCACCAACGCCTCTTACTTTCACAGAAGACTGAGGAAATTTGGCATGTCAGCTCCGAATCTCAGTAACTTTTACAGATGCATTCTTTCTGGTTGGGTCACAGCTTGGTATGTCTCCTGCTCTCCCCAAGACTGTAAGGAACTACAAAAGGTTTTGAATGTAGCCCAATCCATCACGCAAACCAGCCTCGCATCCATTGACTCTGTCTATACTTCCCGCTGTCTCGGCAACGCATCCAGCATCATTAAGGCCCCCACGTACCCCGGACATTCTCTCTTCTACCTTCTTTCTTCGGGAAAAAGATACAAAAATCTGAGGTCACGTACCAATCGACTGAAGAACAGCTTCTTCTCTGCTGCCGTCAGACTTTTGAATTGACTTATCTCGCATTTAGTTGATCTTTCTCTGCACCCGAGCTATGACTGTGACACTACATTCTGCACTCTCTCCTTTCCTTCTCTGTGTTTTGTCTGTATAGCGCGCAAGAAACAATACTTTTCATTATATGTTAATAAATGTGGCAATAATAAATCAAATCAAATCCAGATAAGCTGAAAATTAAGCTCACATCAATTTTGTGAAGCCCTTTCAGTCCCAGCAAGTCATTTGCAGTTGTCTTATTTACCAAACGGTCGCTACTTATCCGTTTGGGACATTAATATTCAAAAGAAAACAAGAATAAATGACCTTCTTGTTGCCAGGATCTGAGATTTAGTGTTGATCTAAAAGGTAACTAAGTAAAAAGAAAGGTAATTCGACAAGAAAACCAGATGAATGGGAAATCCAATAGCTTTTTCCATAATTCACACAGACCCATAATTTGCAAAATCGTGGTTATATGATGCAGTCATATAACAAAGTGACTTTTAAATTGTATCTCTGCAAATCATCTTAATTTGGATTGCTCATCCACACAGACCACGATTCCAGCTGTGGAAACTCTTTTAATTCATATCATTCATTCTCTCTCTCTATATTTGTTTACCCAACAATAATAAGATCAGATAGTCTGAGACGAGGTGACACAGTGGTTAGTGCTGCTCCCTCACAGCGCCAGAGACCAGGGTTCACTTCCCGGCTTGGGTTACTGTCTGTGCGGAGTCTGACCGTTGTCCCCCATGTCATAGAGTCAGAGAGGTTTACAGCATGGAAACAGGCCCTTCAGCCCAACTGGTCCATGCCACCTTTTTTTAACCACTTAGCTACTCCCAATTGCCTGCATTTGGCCCATATCCCTCTCTACCCATCTTACCCATGTAACTGTCTAAATGCTTCTTAAAAGACAAAATTGTATCCGCCTCTGCTCCTGCCTCTGGCAGCTTCTTCCAGATATTCACTGCCCTCTGTGTGAAAATATTGTCCCTCTGGGCCTTTATGCATCTCTCCCCTCTCACCTTAAAGCTATGTCCTCTACTTTTGAAGTCCCCTACCTTCGGGAAAAGATGTGGACTATCTGGGGCGGCACGGTGGCACAGTGGTTAGCACTGCTGCTTCACAGCACCAGGGACCCGGGTTCAATTCTGGTCTCGCGTCACTGACTGTGTGGAGTTGGCACATTCTCCCTGTGTCTGCGTGCGTTTCCTCCGGGTGCTCCGGTTTCCTCCCACAGTCCAAAGATGTGTGGGTTAGGTTGATTGGCCGTGCTAAATTGACCCTAGTGTCAGGAGAATTAGCAGGGATATGTGGGGTTATGGGAATAGGGCCTGGGTGGGATTGTGGTCGGTGCAGACTTGATGGGCCGAATAGCCTCCTTCTGCACTCTAGGGATTCTGTGATTTGATGTTTAACACAGAAGTGAATTTGAAACATTATTTCTGTTTTCCTCCCCAGACAAACACGTTCTTTCCTGGCTGGTCTTTCGGGGCGTGGTTGTTGTTTGCGCTTAGAATCTGCTCCAGCACTTGATGTAACATCAATCCAGTAGTTGCATAAGCAGTAACACCGAAGATATCATTGTAGAGGACAGCAACTCAATTCCTGCGAGCTTCATTGCAGCTGAATATCACATGAAGCAACTAGAGCAGCATCACCTTCTGAGAAATGAAGACCAGAGTGCGATTGTAAACTATCAACATTTTTAAAACCTGAAGGAGACGTTCGACCTCCGGCATTTGTTGAAACTTCTTTTTGTAAAAGTCTTTGAAGAACAATTAGCCAAACTGTCGTGGAAACTGCATTTTATTTCAGGATTTGAATATTTCAAGCAGCCTCATTGTAAGGTATACTAGTTCCTCAACAGAAGACAGAAGATTCATTCCTGAAACATTACACTGTGCATCACATCATTGAGTTGACAGCAAATTAGCATTATGACATTGCTGTTTTAACGGGGGAATCTGGCCGAAAAATCTCTTATTTATAATGTCGTGCGGAATAAAAAAAGACATTCCTTCTCATTTTAAACATCGCCATTCTGTGAAACATGGGAGCTAAAAAAAACATAGCACGGGAGTTGTTCATGACGATGCTTTGTCCGTCAGGCTCCCTTCTCATTTCTCATTCTGAAACCATCCAGTAAATCCCGGTGGCCACATGATGGTTTTGCCTTGGTAAATGTTGCATTATTTTGGGTTGAATGGAATCCAGTGGTTCAGTTCCGTTTTTGCATTGGCTTCAAGCGGATCGAGTTTATACAGCTTTACATTCCATGGCATGACTTGAGCTGAGCTCAAAGCAGGTTGGACGGTTGAGTTCAGTTGAACGCTAAGATGTCACAGTAACTTCATTGCAATGTTAATGTAAGCCTACTTGTGACACTAATAAATAAACTTTTAAACTAACATTTTTATTAAAGACAACCTTTCTTGATTAGTGCCCTGCACCCTAACAGCCTCGCCACCTACAGGGAAACATCTACACTCGAGATACAGAATTTCAGTGACTCCCTATTCACAGGATAATATATCGACATATCGATTGTGGTCCTTCAGTACTTTTCCATTCACAGAGATATACATTCTAAATATGTCTCTTTGCGCATCTCTATCCACACCTCCCATCCATTGACTCTGTCTACACTTCCCGCTGCCTCGGAAAAGCAGCCGGCATAATCAAGGACCCCACACACGCCGGGCATTCTCCCTCCCACCTTCTTCCATCAGGTGACCTCCGTCTGAGGTCACGTACTAACCAACTCAAGAACAGCCTCTTCCTTGCTGCCATCAGACTTTTGAATGGACCTACTCCGCATTAAGTTGACCTTTCTCTACACCCTAGATATGACTGTAACATTCAGCACCCTCTCCTTTCCCTGGAATCATAGAAACCCTACAGTGAAGAAAGAGGCCATTCGGCCCATCGAGTCTGCATTGACAACAATCCCACCCGGGTCCTATCCCCATAGTCCCAAATATTTACCCTGCTAATCCCTCTAACCTACATATCCCAGGACACTAAGGGGCAATTTATCATTGCCAATGCACCTCACCCGCACACCTTTGGATTTTGGGAGGAAACCAGATCCGGAGGAAACCCACGCAGACACAGGGAGAATGTGAAAACTCCACACAGACAGTGGCCCAAGCCGGGAATCAAACCCAGTTCTCTGGAGCTGTGATGCAGCAGTGCTAACCACCATGCCATTGTGCTGCTCACCACTGTGCAATATGCATTGTCTGTATAGCGTGCAAGAAACAATACCTTTCACTGTATACTAATACATGTGACAAGAATCAAATCAAATCAAAACAAATCATCACAAAATTAAATAATGTAATTTATTCCTCCATCTGCCAACTTGTTCCCCATTCTGTTATTTTGTCTATATCTCTGTGCAGCCCCTTTGAATCCTCCTCATAGCTTTAATTCACAATTAGTTTAGAATCATATTGGAAATCTGGTAGCTTACTCCCAGCATCTTCAGTTATTTTGTTGACATATATTGGCCGAGTGGTATTATCGCCAGACTATTAATCCAGAAACTCAGCTAATGTTCCAGGGACCCGGGTTCGAATCCCGCCACGACAGACGATGGAATTGGAATGCAATAAAAAATATCTGGAATTAAGAATCTACTGATGACCATGAAACCATTGTCGACTGTCGGAAAAGCCCATCTGGTTCACGAATGTCCTTCAGGGAAGGAAATCTGCCGTGCGGACCCGGTCTGGCTCACATGTGACTCCAGAGCCGCAGCAATGTGGTGGACTCTCAACTGCCCTCGAGCAAGTAGGGATGGGCAATAAATGTTGGCCCAGCCAGCGACGCCCATGTACCACGAACAAATAATTAAAAAACATAAACAGCTACATCCCCAATACAAATTTTTGCAACATTTCATAAGTTACAGCCAACCAGCCTGAATGTGCTTCAGTATCCCGACTCACTGTTCCGTGCCTGCTGACGAATTATCTATCCAATCCAGGCTGACAACCTGAGCCACAATCGGACACCTCGACTCTTTGTGCTGCATGCTATGGGATTGTTGTAATCCAAATCTATGACATCAACTGGCCCCATCGTGTAGGGCGGTGAACTCACTTGCCTACATGACAAGGGTGTGATTCAGTATACTACCAATGATGTGAGTTCAATCTCCCGACAGGCTGCAGTGATTTGTAAATATTGTCTCCACACCTTGTCCAAGAGTGGCACAGAGAGAGTGGATAGTCAGAGGCTCTTTCCTAGGGTAGAAAAGTCAAGTACTCGGGGCCATAGGTTTAAGGTGCGTGGGGAAAAGATCAGAGGAGATCTGTGAGGCAAGTTTTTTACACAGAGGGTGGTGAATGGCTGGAACGCGCTGCCCGAGGAGGTGGTGGGAGCAGGTCCGAGAGCGGCATTTAAGGGGCATCTCGATGAATACATGAATAGAATGGGAATGGAAGGATACGGATTCTGTAAGTGCATACGGTTTTAGTTTAGGCAGGCATTATGATCGGCGCAGGCTTGGAGGGCCGAGGGGCCTGTTCCTGTGCTGCACTGTTCTTTGTTCTTTGAGTGGTGAACTGAAATGGGCAGCACGGTGGTACAGTGGTTAGCACTGCTGCCTCACAGTGCCAGGGACCCGGGTTCGATTCCTGGCTTGGACTAGGGGATTTTCACAGTAACTGCATTGCAGTGTTAATGTAAGCCTACTTGTGACACTAATAAAAACAGCACATTTACTCTATCAGCAGTTATCTATTTCAGAGCACGAAAGTCGGCTTTATGTTTTGGCGATGTTATATGGTTTAAATCCCTCGACTTATACTTATACTTCCACATCCAGATACTGAGAGCTCCTTGCTCTTATGAGTAAGTCCATTGGTTATCCTCTATTCCTGCTATGGAAATGATGTGTTCCACTGTGAAAACAGATGCAGAATACAGAATCCTCAAAATAAAAATTCAGAAGGGTCCAGAGGGGGCATTCTTTCACATAGAGTGTGGTGAGTGTCTGGAACAAGCTGCCAGAGGCAGTAGGAGAGGGGGGTACAATTTTTTATTTTACAAAGCGTTTAGTCAGTTCCATGGGTACGATGGTATAGAGAGACATGGGCCAAATGTGGGCAATTGGGACGAGCTGAAAGGTAAAAACTGGGCGGCACGGACAGGTTGGGCCGAAGGGCCTGTTTCCATGCTGTAAACCTCAATGACTCGATAACATAGGAACAGGAATTAAGAGCAGAAGTCGGCAAATTCAGCCCTTCGAGCCTGATCCGTCATTCAATCAGATCATGGCTGATCTCTCCCTGGTCTCAAATCCACCTCCCCACCTGTTCCCCATATCCCCCTAATCCCTTTTTTATTAGAAATATATCCATCTCCTTCCTGAAACCATTCAATGATTCAGACTCCACCGCGCGATGGGGCAGCGAGTTCCACAAACTCACCACCCTCTGCGAGAAGTAGTTCCTCCTCATCTCAGTTTTAAATCTATCGCCTCTCAACCTATACCTGTGACCTCTTGTTCGAGATTGCCCCATAAGAGGAAACATTTGGTCTTCAGTTACTTTATCAATCCCTTTTAAAATTTTATATACCACCATCAGATCCCCTCTCATCCCTCTGAACTCCAGTGAGTACAAGCCCAAAGTGATTAATCTCTCCTCATACGTCAATCCTCTCACCCCCAGAATCAATCTGGTGAACCTCCTCTGAACTACCTCCAATGCAGCAACATCCTTCCTGAAATAAAGAGACCAAAACTGGACACAATGCTCCAGATACTCTGCGGGATTTTCATAGAATCATAGATAAAAAGATTCTTTTCACTTGGAAAGGTTTCATCAGTAATGAGGGGACCTTAGTACATTTTGTTTGACCCGAAGTGGGAGGCAGCCATTCCTGATCGAAACTGGACGATCTTAATATCTTGGAACAGTGGTGTTCAAAGAGGTGCGAGAGACAATGAAATGGGAGATGGGAGGGAAGGAGGATATGTAAAGAAAGTCACTGAGCTGAGTTATATGATTATATATAGAGGTGAGAGGGGAAAGATTTCAAACGGACCTGAGGGGCAGCTTCTTCACGCAGAGGGTGGTGTGTGTATGGAATGAGCTGCCGGAGAAAGTGGTTGAGGCAAGTTCAGTACCAACATTTAAAAAGCATTTGGATAGAGGGAAAGGATTAGAGGGATAAGGACCGAACGCGGGCAATTGGGACCAACTGGGAGGGCACCATGGTCAGCATGGACTGTTTGGGCCGAAGGGCCTGTTTCCATGCTGTATTGCTCTGTGACTCGATATAGGCTGTGTGACGAGATATTCTGTGACTAGCACTCTGCTGAGTGAAGTTGTAAAACTTGAAGTGTCCTTCCAGAAACCAAGAAAGATTTATGTTTCAAAATACACCCCTGTTTCTGAATATTTTGGATTTCCACAGTGCAGTGGAAGAGTGTCAGAATTCATGTGGTTTGCCTTGAATATTGTGATACCAGTTTTGCCTTGAGTATTATTTCTGGAATTTGATCGATCAACATCTGGAAGAGATTTTTGACAAGAAATTAGCAGGGGGGTAGCAGGGTAAATATGTGGGGTTATGGGGGTAGGGCCTGGGTGGGAATGTGGTCAGTGCGGACTCGATGGGCCAACTAACCTCCTTGTGCACTGCAGGGATTCTATGATTCTATGAAAGTGCTTATAAGACTATTCTCACCAACTGGAATTTTAATAAGACTGTCCATAATATACCACCTAAATCCCCCACACCTCATTTTTAAATTTTGCCTCCTCGTAACTGACCCTTCAGCTCAGGGGAACAGCTGCTCCCTCTCCACCCTGTCCATGTCCTTCATAATCTTGTACACCTCGATCAGGTCGCCCCTCAGTCTTATCTGCTCCAGAGAGAACAAACAATACCTATCCAACCTCTCTTCATAGCTTAAATGTTCCGTCCCAGGCAGCATCTTGGCGAATCTCCCCTGCATCACCTCCAGTGCAATCACATCCTTCCTATAATGTGTCGACCAGAACTGCACACAGTGCTCCAGCTGTGGCCAAACCAACGCTCTATACAACTCCATCATGACCTCTACGTTTTTGTAATTTATACCACGATTGACAAAGTTGAACAATAATATTCCAGCAAAGACGAATCGCTGGCAACCCCTCATCACACCTCAGCAGCTATAGACGCTGGTCGGGTCTGTGGTCCCATGAGCCAACACTCTGGTCAGGAGGGAACCACTGCCGTTCCACCAGCCCGGGTATTCTGCTGCGGGGAAGCAACTTCACTCTCTCCAAAGTTAGGAGGTGGTGGGAGGAAGCCTCCTCATAGCAGACGTTATGTCCAATCTATTTAGGGTGTAGCGGTGACAGAGTGGTTAGCACTGCTGCCTCACAGAGCGAGGGACCCGGGTTCGGTTCCCGGCTTGTGTCACTGCCTGTGTGGAGTCTGCATGTTCTCCCCATGTCTGCATGGGTTTCCTCTGGTTTCCTCCCACAGTCTGAAAGACGTGCTGGTCAGGTGCATTGGCCATGCTAAATTATCCCTCAGTGTACCCGAACAGGAACCGGAGTGTGGTGACTACGGGATTTTCACAGTTACTTCATTGTAGTGTTAATGTAAGCCCGCTTGTGTCATGAATAAATATATTTTAATCGGTTGCAATCACCTACCAGGAACTCCAATGGCAGCGAGAATAGGATAGTAACTGGCTCCAGCTTGACCGATAGTGGATCAGTGTGTTTTCTGAGAGAAGCGATGGTGTCTGCCTATGGCATAAACCATGGCCATTTACTGAGGTCTCAAACTGAAGGTCTTCTCTTTAATACACAGCAGAAACACTCCTGAGACTCGGCAGAGCAACCTATTAGAGTTATCAATTACAGGTGAGAAAACAAACAACACACTGCAATGCTGGCGCTGAGAAGGAGCAATGATTGGATTTGATTTGACTTATTATTGTCACATGTGTTAGTATACAGTGAAAGACATTGTTTCTTGCGCGCTACACGGACAAAGCATACCGTTCATAGAGAAGGAAATGAGAGAGTGCAGAATGTAGTGTTACAGTCATGGCTCGGGTGTAGAGAAGGATCAACTTCACATAATAATAAAGTATTATATAATATATATATTACATATTGTGTAGGGCTACCTTAATATAAGGTAGGTTCATTCAAAAGTCTGACAGCAGCAGGGAAGAAGCTGTTCTTGAGTCGGTTGGTACGTGTCCCCAGACTTTTGTATCTTTTTCCCGATGAAAGAAGTTGGAAGAGAGAATGTCCGGGGTGTGTGGGGTCCATGATTATGCCGGCTGCTTTTCCCGAGGCGTGGGAAGTGTAGACAGAGTCAATGGGTGGGAGGCTGGTTTGAGTGATGGACTAGGCTTCGTTCACAACCCTTTATAGTTTCTTGCAGCCTTGGACAGAGCAGAAGCCATACCAAGCTGTGATACAACCAGAAAGAATGCTTTCTATGGTTCATCTGTAAAAGTTGGTGAGAGTCTTAGCTGACATGCCAATTTCGTTAGCCTCCTGAGAAAGTAGAGGCACCGGTGGGTTTTCTTAACTTTTGCATCGGTGTGGGGGGAGCAGGGAAGGTTGTTGGTGATCTGGACACCTAGAAACCTGAAGCTCTCGATCATTTCCACTTCATCCCCAATTTTCAATGAAAACAGTGTTTCATTGTGATGAGAAATTCAGTTCAGAAATAAGTTTCATGTTTTTCATTCCGGTCTGTTTCATTACATTAAAGGTACAATATACTTGCAATTTATTCAGGCTGTCAGTGGGGTGAATTATAGGCTAAATTTCCCCTTCGTGTCCCGGAATGTGTCGGTTCGAGATGTTGGTGGGATAATTATGTGGGGTTATGGGGATAGGGCCTGGGTGGGATTGTTGTTGTTGGAGACTCGATGGGCCGAATGGCCTCTTTCGCACTGTTGGGTTTCTATGATACAATTTATGATGAGTCCGAACTGACCACAATCCCACCCAGGCCCTATTTCCGTAACCCCACGCATCCACCCTGATAGTCTCCCTGAAAATAACGGGCAATTTTTAGCACGGCCAATGCATCTAACCTGCACATCTTTGGACTGTGGGAGGAAAGTGGAGCACCCGGAGGAAACCCATGCAGACACGGGGAGAATGTGCGGTCTCCACACCGACAATGACCCGAGGATCCCTGGCGCTGTGAGGCAGCTTTATCCCCATGGTGCAAAGCTCAATCCAGGTGCCTTTCTGACAAAGAATGCAGTTGTGTTCTATACTTTCGGCTTCCATGAATTATCGAGTCAGATGTTACTTGTTCCATGCCCTCTGATGAAAGCAATAACAGCAACATCAGCACGAGGGGTGCTGAGGGAAGCCCTGTTGCCAATCTGTGCAGCAGAGTATGATGCCCCAGCTTAGTCACTGGACTGTTTCGTTTTCAGTAAAAGATGTACAATTTTTAGTAAAGCTGATATTTCATTTCATTATAAATGTAGTCCTGGTACGAGATGGTGACTGTGCCAAGGCTGCATTTCCTGCCCACAAGTTACTGTTTAGCATGAGGTGCTTGGATTTCCTTTTGAATGTGTGGCCCCTTTGAGAATGTGACTGATACAATGGTGTAAGACAGGCATTCTCTGCTTTTCACACAGCGCTGGTCAAGTTTCTAAAGTTTATTTAATCATGTAACAAGTAGGCTCACATTAACAGTGCAATGAAGTTACTGTGAAAATCCCCTAGTTGGCACACTCCGGCGCCTGTTCGGGTACACTGAGGGAGGATTTAGCATGATCAATGCAACTAAACAGCACGTCTTCTGATCTGTGGGAGGAAACCAGAGCACCCGGAGGAAACCCATGCAGACACGGGGAGAACATGCAGACTGCGCACAGGCAGTGACCCAAACCGGGGATCAAACCCGGGTCTCTGGCGCTGTGAGGCAGCAGTGCTAACCATTGTGCCACCATGCCACCCATACATACAAAGAACAAAGGAAAGTACAGCACCGGAACAGGCCCTTCGGCCCTCGAAGTCCCTACCCCCCCATGACTGTATCCAGCAATCCAAACAGACGGATGATGCTCTGGAACGTCCACATTATGGTAAATTCTCAACCTCAGCGTCTCCTGTATTGTGAATTCTCGCTTTATAAACAAGTGTGCTGCTCCCAACTGGTTCTCTGGCTCTTGGCTTCATGCGGAGCTTGTGACCTGGCAGAGGAATGAGCTCAGGTGACGATACTCTTGGCGAGGATGAAGAAAGGGTTGTTGCAATGTATAGGAGAGACGGAAAGGATGGGGGAGCTGGCGCGAGATGGATTGAGGAATGATGTATTTTTCGGGGACTTGCCTTAATATTTCCCGGAATTAACCAGCAGTTTGCTGAACATTTCAACATTTACAAATCAACTGAACAGGAGAACCCTGCGTGGGAATGAAAGCAAATGGAGTCAATAAATGAATACAGAAACAGAAAATGCTGGGAGATCTCAGCAGATCTGACAGTATCTGTAGAGAGAGAATAGAGCCAATGTTTCACGTCTGTGTGACCCTTCCTCAGGGTCCATTCGTGAGACCATTTTGATGATAATGGAAGCAAAGTTGTCAGCAAAGGAGACTATATCCTGAGGGTGTCATCCAAGGTCATCAATAATCAACTAAGAACAAGGGAAAGTACAGCACAGGAACAGGCTCTTCGGCCCTCCAAACCTATGCCGATCATGATGCCCTAACTGAACTACAAAAAACAACTTCTGCCCTTACCCGGGACTGTCGGGGGTGAGGACCTTAAAACGATCACTATTACTAAAGAGGTCGTGCTGGGTATGCGAATGGGACTAAAGGTAGACAATTCCCCTGGTCCGGATGGAATGCATCCCGGGGTTCTAAAAGAAACGGCAGAAGTAATAGCAAATTCATTAGTTGTAATTTATCAAAATTCACTGGGCTCTGGGGAGGTGCCTGCTGATTGGAAAACAGCGAATGTAACGCCACTGTTTAAAATAGGAAGTAGACAAAAGGCAGGTAACTACAGGCCGGTTAGCTTAACATCCGTAGTTGGGAAAATGCTGGAATCTATCATTAAGGAAGAAATAACAGGTCACCTGGAAAAGAATGGTTCAATCAAGCAGACGCAGCATGGATTCTTGAAGGGAAAGCCATGTTTGACTAATTTACTGGAATTTTTTGAGGATGCGACGAGTGCAGTTGACAGAGGGGAACCGGTGGATGTTGTGTAAATAGATTTCCAGAAGGCAATCGATAAGGTGCCTCACAAAAGGTTGCTGCATAAGATAAAGGTACACGGAGTTGGGGGTAAAGTGTTAGCGTGGATTGAGGATTGGCTATCTAACAGAAAGCAGAGAGTCGGAATAAATGGGTGCTTTTCTGGTTGGCAATCAATGACTAGTGGCGTGCCGCAGGGATCGGTGCTGGGGCCTCAACTATTTACCATATACATAGACGATCTGGAGGAGGGGAGCGAGTGTCGGGTAACAAAGTTTGCGGATGACACAAAGATGAGTGGGAAAGCAAATTGCATGGAGGACAAAGAGAGTTTGCAGAGAGATTTGGATCAGCCAAGTCAGTGGGCAAGGATCTGGCAGATGGAGTATAACGTTTGTAAGTGTGAGGTTATCCACTTTGGAAGGAATAATGGTAAAATGGAATCTTATTTAAACGGTGAAGAATTACAACATGCTACTGTGCAGAGGGACCTGGGGGTCCTTGTGCATGAATCACAAAAACTCAGTTTTCCTGTTCCAGCAGGTAATCAAGAAGGCAAATGGAATGTTGGCCTTTATCGCGAGAGGGATAGAGTATAAAAGCAGGGAGGTCATGCTGCAACTGTACAGGGTACTGGAGAGGCCGCACGAAGAGTACTGTGTGCAGTTTTGGTCCCCTTATTTACGAAAGGATATATTAGCTTTGGAGGGGGTACAGAGAAGGTTCACCAGGTCGATTTTGGAGGTGAGGGGGTCAGCTTATGAGGAGAGTTTGAGTAGACTGGGCCTGTACTCATTGGAGTTTAGAAGCTTGAGGGGAGATCTTTTAGATACATATAAGATAATGAAGGGGCGAGACAGGGTAGAAGAAGCGAGGTTATTTCCACTTCCAATGGAAACAAGAACTAGGGGGCATAGCCTCAAAATATGGGGGAGTCAATTTAGAACAGAGTTGAGGAGGAACTTCTTCTCCCAGAGCGGAGTGAATCTTTGGAATTCTGTGCCCAATGTAGCAGTCGTGGCTACCTCGTTTAATGTGTTTAAGTCACAGATAGATCGATTTTTAACCATTAAAGGAATTAAGGGTTATGGGGGGCGGGCGGGTAAGTGGAACTCAACCCACTATCAGATCAGCCATGATTTTATTGAATGGCGGAGCAGGCTTGTGGGGCTCTATGGCCTACTCCTGCTCGTATTTCTTATGTTGTTATGTTCTAACATTACAGTCTATTGTTGTCAGATTCTGATTCAGTATTGTAACATCCCGTTCTATTATTCCCAGATCCTGACCCAGTATTGGAACATTGCAGTCTATTGTTCTCAGTTTCTGCTGCAGTATTGGAACATCCCGGCCCATTGGTTCCTGACTCTGATCCAGCATTGGAACATTACACTCTCTTGTTCTCAGATTCTGATCCTTTAATGGAAAATTGTAGTCTCTTGTTCTCAGATGCTGATCCAGTATTGGAACATTACAGTCTAAAGTTTTCAGATTCTGATTCATCATTGTAATATCCCAGTCCATTGTTCTCAGATTCTGATCCAATATTGGAACATTGAAGTCTATTGTTCAGATTCTGATCAACGATTGGAACATTACAGTCTCTTGTTCTCAGATTCTGATCCAGTATTGAATGTTGGCAGTCTATTGATCTCAGATTCGGATTCACTATTGGAACATTACAGTCTATTGCTCTCAGATTCTGTTCAAGTATTCTAAAATTGCAGACTATTGTTCTCAGAGTATGATGCTTTATTGGAACATTACAGTCCAAGAGGGAGGTCGTGCCTTACAAAATTGGTGGAGCTTTTTGAGGAAGTGACAAAAACAGTTGACGAAGGAAGGGCTGTGGATGTCGTCTCTATGGATTTCAGTAAGGCATTTGACAAAGTCCCTCATGGCAGGTTGGTTAAGAAGGTTAAGACTCATGGGGTACAAGGAGAGGTGGCAACATGGGTAGAGAACTGGCTTGGCCAGAGGAAGAAGTTTAACAACACCAGGTTAAAGTCCAACAGTTTATTTGGCAGCAAAAGCCACACAAGATTTCGGAGCTCCAAGCCCCTTCCTCAGGTGAGGGCTCCGAAAGCGTTTGTGGCTTTTGCTACCAAATAAACCTGTTGGACTTTAACCTGGTGTTGTTAAACTTCTTACTGTTTTTACCCCAGTCCAACGCCAGCATCTCCACATCTTGGCCACAGGAGACAGAGGGTAGCAGTCGAAGAGACTTTTTTCCGGCTGGAGGTCTGTGACTTTACAGTCTATTGCCCTCAGAATCTGATCCAGTATTGAAACATTGCAGTCGATTGTTCTCAGAATCTGATCCTTTATTAGAACATCCTGGTCCATTTTTCCGACATTGCCATCCATTATTGGAACATGATAGTCTATTGTTCTCGGATTCTGATCCAATATTGGAAAATTGCAGTCTATTTTTCTCAGATTCTGATCCAGTATTGGAACATTGCAGTCTATTGTTCTCATAATCTGATCCATTATTAGAGCATCCCGGTCCATTGTTCCCACATTGTCATCCATTATTGGAACTCTACAGTATATTGTTCTCAGTTTCTCATCCATTATTGGAAAATCCCTTTCCGTTGTTCCCAGACACTGAACCAGTATTGGAACATTACAGTCTAATATTCTCCGATTCTGGCCCAGTATTGGAACATTGCAGTCTATTGTTCTCAGATTCTGATCCAGTATTGGAACATTACAGTATGATCCATCATTGTAATATCCAGGTGCACTGTTCTCAGATTCTGATCCAGTATTGGAACAAGACAGTCTATTGATCTCAGATTCTGATCCATCATTGTAATATCCCGGTCCACGGTTCTCAGATTCTGATCCAGTATTGGAACATTGAAGTCTACTATTCTCAGATTCTGATCAATGATTGGAATATTACAGCCTGTTGTTCTCTGAGTCCGATCCAGTATTCGAACTTTGCAGTGGATTGTTCTCAGATTCTGATCGAATATTGGAACATTACAAACTATTGTTCACAGATACTGATCCATTATTGGAAATTTGCAGTCTGTTTTTTTCTCAGAGTCTGAATCAGTATTGGAACATTACAGCGTATTGTTCCCAGAGTCCGATCCAGCATTCGAACATTGCAAAATATTGTTCTCAGACTCTGATCCAGTATTGGGCCATTATAGTCCACTGTTCTCAGATTCTGCTCCAGTATTGGAACATTCCGGCCTATTGATCTCAGATTCTGATCCATCATTGTGATATCCCGGTCCATTGTTCTCAGATTCTGATCCAGTACTGGAACAACAGAGCCTATTGCTCAGATTCTGATGCAGTATTGGAACATTACGGCCTATTGTTCAGATTCTGATCAACGATGGGAACATCAGATTCTGCTGTTCTCAAATTCTGATCCTTTATTGGAACATGACCGTTTGTTGTTCTTAGAATCTTATCCATTATTGGAACATCCCGGTCCATTGTTTCCAGCTTCTGATCCATTATTGGAACATGACAGTCTATTTATCTCAGATTCTGAACCAGTATTGGAAAATTACAGTCTATTGTTCTCAGATGCCGATCCAGTATTGGACCATTGCAATCTATTGTTCCCAGATTCTGATCCATAATGGAACATTGCAGTGTATTGTTCTCAGATTCTGACCCAGTATTGGAACATTGCAGTCTGTTTTTCTCAGATTCTGATCCATTATAGGAACAGCCCGGACCATTGTTCCCTCATTCTGGTCCATTATTGGAACATTGCAGTCTACTATTCTCAGATTCTGTGCAATTATTCCAACATTTCAGTCTATTGATCTCAGATTCTGATCCATTATTGGAACATTGCAGTCTATTGTTCTCAAATTCTGATCCTGTATTAGAACATAACAGTGTATTGTTCTCAGATTCTAATCGATTATTGGAAAATTGCAGTCTATTTTTCGCAGATTCTGAACCAGTATTGGAACAGTACAGCCTATTGTTCTCAGAGTCCGATCCATTATTCGAAAATTGCAGTGTATTGTTCTCAGATTCGGATCCAGTATTGGAACATTGCAGTCTATTGTTCGTAGATTCTGATCCATTATTGGAACATTGCAGTCTATTGTTCTCAGAGTCCGATCCAGTATTGGAACATTGCAGTGTATTGTTCTCAGATTCTGATCTCGCATTGGAACATTGCAGTCTATTGATCTCAGGTTCTGATCCATCATTGTAATATCCCGGTCCATTGTTCTCAGATTCTGATCCAGTATTGGACCATTACAGTCTATTGTTCAGATTCTGATCAATGATTGGAACATTACAGTCTGTTGTTCTCAAATGCTGATCCTTTATTGGAACATTACAGTCTATTGTTGTCAGGTTCTTATCCAGTATTGGAACATTACAGTCTATTGTTCAGGTTCTGATCAATGATTGGAACATAGCAGTCTGTTATTCTCAAATTCTGATCCAGTATTGGAACATTGCAGTTTATTGTTTTCAGATTCTGTTCAATTATTCGAACACTGCAGTCTGTTGTTCACAGATTTTGATCCTTTATTGGAACATTGCAGTCTTTTGGTCTCAGGGTCTGACCCAGTATTGGAACATTGCAGTCTATTTTTCTCAGATTCTGAGCCAGTATTGTAAAATCCCAGTTTATTGTTCCCAGATTCTACTCCAGTATTTGAATATTACAGCCTATAGTTTTCAGTAGCTGATCCGGTATTGGAACATTACAGAGTATTGTTCTCAGATTGTGATCCTTTAGTGCAACATTCCAGTCTCTTGTTCTCAGAGTCTGATGCAGTATTGAAACTTTGCAGTCTCTTGATCTCAGATTCTGATCCAGTATTGGAACATTGCAGTGTATTGTTCTCAGATTCTGATCCATTAATGGAAAATTACAGTCTATCGTTCTCAGAGGCCGATCCATTATTTGAACATTGCAGTGTATTGTTCTCAGATTCTGATCTAGCATTGGAACATTACAGTCTATTGATCTCAGATTCTGATCCATCATTGTAATATCCTGGTCCTTTGTTCTCAGATTCTAATCCAGTATTGGAATATTACAGCCTATAGTTTTCAGATTCTGATCCGCTTTTGGAACATGGCAGCCTATTGTTCCCAGTTTCTGATCCATAATGGAAAATTACAGTCGATTGTTCTTAGATTCTGATCCAGTATTGGAATATTGCAGTCTATTGTTCCCAGGTTCTGATCAAGTATTGGAACATTGCAGTCCATTTTTCTCTGATTCAGGTCCAGTATTGTAAAATACCGGTCCATTGTTCCCACATTCCAATCCAATATTGGAACATTGCCGTCTCTTGTTCTCAGATTCTGATCCATTATTGGAACTTTGCAGACTATTGATCTCAGATTCTGATCCAGTATTGGAACATGAGAGTGTATTTTTCTGAGATTCTGATTCATTATTGGAACATTGCAGTCTATTGATCTCAGATTCTGATCCAGTATTCGAACATTACAAAGAACAAAGAACAGTACAGCACAGGAAACAGGCCCTTCGGCCCTCCAAGCCTGTGCCCCTCCTTGGTCCAACTAGACCAATCGTTTGTATCCCTCCATTCCCAGGCTGCTCATGTGACTATCCAGGTAAGTCTTAAACGATGTCAGCGTGCCTGCCTCCACCACCCTACTTGGCAGCGCATTCCAGGCCCCCACCACCCTCTGTGTAAAAAGCATGCCTCTAATATCTGAGTTATACTTCGCCCCTCTCACCTTGAGCCCGTGACCCCTCGTGATCGTCACCTCCGACCTGGGAAAAAGCTTCCCACTGTTCACCCTATCTATACCCTTCATAATCTTGTATACCTCTATTAGATCTCCCCTCATTCTCCGTCTTTCCAAGGAGAACAACCCCAGTCCACCCAATCTCTCCTCATAGCTAAGACCCTCCATACCAGGCAACATCCTGGTAAACCTTCTCTGCACTCTCTCTAACGCCTCCACATCCTTCTGGTAGTGCGGCGACCAGAACTGGACGCAGTACTCCAAATGTGGCCTAACCAGCGTTCTATACAGCTGCATCATCAGACTCCAGCTTTTATACTCTATACCCCGTCCTATAAAGGCAAGCATACCATATGCCTTCTTCACCACCTTCTCCACCTGCGTTGCCACCTTCAAGGATTTGTGGACTTGCACACCTAGGTCCCTCTGTGTTTCTATACTCCTGATGACTCTGCCATTTATTGTATAACTCCTCCCTACATTATTTCTTCCAAAATGCATCACTTCACATTTATCCGGATTAAACTCCATCTGCCACCTCTCTGCCCAGTTTTCCAGCCTATCTATATCCTGCTGTATTGCCCGACAATGCTCTTCACTGTCCGCAATTCCAGCCATCTTCGTGTCATCCGCAAACTTGCTGATTACACCAGTTACACCAATTACATTACAGTGTATTGTTCTCAGATTTTGTTCCAGTGTTCGAACATTCCAGTCTATTGTTCTCAGATTCTGATCCATTATTGGAACATTGCAGTCCATTGGTTTCAGATTCTGATGCAGTATTGTAACATCCCAGTCTATTGTTCTCAGATTCTGATCCAGTATTGGCACATTACAATCTATTGTTCTCAGATTCTGGTCCAGTACTGGAACATTCCGCTCTGTTGTTCCCAGATTCTGATCCAGTGCTGGAACATTACAGTCTATTGTTCTCAGATTCTGCTCCATTATTGCAACATTGCAGTTGATTGTTCTCAGAATTTGATCCTTTATTAGAACATCCCGGTCCATTTTTCCGACATTGCCATCCATTATTGGAACATGATGGACTATTGTTCTCGGATTCTGATCCATTATTGGAAAATTGCAGTCAATTTTTCTCATAATCTGATCCATTATTAGAGGATCCCGGTCCATTGTTCCCAAATTGTCATCCATTATTGGAACACTACAGTATGTTGTTCTCAGATTCTCATCCATTATTGGATAATCCCTTTCCATTGTTCCCAGACTTTGGACCAGTATTGGAACATTACAGTCTAATATTCTCCGATTCTGGCCCAGTATTGGAACATTGCAGTCTATTTTTCACAGAATCTGACCCAGTATTGGAAGATTCTGGTCCATTGTTCTCAGATTCTGATCCAGTATTGGAACATGACTGTCTATTGATCTCAGATTCTCATCCATCATTGTAATATCCCGGTCCACTGTTCTCAGATTCTGATCCAGTATTGGAACATTACAGTCTATTGTTCTCAAAATCTGAGCCGGTCTTGGAACATTGAAGTCTACTGTTCTCAGATTCTGATAAATAATTGGAACATTACAGCCTAGTGTTCTCAGACTCTGATCCAGTATTCGAACATTGCAGTCTATTGTTCTCAGACTCTGTTCCAGTATTGGGACATTACGGCCTATAGATCTCAGATTCTGATCCATCATTCTAATATCCCGGTCCATTGTTCTCCAGTATAGGAACATTACAGTCTATTGTTCAGATTCTGATCAATGATTGGAACATTACAGTGTTGTTCTCAAATTCTGATCCTGTATTGGAACATTACAGTCCATTGTTCATTGGGGCGGCACGATAGCACAGTGGTTAGCACTGCTGCTTCACAGCACTAGGGTCCCGGGTTCGATTCCCGGCTCGGGTCACTGTCTGTGTGGAGTTTGCACATTCTCCTCGTGTCTGCGTGGGTTTCCTCCGGGTGCTCCGGTTTCCTCCCACAGTCCAAAGATGTGCGGGTTAGGTTGATTGGCCAGGTTAAAAATTGCCCCTTAGAGTCCTGAGATGCGTGGATTAGCGGGTAAATATGTGGGTGTAGGGCCTGGGTGGTATTGTGGTCGGTGCAGACTCGATGGGCCGAATGGCCTCCTTCTGCACTGTAGGGTTTCTATGATTTCTCAGATTCTGATCCAGTCTTGGAACAACCCGGACCATTTTTCCCACATTCTGATCCAGTATTTGAACTTAGCAGTCTCTTTTTCTCGGATTCTGATGCAGTATTGAAACTTTGCAGTCTATTGATCTCAGATTCTGATCCATTATTGGAACATTACAGTTTATTTTTCTCAGATTCTGTTCAATTATTCTAACATTGCGGTCTCTTGTTTTCAGATTCTGCTCCAGTATTGGAACATGACTGTCTATTGATCTCAGATGCTAACCCATCATTGTAATATTCCTGTCCACTGTTCTCAGTATCTGATTCAGTATTGGAACATTACAGTGTATTGTTCTCAAATTCTGAACCAGTTTTGTAACATTACAGTGTATTGTTCTCAGATTATTATCCAGTATTGGAACATTGCAGTCTATTGTTCAGATTCTGATCAATGTTTGGAACATTACAGTGTTGTTCTCAAATTCTGATCCTTTATTGGAACATTACAGTCTATTGTTCTCAGATTCTGATCCAGTGTTGGAACACTACAGTCGATTGTTTTCGGAATCTGTTCAATTATTCTAACATTGCAGTCTATTGTTCTGAAATTATGGTCCTTTTTTGGAACATTACAGTCTATTGTTCTCAGATTCTGATCCATTGTAGGAACAACCCGAACCATTGTTCCCACATTCTGATCCAGTATTGGAACTTTGCAGTCTCTTTTTCTCAGATCCCGATCCAGTATTGAAACTTTGCAGTCTATTGATCTCAGGTTCTGATCCATTATTTGAACATTGCAGTGTATTGTTCTCAGACTCTGATCCATTATAGGAAAAGCCCGGTCCATTGTTCCCACATTCCGATCCAGCATTGGAACATTGCGGTCTCTTGTTCTCAGATTCTGATCCAGTTTTGAAACATTGCAGTCTACTGATCGCAGATTCTGATCCATTATTGGAACGTTAGAGTCTATTGTTCTCAGATTCTGATCCATTATTGGAACATAACAGTGTATCTTTCTCAGATTCTGAACCATTATTGGAACATTACAGTCTGTTGTTCTCAGATGATGATCCAGTGTTGGCACATTACAGTCTATTGTTCTCAGAATCTGATCCAGTATTGTAACATCCCTGTCTATTGTTCCCAGATTATAATCCAGTATTGGAATATTGCAGTCTATTGTTCCCATAATGTGATCCATTACTAGAGCATCCCCGTCCATTGTTCCCACATTGTCATCCATTATTGGAACATTACAGTGTATTGTTCTCAGATTCTCATCCATTATTGGAAAATCCCTTTCCATTGTTCCCACACTTTGAACCAGTATTGGAACATTACATCCTAATATTCTCCGATTCTGACCCAGTATTGGAACATTACAGTCTGTTGTTCTCAGATTCTGATCAATGATGGGAACATTACAGCCTGTTGTTTTCAAATTCTGATCCATTATTGGAAAATTGCAGACTATTTTTCTCAGATTCTGAACCAGGATTGGAACATTACACCTATTGTTCTCAGGGACCGATCCAGTATTCAAACCTTGCAGTGTATTGTTCTCAGATTCTGATCCAGCATTGAAACATTACAATCTATTGTTCACAGATACTGATCCATTATTGGAAATTTCCAGTCTGTTTTTTTCTCAGAGTCCGATCCAGCATTCGAACATTTCAGTCTATTGTTCTCAGATTCTGATCCAGCATTGGAATATTATATTTTATGTTCTCAGATTCTGATCCAGTTTTGGAACATTAGTCAATTGATCTCAGATTCTGATCCATCATTGTAATATCCCGGTCCACTGTTCTCAGATTCTGATCCAGTATTAGAACAGTCCAGTCTGTTGTTCTCAGCTGATCCAGTATTGGAACATTGCAGTCTATTTGTCTCCGATTCTGATCTATTATTGGAACATTGCAGACTATTGTTCTCACATTCTGTTCCAGTATTGGAACCATGCAGTCTCTTTTGCTCAGATTCTGATGCAGGATTGAAACTTTGCAGTCTATTGATCTCAGATTCTGATCCAGTATTGGAACATTACAGTCTATTGATCTGAGATTCTGACCCATCATTGTAATATCCCCGTCCATTGTTCTCAGATTCTGTTCCAGTATTGGAACATTTCAGTCTATTGTTCTCAGATTATGATCCAGTATTGGAACATTGCAGTCTGTTGCTCTCAGATTCTGATCCTTTATAGGAAGAGCCCGGCCCCTTGTTCCCACATTGTCATCCATTATTGGAAGACTACAGTGTATTGTTCTCAGATTCTCATCCATTATTGGAACATCCCTTCCATTGTTTCCAGACTCTGAACCAGTATTGGAACTTTGCTGTCTATTTTACTCAGATTCTGAACAAGTATTGGAACATTACAATCTATTGTTCTCAGAGTTCGATCCATTTTTCGAACATTGCAGTGTATTGATCTCAGATTCTGATCGAGTATTGGAGCATTTCAGTCTATTGTTCAGATTCTGATCAATGATTGGAACATTACAGTCTGTTGTTCTCAGATTCTGATCCAGTGTTGGAACATTGCAGGCTATTGTTTTCAGATTCTGTTGAATCCCCCCCCGAATTGCCCCCCCCCCGAATTGCCCCCCCCCCGAATTGCCCCCCCCCCGAATTGCCCCCCCCCGAATTGCCCCCCCCCGAATTGCCCCCCCCCCCGAATTGCCCCCCCCCCCCGAATTGCCCCCCCCGAATTGCCCCCCCCCGAATTGCCCCCCCCCGAATTGCCCCCCCCCGAATTGCCCCCCCCCCCGAATTGCCCCCCCCCCCGAATTGCCCCCCCCGAATTGCCCCCCCCCCCGAATTGCCACCCCCCGAATTGCCCCCCCCCCGGATTGCCCCCCCCCCGAATTGCCCCCCCCCGAATTGCCCCCCCCGAATTGCCCCCCCCCCCCGAATTGCCCCCCCCCCCGTATTCCCCCCCCCGAATTGCCCCGCCCCCCGAATTACCCCGCCCCCCGAATTGCCCCGCCCCCCGAATTGCCCCGCCCCCCGAATTGCCCCGCCCCCGAATTGCCCCGCCCCCGAATTCCCCCCCCCAATCCCACTCTAATCACCCCCCCACTCACTCTCTCTCAGGAACTCACCGCCAAAGCCCTCTGAGCCACTCCCAATCCTTCTCAACCCGCTGCCCTCAATCTCCACTAATTCCCCCCCAAAACTCCCCTTTCCCCCTCCTGATTCCCTGTCCCTCTGCCCCATCTCCTTTCATCCGACTCTGTAAGCACCCCCTCCCCCCGCTCAATCTCTCTGACACCCACTGCCAATCTGACTCTCAGCCCCCTGAATCCTCCAAGTTCCTGCCCCAAATCCTCAGCCCCCCCCCAAAGGCTCCCTTTGCCCCCCCTGCCAAAATCAAGCCACCCAATCCTTCCTCAGTCCTCCCCACCCCTGAATCCCTCTGAGTCACCCCCCCACTCCGAATCGCTCGACACCCCCCCAATTCTAACCCTGATGCAAGGCCCCACCCTAAATCCCTCTCTGAATTTCCCCCCTCCCAAATCCCTATAAATCCACCCCGCCCTCAATCCCTTTCCCTCCACCCCGACTCGCCCCCCCCGCTAACTCCCTCTGACTCCCTGCCCCATCCAGACCCTCCCCAGATTCTAAGCCCCTGAGATTCCTCTGGAATCCCCCCTGAATGTCTCCCGAGATCGCACCCACCCTCGCCACATTCCTCTGCCCCCGAATCCTGCTCCCTCTCCAATCCCACCCCTTCAATCTGTCTGAGCACCAAACCATGTCTTTTAATCCCCGTAAACCCCCCAATCCCTCCTGTATCCCTCAGAACCCCAGAAATCCCCCTCTGAGCCCCCTCTTCCCAAATCCCCCTCAATTCCCCCCTATTCCCTCCCTCTCAGCCCCGCTAAATCCCAAAGTCCCCATGAGACCCTTAAATCCCCCTGAATCCCTCTAATTCCCGACCACAATCCCTGAGTCTACCCCTACATCCCTCTCCACTCTCCCCCTTTAATCCCCCTCAATCCCCCCCCCCCCCACTCCAGCCAAATCTGTCGTCCCTCCTCACAATCCCTCTAAATCTCCCGATCCTTCCCTCTGAGCCCCGTATCCCTCTAAGTTCCCCTCTTTCCCCCCCCCCCCCGCCCCTCTCAACCTGGCAAATTCCCACTCCCTCCCTGTGAACAGCCTCTGGACTGACAGATGCCCCCCTTTCTAATTAGTACCCCCCCCCCCCTCCGCGCGTCCATCCCCGTCCACCACCCCCCTGTAAACAGCTCCTGGTGGAGTTGGATGTGGAAACTCTGCCCATTTTAAACATTAACGTTCAAATGACTAATTCCCTTGACACTGAGCAGCCTGTGTTATAACATCCCCCACCCCCATCCTGTACAACAGACCCCCTGTCTGATTCCCCCTCCCCCCTCCTCCATTGCCCCCTTTCTCTGATAACCCCTGACTCTGGTCAGCCTGTGTTATAATATTCCCCCCTCTTGTACAACAGCCTCCCCCACCGGCCCCTTCCCTCTCTGTCTAATAGCCCCTGGCTCTGAACAAACCCCTGTATTACACACTCCCCCCTTTCAGCAGTGCTGAATCCCTCTGAATTGCCCCCGATTCCCTCCCTCTGCGTTCCTGGGCCCTTGCTGCTTGTGAACAGCAAACCCGTGATCTGGCCCGTCCCCCACGAGAGAGCAGAGAGAGAGAGAGATATAAGAGACAGAGAAGTAGAGATATGGAGATAGAGAGAATGCTGCTGTAATTCAGACAGAATGATTCACAGAGAGGGGGAAGCAGAGATCAGAGAGATGGAGATGGGGAGGATGCGACTGTAATTCAGACTGATTCACAGAGAAGGAAGCAGAGATCAGAGAGAGGGGGAAGCAGATAGAGAGAGGGAAGCGATAGAGAGAGATAAGAGACAAATAAAAGCAGAGTTAATGTTAAAATGTTATTTGTTAATCACAAGTAGGCTTACATTAACACTGCAATGAAGTTATTGTGAAAAGATATAGAGATGGGGAGTGAGAGAGAATGCTGCTGTACTTCAGACAGAATGAGTCACAGAGAGGGAGCAGAGATAGACAGAGGGGGGAGCAGAGAGAGAGAGAGAGAGACGGAGAGGAGGCTGCTGTGATTGAGATAAAATGATCCACAGAGAGAGAGATGTCCAGAGAGGCTGAGATACAAAGTCAGATGTCGAGATAAATAGAAAGTGGGGCTTTGGCAAGACAGAGTGACAAAGTTTCAGAGAGAGTGAAAGATAGAGAGAAGGAGAGAAAAAGGGAAAGATGCTGCCATTGTGAGAGGCTGAGGTATAAAGGATGGGGAGAGACCGGGATTGGAAAGATGTGGAGAAACAGTTCTGAGGATGGGGGAGTTGCACAGACAGAGCTTCAGGGAGAGGGATTGAAATCTGTGGGATTACATTGGAGCAGGGATCACTGGGAATCCCCCCTCCCCCTGACACACAGACCACTAACCCTCCGTGTAAAAGCCCCACCAGTCTATCTGTGAATAAAAATGAACGACAAAGACACGGGGACTTTTATTAATATTTTTCTCTCTGGTTATAGCTCTTGTCCGAGGATTCCTCACGGCAAAACTATTCGCTCTCTGCATCGCCAAAGTTTCCATAGGAATTCTCCTTGGAAGAGAGAAAGAGAAAATAAAGTGAAATTTGATTAAACACAAAACAAAAGCTGATTAAAAACTATAAAAGGCACAGCAAGATCCCAGGACTTGCTGAAATTCACAATCTCACTGGGGGGGTGGGGGAAACATTCATTTTCACCTCCTCATTATTAAACCCTGACAAAATGGGAACACGTTTCAAATGCAATGAACTGCCTCCTGACTGTCCCGATATTGAATTTATTAAACACGTCAAAGCATTCTGGGGGCTTTACTCCAGAGACAGGCCAGTGAATAAACACAGGAGGCCCCAATGAAGTTCCCACTTCTATCAGTCACCTCTCCCCCCCCCCCCCCTCTGTTTCTCCCTCTCCGTCTCCTACACACTTCCTCCAGATCTATATCTGTCCAATACCCCATCTCTGGATAACCTGTCCTGATCTCTGCTCTGTTTCTCTACCTCGAGGTGAATCTGGATTGAAATGCTCTCTCTAAGTTTCTGTCTGACCGTTTAAAATAAAACTCACAATCAAAAGGGAAATGAGAGGGGGCAAGTCGGGCAGGAAAATCCACAATCCCACCCTGAAGCGGCTGCTTCACATTTTATTGAACCATTGAATTCAGCCACTTAAAGGGGAATTAAGCGAATGCAAAAGTGCTGCTGAGATTTAGGCCATGAAGTGCGGTCTAGTCACAGAGGCTGCATTATTCCTCAGGTAGAAAGAACAAACCCCCCTCTCTCCCACCCCCCAGTTAAACAGAACAATCTTCTCCATCCACACCCACAAATCCCAGCGCCCTGTCTAAAAACACAAGCAGGACTCTGGGATTGAGAACAAGCCTTTCCCCCAGGCTCAGAAATTTGAATTTCAGCTCCCTCTCCCTCCCGAGTGCTTCACAGTGAAAGGGAGAGAGAGAGACTGGGAATGCTGCAATCAGGATCCACAGGGAGTCCCACACTGCAGGACGACACCTCTCCACCCCCAGAGCCTCTGTCTCTATCCCCCTACCCCCCTCCACTGAGCCCCCGACACTCCCCACCCATTCTCTGTTCCTCTCTCTCTACCCCACCCTCCTTCCTCTCCATCTTTTCATGTTTAAAGTGTGGGGCGCTGTCACAGTGCAGGGAATATGGGGTGGGGAGGAGGGCACAGCAAGATCCCACACACAGTCTGAGCAGGGCCAGATACAAAGTGATTTTTAAGTGAGGATTGGGCTAAAGTGAGTGGGCAATGAGGGAACCACACGTCTCCCTCTCTCTCCCTCGCTCCCCCCCCCCTCCATCTCTCCCCCACCCCAAATAAAAATAATGACAAGTCACTCCAGGATTGGGGCTGTTTGTACATTCGATATGAACAGGGAACCTTCCACTCCGAGCACAGTCACACCTCTCTCTCCCATTCCCTCTGTCTCTCGCTGATTCTTTCTCTCTGCCTGTTTCTCTGCCTCTATCTCTGAACCTGTCCAGCCCCCTCTGTGTCTCTTTTGCTTTCCCCCCAGATCTATATATATATCCAATACCCCATCTCTGCCCAGGTCTCTCCTACTCTGGATAATCTGTCCTGATCTCTGCTCTGTTTCCACCGTCTGGGGATGAATGGGGATTAAAATGCTCTCTCTGATAAGTTTCTGTCTGACCGTTTCAAATAATGACGTGTTGTGGGCCACGTTTGCTATTTCTCAGTGATTTCCATGGGGAAATGGGGAGGGAAGCTCCTTCTGCAAAGCCACATCTCTCTCTCACCGCAATGTGGCAGCAGCCACATTCCAATATCTTTACAACACATCAAATATGAGGAAAATATATTTTCAAACACAACAGCACAGATTCAGCCTCAGTTACACAGTCGCTGTTTATAAATCCCACCTTCTGGGAGGCTGTGAGTGAGGGTCTTTATCTCAGAGTAAAGTATAAAGTAAAGTTTATTTCTTAGTCACAAGTAAGGCTTACATTAACACTGCAATGAAGTTACTGTGAAATTCTCCTAGTCGCCACACTCTGGCGCCTGTTAATGCGCCAGAGTGGGTTAATGCACCTAACCAGAGACTGGGGAGCTGGCTGGGCTGTGAGTGCACAGCGGAGGCTCCCCCACCCCCACCCGCTAACCCACTCCCCTCCAATCTCTCTCCTCTCCCTGCCCCTCTGCCTTTGCTCTCTCTCTCTCTCTATTACCATCCTCTTCTCTCTCTCTCTCTCTCTCTCTGTTACCATCCCTTTCTCTCTCTCTCTCTCACCATCCCTTTCTCTCTCTCTCCCTCCCTGATAACTCTCAATCACGGGAGAAAGATTGAAGAGAAAGAGATATAGCAGGAAAACCCACAATCACATCCCAAATCCAATGAAAGGGTTGACCAGGATGTTGCCTGGTATGGAGGGTATTGGCTGTGAGGATTGATTGAATAAACTGGGATTGTTCTCCCTGGAAAGACGGAGGCTGAGGGACGACCAGCTGGAAGTTTATAAAATTATGAGGGGTGTGGCGAGGATGAACAGTTGGGAGCTTTTTCCCAGGACAGAAATGATAATTACAAGGGGAACAAGTTCAAGATAAGGGGGAAAGGTTGAGTGGAGATGTGCGGGGAAGGTTTTTACACAGAGGGTGGTGGGGGCCTGGAATGCGCTGCCAAGTGAGGTGGTTGAGGCAGATACATTAGAACATAGAACATAGAACATTACAGCGCAGAACAGGCCCTTCGGCCCACGATGTTGCACCGACCAGTTACAAAAAAAAAAACACTGTGACCCTCCAACCTAAACCAATTTCTTTTCGTCCATGAATCTATCTACGGCTCTCTTAAACGCCCCCAAACTAGGCGCATTTACAACTGATGCTGGCAGGGCATTCCAATCCCTCACCACTCTCTGGGTAAAGAACCTACCCCTGACATCGGTCCTATAACTACCCCCCCCTCAATTTAAAGCCATGCCCCCTCGTGCTGGATTTCTCCATCAGAGGAAAAAGGCTATCACTATCCACCCTATCTAAACCTCTAATCATCTTATATGTTTCAATAAGATCCCCTCTTAGCCGCCGCCTTTCCAGCGAAAACAATCCCAAATCCCTCAGCCTCTCCTCATAGGATCTCCCCTCCATACCAGGCAACATCCTGGTAAACCTCCTCTGCACCCTCTCCAAAGCCTCCATATCCTTCCTGTAATGTGGGGACCAGAACTGCACACAGTACTCCAAGTGCGGCCGCACCAGAGTTGTGTACAGTTGCAACATAACGCTACGATTCCTAAATTCAATCCCCCTACCAATAAACGCCAAGACACCATATGCCTTCTTAACAACCTTATCTACTTGATTCCCTACTTTCAGGGATCTATGTACACATACACCTAGATCCCTCTGCTCCTCCACACTATTCAAAGTCCTCCCGTTAGCCCTATACTCAACACATCTGTTATTCCTACCAAAGTGAATTACCTCACACTTCTCCGCATTAAACTCCATCCGCCACCTCTCGGCCCAACATTGCAACCTGTCTAAGTCTTCCTGCAAACTACGACACCCTTCCTCACTGTCTACCACACCACCGACTTTGGTGTCATCAGCAAATTTGCTAATCCACCCAACTATACCCTCATCCAGGTCATTAATAAATATTACAAACAGCAGTGGCCCCAAAACAGATCCCTGAGGTACACCACTTGTAACCGCACTCCATGATGAATATTTACTATCAACCACCACCCTCTGTTTCCTATCCGCTAGCCAATTCCTGATCCAATTTCCTAGATCACCCCCAATCCCATACATCTGCATTTTCTGCAGAAGCCTACCATGGTGAACCTTATCAAACGCCTTGCTAAAATCCATATATACCACGTCCACTGCCTTGCCCCCATCCACCTCCTTGGTCACTTTCTCAAAAAACTCAATAAGGTTAGTAAGGCACGACCTACCTGCCACAAAACCATGCTGACTATCACCTATCAATTCATTACTCTCCAAATAACTATAAATCCTATCCCTTATAATTTTTTCCAACATCTTGCCGACAACAGAAGTGAGACTCACCGGTCTATAATTCCCGGGGAAGTCTCTGTTCCCCTTCTTAAACAATGGGACAACATTCGCTAACCTCCAATCTTCTGGTACTATACCAGAGGCCAACGACGACCTGAAGATCAGAGCCAGAGGCTCTGCAATCTCTTCTCTTGCCTCCCAGAGAATCCTTGGATAAATCCCATCCGGACCAGGGGATTTATCTATTTTCAGACCCTCCAGAATATCCTGCACATCCTCCTTATCAACTGTAATACTGTCAATTCTACTCCCCTGCAACCCAGTGTCCTCCTCAGCTATATTCATGTCCCCTTGCGTGAACACCGAAGAGAAATATTGGTTCAATGCTTCACCAATCTCCTCCGGTTCCACACATAACTTCCCTCTGCCATCTATAACTGGCCCTAAACTTGCCCTAACCAACCTTCTGTTCTTGACATACCTATAGAACGCCTTAGGATTCTCTTTAACCCTATCCGCCAAAGTCTTCTCATGTCCCCTTTTAGCCCTTCTAAGCTCGCTCTTCAACTCCCTCCTAGCCAATCTAAAGCTTTCTAGTGCACTACCCGAGTGCTCACGTCTCATCCGAACATAAGCCTCCTTTTTCTTTTTAACCAACAAAGAAACTTTTTTGGTGCACCACGGTTCCCTAGCCCTACCAATTCCTCCTTGCCTGACAGGGACATACCTATCACAGACTCGCAGTAGCTGCTCCTTGAAAAAACTCCACATGTCGGACGTTCCCAGTCCCTGTAATCTCCGAGTCCAACCTCTGTTTCCTAATTCTCTCCTAATAGCCTCATAATTACCCTTCCCCCAGCTAACACCACTGGCCCGAGGTTCATGCCTATCCCTTTCCATCACTAAGGTGAACGTAACCGAATTGTGGTCACTATCACCAAAATGGACACCAACTTCCAAGTCTCGCACCTGGTCTGGCTCATTTCCCAGCACCAGATCCAATATAGCCTCACCTCTAGTTGGCCTGTCTACATACTGAGTCAAAAAACCTTCCTGCACGCTTTGAACAAAAACTGACCCCTCAAACGAGCTAGAGCTATAACAATTCCAGTCAATATTCGTAAAGTTAAAATCCCCCATAACAATTGCCCTATTATTTTCACTCCAAAGCAGGATTGACTCCGCAATCCTTTCCTCAACCTCTCTAGAACTTTTAGGAGGTCTATAAAAGACTCCCAACAGGGTGACCTCTCCTCTCCTATTTCTAATCTCCGCCCATACTACCTCAACAGATAAGTCCTCATCAAACCTCCACATTAGTGACATTTAAGATTTATCTGGAGAGACACATGAACAAACGGGGTATAGAGGGTTACAGGCCATTGGTCTCGATAGGTAAACATGATCAGCACAGGCTTGGAGGGCCAAAGGACCTGTTCCTGTGCTGTGCTGTTCTTTGTATTAAAGTGGCTGCTGCAGGTTTTATTCGACCGTCGAGTCCCATCGATTTAAACACAGGCACTGTTTGGAAAAGGGGCAAAATGCAAAAGCCTTCCTGAGGTTAGGCCTGGGATTGAGGCCTGGTCACAGAGGCTGCATTATACATCCTGGACAAAGAACAGGTTCCCCAGGCCCCGGCCAGTTCACCAGAACAATCCCCTCCAGCCCCGAAACCTCCCGGACAGGGCCTGGGAGGAGGGAGGGGGGAAAAGGGAACCAGTGCTGCCCCCACCCCCTGTCCCCTTCCACCCTCCCCTCACACCGCACGTAGCCCCCATTACAGAATCATAGGACCCTACAGTACAGAAGGAGGCCATTCGGCCCATCAGGTCTACACCGCCCACATTCACATCCTGGCCCCATCCTCATTACTCCATGTGACTTTCTCTCTCTCTGTCTCTCCCGATCTCTCTCTCCCTGTCCAATATTGTTATGAAGTTGCATATATAAGGTTAAAAATGTGGTGTTTGACAAATGTAAATATTGAAAAGAAATGCTGAGAAAACCAAAACGAACCATCCAGCGTTGTGTCTTTAGAAAGCCTGTGTCTTTGTGCTGGGGATTTTAAACTGCAGAAAGCAGGCTGCAGAAGACAACTTTACAACATTTGTGTCCAAAACAGCAGCCAGAGTCCCAGCAGAGCAAAACAGGCTTTGAATTGGGTCAATGATTTTAAAACAAGCTCTCAAACACACACAACCAATTGCATTCAAATTGGGGCGTTGGTGACAGCCTCAAGCCACTCAAATTGCAGGAATACTGTGAGGAAATTCTGGGTATTTCAACCCGGGACAGGGGGAAATAACGGGGAGGGAGCGACCTTGCTGCCTCTTTAGATTGAAGGAGGGAGAGTCTGATACTGAATCCTGCAGTAATATATACAGCTTCATCACATCACCATCTAAATAGAAGCAGAAACCAGCTCAGAAAGTATTCCAGACCCAAGCAGCAGAAGAAAGTTCACACTTCCAACAGACACCTGGTATTATATTATTTGAGGGTGACTCTATTCTGTAATTATTTATTTCATTATTCCTGAGTGAGTCTTGTAAGTGGAACAGCATTCTATTGGGGAGTTTATTCAGTTTGTTCATTGTTTTAATAAGGTTGTCACCCAGTCTAAGTTAAAGACCTGTTAGTTGTTCCTGATACAGAGAGTGTCAGATCCTGCTTTAATTTAACAATTACTCCCACAGTCCAAAGCTGTGCGGGTTGGGTGGATTGGCCGTGTTAAATTGACCCCAGTGTCAGGGGGATTAGCAGGTTAAAAGTGTGGGGTTATGGGAATAGGGCCTGGTTGGGATTGTGGTCGGTACAGACTAGATGGGCCGAATGACCTCCTTCTGCACATCTGTCTAAAACCAGTAGCTTTCTCCTGTCTCACACACACTTACTTAAGATTACGAGGCAAGGTGTATCCCTTTGGGGGGGTTACAAAATAGCGCAGAGGGAAACATCACCTCAACGTGGTAACAATATTTACAATCCCACAATCACACACCCACCCTCCCTTAGTCAATGAATGAATGATTCAAATTACAATGAAGGTAATTCTGCACAGCAAGATCCCACTGCCACTCCCACGATGGAGGAGGGCAGCCCCAGACTCTGTGTTTCTTTCCCCCTGCCCCTCCTGAGACCCTCTCACACCCCCCCCCCATACCCTCTCTGTTTAGCTCTCCCTCCATTTCTCTATTTCTCTCTCGGCCTCCTCCGCCTCCCCAACCCTTCTCCTTCCCCTCAATCTTTCCTGTTTAAAGTTCTGCTCATGGGTCACAGTGCGAGGAATAGGGAGCCAGACCCACCTGTGTGCACAGCAAGATCCCACACACACAACCTGGTGAGGGCCAGATTAACTAAATGTTGTGGGTGAGGACTGCAGGAGAGTGTGTGGGAAATAGGATCCACTCCTCTCTCTCTCTCTCTCTTCCCAAATTAAATTAACAACAATTCACATTGGTGTTTTCTTTAACATTTTATTGAAAGATGAAATATAGACAGGAATGTCTGGGGAGAGAGAGAGGGGAGGGGTGCTGGGATTGGTAAGAACGCTGGAGAGACAGAGACAGGGAAATTCTATACCCCCCCCCCCCCATCCAAATAGAAATTCCTGGGAAAAGAGAGAGAGAAAAGAATCTGGAGTCACACAGCACAGAAACAGGCCCTTCGGCCCACCAGCTCCATGCTGGCCATCAAATCCCAATCTATCCTCCTCCCATTCCCCAGCACTTGCTCCAGAGCCTACGATGCCTCGGCGATTAAAGTGCTTGAATTTACCCGACTCCTTTTCAAGCTTTTTCCTTGAACCCACTTTGCGGTCCCTGAGCCAGATTTAGTTTAATAAAGTGTGGTCGTTGTTGCAGTGCAGGCAAAGGCCACAGGCCCAGTGTGTGCACAGCAAGATCCCACAGCAGCAGCAATGTGAACCTGAATCAGATGGGACACAGTCCTCCCCCCCTCCCCCCCACTCTCTCGCCTGCTGTGACCCCCCTTCCCCACTCACTACCCTGTGTGTGTGTGTGTGTGTGTGTGTGTGTCTGCATCATCCCAAATCTCCAGAAAGGCCGGAACTCCCTCTTAAAAGTAACCCTTTTTAAAACTAAAATCCCTGTGGTGCACAGCAAGATCCCACAAAGTGCAGTCAGCTGTGTTGAGCGTTTTTTAAATTTGGGAATTGTTTATACAGAGTGAGGGAGCCAGAGAGGGGCTGAGACAGTGAAATCCCTCTCTCAGGACCCTCAGAATTAAACTGGAGACCCTGTCCCTCACTGAAACCCCCCCTCCCTCTAACAGCCTGTGTCTCTCCCCCTGCATCTAACCCACAACTCCAGCTGTTTCCATCCCTCCCTCTTCCTCTCTCTCCCTGCCTCTCTGTCTCCATCTGTTTCTGCTCGAGAAGAGACAGGGAGAGAGAGAGAGATAAAGCGAGAGAGACAGATATTTGATAATTAATTGTGTATGGTCGCATTATTGAGTGTGGTTTAATTTGGTGATTTTTTTATACAGAGAGGCAGAGAGAGAGGTGAAGACAGTGACATTCTCTCCCTGGCACCCTCGCAAGTTCAAAGACACAAAAGCTGCAGACACTCTCACACACAAACTGGGTTTGGTAAGTTTCCCAATCTCTGCAGCTTCCCATGTGGCCCAGGGTTTGAATTGAAATTTAAAAGCAGCTTGGAGAGACTGCAGGATTTTTGAGTTGAGTTTCTCCCCCCCTCACCCTGTAAATATAAAATAGAAATTCCTGGATTAAAATATTCCCTTGGACAGAGCAGAGGGAATGTGTGAGTGGTGTGTGTGTGTGTGTCTGAGACCTAGGCTGGATTTGGGAATATCTGCCTGCTGAAGAGGGTCAGTGAAACCATCCTGGCTGAATATCTCATCGCTAAAGAGTCACAGAGAGATATCTGATCAATAAATGTGTTACTGAACCCACTCTGGATGCTCCCTCTATCTCTGTCTTTCTCACTAACTTCATTGCAGTGTTAATGTAAGCCTTGTGACACTAATAAATAAACTTTAAATCTTTCAACTTTAAAAACTCTCTCTTTCTGTCTCTCTCAGTAACTGCAGCGTTAATGTGAGCCTTACTTGTGACAGGAATAAACAAACTTTAAACATCCTCTCTGTCTCTTTATCTCTCTGTCTCTTTCTGTCTCTTTATCTATGTCTCTGCCTCTCTCTGTCTCTCTCAGTAACTTCATTGCAGTGTTAATGTAAGCCTTACTTGTGACACTAATATATAAACTTCAAAACTTTCAACTTTAAAAACTCTGTCTGTGTGTCTCTGTCTCAATTCAGACACTAGTTCAGTGCCAGGTTGAGAGGGGGTCAGTATTGAGCAGAATGGGAGGCAGTTTGATACAAAGTTTGCAGAAACTGCAGCGAGTGTTTGTAAACATGTTGGGTTTGTGGAAAGGTCAGTGTGTAACAAGCTGAGGGAAGGTGTTTCCACTTCACATGTGGCTACTTTTTGGCAATGGGAGTTACCTTTGCATCTACAGGGAGCTCTGAAGCCTCATGGCTTTCTGCCTGCCTCTGTTTGAACAGTTTAATATGTTTCAGCACTGAGACCTCTGGCCCTTGTTGGGAATATCAGTCTCCCAGAATACCAGTATACCTGACTGCCCACCTCCCCCCTGCCCGCCACCCCCAGCCCCCAACCCTGTGTGTGTGTTGTCCCAAGTCTGGAGACTTCCCCACAGTCCCCTGAAAGGTTTAAACTGCCTCTGAGAAAACACCCTTTTTAAAACAAAATCCCCAGCAACATCCCACAAACTGCAGTCAGCTGTGTTGAGTGTTTTGTAATTTGGGAAAAGTTTATACAGAGAGAGAGTGAGGCAGAGAGGGGCTGAGACAGTGAAATCAAACCCTCCGGGACACCCAGAATGAAAATTACACAGCACAAAATCCCAGGATTGCCCCTTTCCAGGTTTTACTGAGATATTGTCCAACTAAATATTAATTCCTGGGAAAAAGAGGGAGAGAGAGAGAATAAAGAGAGGTAGGTAGAGGAAGGAAATGGAGAGAAAAGCAGAGAGAAATAGACAGAATGGGGGAAAAGCTGTGGAGAGGATGAAATGAAAATCTGAACATCTGTAAACTAAATTGTAAAGGCCTCTGGGTGAATTTTATTGTGTAAAATGTGTAAATTAAATAGCACAAGAGCCCAGGATTCCCCCTTCTCAGTTACACAATCTCTCAGTAAAATCTAAATATTAATTCTTGGGGAAAAGAGAGAGAAAATAATTAAAGTACCAGAAAATATTTAAATTAAATAGCACAAGAGCCCAGGATTCCCCTTCTCAGATTTTACTGAGAGATTGTCTAACTAGATATGAATTCTTGGGGAAAAGAGAGAGAAAATTAATTAAATACAAGAAACCATTTAAATTAAATCTCACCGAAACGCAGGATTCCCCCCTCTCAGTTACACAATCTCTCAGAAACATCAGAATGGCATGAACAGAGAGAGAGAAATCTACAAACAGAATCTCCTAAAACTGAATTCAAATATCCACAACCCCCCCGTCCATCCCTGTCTCCCTCTCAGACTCCAGGAGCTGCTCATCTCCCTCTTTCAGTTTGGGAAGGGGCTGCTGATTCCTTCGGGACACTTTTTAAAATCGCCCTCCTGGGATTGATTTCTACAACTCCCTCCATCTCCCTTTCACTATCTCCTTCTCTTTTCTCCCTCTGCTCCTGTCTCTCTCACTCAGTGTAAAGATGGATGTCCCTGTCTAGATCCTTGTCCCTGTCCCCTCTCTTTCTCACTCGTTGTCTCTGTCCATAGCTGTTTCTTTCCCTCTCTCTCATGTACTCTGAATTGAAATGAGCGATGCCATATTCCTGTCTCCCTGTTTACAATAACACAGTTTTTGTTGATTAAAGGTTTAAAGAGACACAAAGGAAGATGGAGCCAGAGAGAGAGAGAGACATTCTGGTGAGTGATGGACAGATATGGAAGAATGCTCGAGAGGGAGAGATGATTGGAAAGAAACAGGAAGGGAGAGAAAGCTGAAAATAGGGGAAAAATACTGGAGAGAGAGACAGAGAGAAAAGCAGAGAGAAATAGAATGGGGAAGAAAGCTGTAGAGGGGAAGATAAATGTAAAGGCTGAACTTCAGAAAATTGAATTGTAATGTCCTCTGTGAATCTTATTTAACATTCGGGTAAGTCACTCTCTCCCACCCCTGTTATTTTGGATTTGCATCAAACTTTTAGACAGCTTCATATTACAGATATTTAATTTACTCTTTGCCACCCAGCAAAGGGTTAACCTGTTTGTGACTCATTGCAAAGCCGGGATATTTTAACCCCAGGGTTTTAAACTCCACCCCACCCCATCCCACAATCGAACCAGAACTGGTTCGTCCAAGAAAGCGAGATTAAAATTAAACCTGGATCAGGATAATAAAGAGACAACAACTCACTTGCAGCCTATAGAACAGGCCTCAGTCCATCCATCCTCCTCTGGAGAAAAGCCCCTTGTCCAAGGATTTCGAGTCACATTGCAGTCTTCAAAATTCAAATCCCTGGGGAACAGAGAAAATAATTAATTAAAATACAAGAAAATGTTTAAATTAAGTAGCACAAGAGCCCAGGATTCCTCCTTCTAAGATTTCACTGAGAGATTGTCCAACTAAATATTAATTCCTTGGGAAGAGATCGAATATAATTAATTTAAATACAAGAAAATGTTTAAATTTAATACACAAGAGCCCAGGATTCCCCTTTCTCAGTTACACAATCTCTCAGTAAAATCTATATATTAGTTCTTGGGTAAAAGAGAGAGAAATATATTAAAATACCAGAAAATATTTAAATTAAATAGCACAAGAGCCCCAGGATTCCCCCTTCTCAGATTTTACTGAGAGATTGTCCAACAAAATATTATTTCCTGGGAAAAAGAGGGAGAGAGAGAGGGAATAAAAAAAAGAGACAGATAGAGGAAGGAAAGGGATGGAGAGAGAGAAAGCAGAGAGGAAATAGACAGAATGGGGGAAAAGCTGCAGAGAGCACGAAATGAAATTCTGAACTTCTGAAAACTGAATTGTAAAGGCCTCTGTGAATTTTATTCAACAATTAGGAGCAGCGGTCTGTCACCCATCCCTGTTACCTTGGAATTAAAACAAATTGAGACAGTTTCATATTACAGACATTTAATTCACTCTTTGCCACCCACCTAAGGGTTAATGTGTTTGTAACTAATTGCAAAGCCGGGATATTTTAACCCCAGGGTTTCAAACTCCAGCCCCCCCATCCCACAATCGAACCAGAACTGGTTCATCCGAGGAAGCGAGATTAAAATTAAACCTGGATCAGGGTAATAAAGAGACGACAACTCACATGCGGCCTATAGAACAGGCCTCAGTCCATCCATCCTCCTCTGGAGAAAAGCCCCTTGTCCAAGGATTCCGAGTCATGTTGCAGTCTTCAAAATTCAAATTCCTGGGGAGAAGAGAAAATAATTAATTAAAGTACAAGAAAATGTTTAAATTAAATAGCACAAGAGCCCAGGATTCCCCCTTCTAAGATTTCACTGAGAGATTGTCTAACCAAATATGAATTCCTTGGGAAGAGATAGAATATAATTAATTTAAATACAAGAAAATGTTTAAATTTAATCCACAAGAGCCCAGGATTCCCCTTTCTCAGTTACACAATCTCTCAGTAAAATCTAAATATTAATTCTTGGGTAAAAGAGAGAGAAATATATTAAAATACCAGAAAATGTTTAAATTAAATCGCACAAGAGCCCAGGATTCCCCTTTCTCAGATTTTACTGAGAGATTGTCCAACAAAATATGACTTCCTGCGAAAAAGAGGGAGAGAGAGGGAATAAAAAAGAGAGACAGATAGAGGAAGGACAGGGAGAGAAAGAGAGAGAGAAATAGACAGAATGGGGGAAAAGCTGCAGAGAGGACACAATGAAAGTCTGAACACCTGAAAACTGAATTATAAAGGCCTCTATGAATTTTATTCAACAATTAGGAACAGCACTCTGTCTCCCATCCCTGTTATCTTGGATTTAAAACTAACTTTTAGACAGTTTCATATTACAGATATTTAATTTACTCTTTGCCACCCAGCAAAGGGTTAACCTGTTTGTGACTAATTGCAAAGCCGGGATATTTTAACCCCAGGGTTTTAAACTCCAGCCCACCCCACAATCGAACCAGAACTGGTTCGTCCGAGGAAGTGAGATTAAAATTAAACCTGGATCAGGATAATAAAGAGACAACAAGTCACATGCG